>NC_090021.1:187877835-188189293 GCF_037176765.1 Anolis sagrei
CATCTTCTATTTCTTTTTTCAGGTGAAGAAAAGGGACCAAGTGATCGACAGCTATGGTGGACTTTTCAAAATCCTTTCTCGCTGTGTGCTTTTGCTACGCAGCTAGATTAGGGCCAACACAACTTCAAAACTAGTGACACAATAATTTATCCCTTAAACAGAAAGGGAAAGCTTTGCAATGGATGAAGATAGCCTGGCTCTGTTCGCTGGGGGATTCTGGGATGTATGGCTTTAAAAGTGTCTTTCACAAACTCTGAGCTTGCAATTCCCTTTAAAACAGGATTAAGGGTCCATTAGAGCACATCTAATGTATTAAAATGTATTAAAATGATCACAGGAGAGTGCCTATGTGGTGCGGTGAGGAGAGCATTGCCCCAAAAATAAGAATTCTGTCCCCACATGATTTTTTTCTTAAGTCTCTGAATTTCTAGCATCACAGTAACTTAAAACTTCAGTCATGCTATTACGCTGGCAGCTTAGCCATCCAAAGAAAAGGTGGAGGAAAAGTTATCAAAGCACAACAAACTGGAGTTCTAGGTTTTCGGTGGCTCATTCTCTGAAATGCTAGAAATTTAGAGACAAAAGGAAAATATAATTGGGAGGAGAGAAAGTATTTATGGAGGGAGGCAAGACCCTCATTTTGCTGCCTCCTCATCACTGAATTCCTGACTAGATCCCTACAGTTGTTTATATATTCTTTACTCACAGAAGCTTTCAAAAGCCAGAAAGCAAAACCATCTTCACCAGCAAAAACAAAAGTACAGGCTGTTATGCTTTGGTTTGGGGGTTGGACTAAGTCTGGTGCATGAATGGGGTAGTGGTGACTGGATCCCTCATTGTCTGTGTTTACCATTGTATAAGTCCAGAGACAACCTTTCAGAGACATTCTGCAGCTATAGAGATTACCTAGAACACATAGCAACCTGGTTTTGTAAACATACATAAACACACACACAAAACACCATGTCTAATTAACTTCTATACATTCAAATGTGCGTATGCAGTTATATAAAATTTTGGCACAAGATCATTCACAAATATTTGAAAAGATATCACAAGGAAGAGGGAACAGGCTTGTTTTCTGCTGCCCTGGAGATTTGGACTTAGAGCAATGGGTTCAAATTACAGGAAAGGAGATTCCAATTGAACATTAAGGAGAATTTCCTGACTGTAAGAAGTGTTCAAAAATGGAACTCTCTGCCTGGGAGTATGGTGGCCTTCTTTGGAGGCTTTTAAACAGAGGTAGGATGACTATCAGCTGGAGGGTTACTTGATTATACATTTCCTGCATTGCAGGGGGTTGGGCCAAATAGCCTGTGTGGTCTCTTCCTACTTGATGATTCTATGAAATCAAACCTCTTACGTTACATATTATTTATTTATGTATTTATTTGCTACATTTGTACCCCACCTTTCTCGCCCTGAGGGAGATTCAAAGCGGCCTTACAACAGGCAACAATTTGATGCCATAAATTTACATATTACAAATAAACAAATATATTAGAATCAAAGCAGTTAAAACAGCAATTATTAAAATATCAGTAAAACATTACACTTTAAAAATACATGATAGAGAATGAAGAACATTTTCACCCATGGTGGAGTCTATTCATTATCGTTCTAAAAAAGGGAAAAGGTCTGGCTGTGATTGGCAGTCATGGATCTCTCTCTGCAACAGACAACCAGTGTCTTGGTTCAGATTGAGCTAACCCTGTTCTGTTGGGAATGGAGCCTGCAGAGCTGACCATACAGACGAACAGAGGGATTACTTGAGCACATCTATGCTGAACATGGGTCCTGGATCAGTTCCATAGTGATTGGGACTTCTTCCACTTCCATAGTGAGTGGTTAGGGAGGTATTCATTTGACCTATCCATGCCATATCAGTCCTGATTTATTGCATCATTGTAGATCAGGCATAGAAAAACCCAAGCCCAAAGGTCGGATGCGGGCCCTTGGGCTCTTTTCTCAGGTCCTCTCTCACAGCATTCTATCCTTGCTTCCTTACTTCTCTCTTTCCTTCCTCCTTCCTTCCCTTCCACCCTTTCATCCTTCCTTCCTTCCTTCCTTCTTTCCTCCTTCTCTCCAGGCATGTAGCCAGAGGGGGGGCTCGGGGGGCTTCAGCCCCCCCCCCCCCGAAATTTTCATGGTGGTTCGCGAAAAGGCCTTAATGGTGCATTATTTAAACTGTTATGTTTATTCATATTATGATCTGATCACCATACTCAATATATCCCATATGCATGGGGGTATTGGGGTAATGATACAAAAGGTTTGCTAGGGTAGACCCTCTTTCACTCAGACTCAGCCTTCCCCCGAAACTCAGCCCCCCCCCGAAACCCCCCTGAAAAAAATTCAGCCCCCCCCCCCCCCCGAAATGAAATCCTGGCTACGGGCCTGCTTCTCTCTCTTACTCCTTCCTTCCCTTCCCTTCCCTTTGGTCTTTTCTCCCTTCTCTCTTTCCTTCCTCTCTCCATTCTTTCCCACCCTTCGTGCCATCCTTCCCTCCCTCCCTTCCTTCTTTCTTACTTATTTCCTTCCTCCTTTCCTCCTGAGGGTTATTTAGCTGGGAGAAGAGAATGATGTTTCAAGATTTGAAAAGGTGTCTCATTGAGGGGGGGGGGGCTGAATTTCTGCTGCTCTAGAGACCAGGGCACAAAGTAAAAATTGTTTGAAATGGCAGGGAAAGAGATTTGACTGAAAATATTAGGAAAAACTTCCTGAGAGTAAGAGCTGTCAGAGAGTGGCATAGGCTGCCTAGGAGTCTGGTGGAGTCTCCTTCTCTGAAGGCTTTTTCGCAGAGGCTGTAGTTTGTTGGGAGTGCTTTGACTGTGCCTTCTTGCATGGCAGGGGGGGTTGACTGGATGGCCCTTGGGGATCCTTTCCAGCACAATATCAGGAGAAGGCAATACAGGATCTAATGGACCAAGGCCAACCTTTTTGGGATCCAAACATTTCCTCTTTCCTTCACTTCTGCCTCCAAAAGAGAAGAGGAAGGAGAAGAAAGGGCAGGGAGAAGACTTGGGGAGAACCTCCCTTCTGGCCCACCCACCCCACTCTGGCCTGTCATGCAGCCCCCGCAACTTAGAAAGTCTGCCTGGTGTAGATGCACCCTGAGAGAGAGAAAAAACACCCTTTCCAACTCCCCAAATCCCAACATACTACTCTTCTTGTTGGATAGGGAGAAAACATCAACATTTCTACAGAGGCAGAGAGAAGTAGAATCAGGAAGCCTAGCCCAGTGAAATGCAGCTTAGGGAAACGGGTATGTTTAGCCCGGAGAAGATAAAATTGTGACATGGGAGTCACGTTTAAATATTTGAAAGGATGTCACATTGAGAAAGGAACAGGCTTGTTTTCCCCCTCTTCAGAGATGAGGGGCTCTTCTACAAAGACCCACGATGTGGGCCAGGTCCAGGTACTGGCCCACATCCTGACTCATTCAAGCTGAATTGGGCCTGAATGAGTCTTGATAGGGATTCCCTCAGCTGCCTTAGGCCCCATCTATACAGCCATATAAAATCCAGATTATCTGCTTTGAACTTGATTATATGGCAGTATAGTCTCATATAATCCAGTTCAAAGCAGAGAGGGTGGATTATGAGATTTGGTAATCTGGATTATATGGCAGTGTAGAAGGGGCCTTAGAGGCAGGACAGAATTCCTATTGCCCAGCCAAATTACAGCTCCCAGGATTCCATAGCACTTTGGATTTATTGCAGCAGCGACACTTAATGCTTTTTGTAAGTCTAATTCTGGGAAAGAAACAGAGTGGCAGACCTCTCTCCATGGAACTATAAGCTATTTTATCAAGTGTTGCTAAAACAAATCAATAAAAAATCAGGAGCAAAAACAAATTCAGAAGGATTTATTTCTAATGCTACCCTGTAGGTGGAGCTACTCACTTAGCTATCTTAAACTCTCTTCTACTGAATCATCACAGTTTGAAAAACACAAACTCCTGGCACTCATGGAAGATTTACAGTAAGCATTGGCTCAGAATCAAACTTATTAACTCTGCTGCATAATGAAAAACGTTAATCTGAACACTAATCTAATTGAATGGCTTAGTAAATACCGGGTGATTCCCCCCCTCCCCACCCGCTGTATTTATAATTATTAATGTTCAGTTCAAAGAGGGTGTACCCAGCCTATCAACTGCACCTCTGTTGTTGTGCAAATGCGACCCTCAAGCGCATGCAAGGCAGTGCCAATTGTATCATTATGATGAGAAATCCAGAAAAATGCTTGGCATTGTGTATGAGGATAGGGAACATGTATATAGAAGAAGTGCAAGTACATTGTGATGAGGAGCTCTTTAGAAGGTCATAGCTCAGTAGGACCAGTCCTAGTTAGTACATGGATGAGAGCCTGTGAACAAATACCAGATGTTGTAGGCAATATTTCATAGGAAGGAACTAGTGAAACCACCTCTGAGGGCATGGCTACTCTAACCATTTAGCTCACCCCTGCATCAGCCAAACATCGCATGGGGCTGATCTGGCTTAACCATGGGCAAGGCTGTCTTCTGGCCCAGATGGAAGACTGCCCCAAGTTAGGAGCAATCAAAACATCTAGGCTAGTTCTTAACCAGAAATAACAGTAGCTGTCTTGACAGCTAGCCCACGTTTCCTAGACTCAGTCCCCTGTCATTCCTGTCCTCATTTTGTGGCTGTCCAGACTGGGGGTGAAGGGGATTATAGGGTGGCTGCCCAAAGGTACTGAACTGTATCAGGTTTCCCTATCTCTGAGGCGGTTCAAGCTACCATCTGTATTGAGCTTGCATTAGTGACCAATATAGAAGGGATCTGAGTATTCCTTGTGAAAATCATACAGCTGATCAACAGGTGATTGAAGGCACATACAGTTACAGATTTCTCAGAGGGGTGGGAGAGTTTTGACCTATGAACAATACAGTCCCTTGATTGCTGTGCTTTATGTTCATGCCATGTGCTGGGATGTGAGACTTTGCTCATTTTATCCCTAACCTGGACATGCTTAAATCATCTGTAGCTTCTTTCTTCTAGCACAGGACATAAATGTCCATCTAATTACCATAAATGCTCAAGAGCAAGCCAATATTGAAAACAATTCCTTTTGGTAAATGTTTTGCAAAAAAAAAAAAAAAACCAAAAAACCCAAAACATTCAAAGTGTGTAGTGGGCTTCAAAGTTGTTAAAATATTGCTTAATGGAATAGGATTAAGACAAAGTCTTAATTTTTGGAATTATGTTTTAAAAATTTAGAGTAGTGCTCCATTCTTCCTTGTTTTGAGTGAATCTGTCAGGTAAGATATTTTCATCCTACTTCCTGAATTTATAATCTTATTCTCAGAACATACAAAAAGTTGCCTCTTCCCACATCTATTAGCCATAATTTTCTACTTGAGGTAGAATAGGAACTTGTGGCCTCCACTCATACAAGTCAAAGCACATAGTTCCCCAAGCCAAAAAGGTTATTTTGCTACAGAATCTTGAAACAACCCTTAACTTTAGCTGCTTCAACACTCCCAAACAATGCAGTGTAGAGTTCAATTGGCCTGCATGCATCCACACATTGTAAGCACCATGGGTTAAAAAAATGTGGGGAAAATCAAAATCCTGCTTCAAAATCTACCAGAAGATGGATCTGGGCTTAGGAGAAAGGAGGAAAACATTAGCATAAACTAGACTGCAACTTTATCAGACAAGAGATTAACCCATCATGAAGCCCATCACCTCTGTAAGAATTAGTTGGACTCTATGAGAGAAATGAAAGCTTGCTCCCCTTCTCCACATGCGTGCATACACCAATACAGACAATACCACCTTTCCAGACTCAGGTATGAAGATGATACTTCTCTTTCAGGGCTCTTCTACAGTGACAAAAATGCAAGTGAAATTGACATTAAAAATGCTGGTTTCACCCATGTTTTGCATCCACAGAGGGAACTAAAACCCAACCTTTCTGGGGGAGTGTCAAATACGTGATCAGTTTACTCCTGAGAGAGATTTGGAGATCTTGAAAGGTTGCATGTATGTTGCATTCTTTGGAAGGTCCAAATAAACATATTACAATATTGTATTATGGTGGGGGGATATCTAGAAAGTAAGATTGCGAGGCACATAGCCCTTGCATGGAATTTTCACAGGGAAAGTTGGTATCACTGCCGTGTAGCGGGAAGCCAGCAGAAGCAAATGAACAGTGCCAGTCATCAGTAACTAATTGACTGGTATTGTGGTGAAGGTTAGAGATGAGTGTCATCATTCCATTTCCCTCTGAGTGTGAAGTTTTCTCTGTAATACACTACCTAAATGCTAAGGGCAGGAACTCCACTGCAATTCATCACAAAATCGTTTCAGTTTATGGAGAGGACATAATGTCAAGACAGAAAGTGACAAAATGGGTATGGAATATTGTGAGACCATGAAGAAACTTCACAGAGCCATCCAAAACAAACGTTGTGGGATGCTGATGGTGGGAGTCTGTCTCCTTCATGATAATGCACATCTGCACACTTCTCATACAATACAAAAGTTGTTGATTTTGTTTGGTTGGGGTGTTTTAAACCACCCCAACCAAACAAAGCCCCAATCTTGCACCCAGTAACTATCATCTGTTCACTAAATTGAAGAAACACCTTGGTGGAAAACACTTTTCCAACGATGATGAGGTGAAAATCAAAGTGACGAACTGGCTGAAAAAGGCAGAAAGAAATTTCTGTTACACAGACATCAAAAAAAAAAAAAAAACAACCCATGGAAGATAAACATATATTGAACTGAATGGTGATTATGCAGACAAATAATGTAATACTGATGCTACAATCTATGTATGTTTTATTAAAATATATTATTTCTTTGTATTTTTAAAAAAATCTTGTAACCTTACTTTTTTGTATGTGTTGTTGTTTATTTGTTCACTTGTTTCCAACTCTTCATGACCTCATGGACCAGTTTCCTGTTGGCCGTCGCCATCGCCAGCTCCTTCAAGGTCAAGCCAGTCACTTTGTATATGATATATGATGCAGTAGAAAATAACATTTCATAATTATTTGCCTTGCTCAGATCCTTGTGAAGGTATTTTAATCACCATGTGTGTAATCTGGTAATCCTAATCACCATGTGTACATTCACTTTGGATCCCATTCCAGGAGAAAGGTCGGGTAAAAAGCCAATATAGAATGCATACATACATACTACATATATACATACATATGTTACATATATACATACATATGTTAAAGGGAGCTTTGAATGAAATTATAACTTGCTATGAGCTGGCAAAATAGGAAGGTTTTAATCCATAAATTACATTCCACTCATATACTGTGTTCCTTTTAAAATTGCAGATCTCTTTTTCTGAATTTTCTTTTGTTGCTCAAAACAATGAGGATAAGATTTGTATCCTCAGAGGAGCATTTTTAGTTTAAAACTCAGATGGTATATTAAACTAAAGATTAAAACAAGTATGGTAACAACCCTGAGAAGATATCTAGCTAACAGCCTTCCTGCTACAACAGATAGTTCTATTCTTAATGCAATTTTCAGCAGTTATGCTTCATGAATGGAGGTAGAACAAAATCAGTTCCTTTAAACCCAAAGAAGATTTCAGTTTACAGTAAATGTAAACTCATATTGAAGCAACTATTTAATTTCTCCACAGCTTTACATAATCTATGGACACATGCTTCCTGTTTTTCCACCAGGAGCAAATAAATGTGTATTTGCCTTTGCTTGTACTAGTGACTGCTGTTCGTTTGACACAAGTGGCCTTGACATTAGATGCATTAAATATAGGAGATATTTAAACAATAACCCATTCTTCATTTTGAACCATTATTTTATTCCAGTATCTCTTTACATTCCAGTATATTTAATGTTATGCAATTGTTGGGCTATTTGAGATTGAAGTATGCACACCATAATTGAATGAAGTATGCACACCATAATTGAATGCTGTCACACTTAAACATCAACAACAAAATCTCCCTACTAATAAAAAGAACCCATGTCAGAGAAAAGCATTCTACCTGAGATACTAGTTTTATACACCAAATAAGTTTCCTATATAAGGAAATATCCCCAGGTTATATTCTGTACTTTTTCTAAATATGGAGTTTGGATCTTAAGTTTTGAGCAAGAAGGATAAAGCTCCTTCTACACAGTCATGTAAATATGATCAGAATGTGGATTGTAGAAATCCAGTTCACTCTCAAGTGCCTACACAGTCATCCCAGGAACTGACTGGAAGCTGTGACAGAGTCCTCACAGATCCACTGACTGTGGATCAATCCAAACCCAGGATTTTTTTTCTCAGAGAGAGACACTTACAAAACAAAGCTTCCCTGCCCTTGAATGAAAGCAGAGCAAGGCAAGGCAATGAAATTGAGCATTCCCATGGGAGGAGGTGTTTGTTTACTTTCTGGCTGGCCTGTGTATCTGATTTCTCTCTCTGACTGCATCAGTGTTGGCCTTGCTTAGTACCCTATATTTGGCATTCAGCTTCTTCCTGTTCCGTGGTTAGGCACAATAAGGCTTCAGTGGATTTTATGGTTTGATCCAGAATTTATATTTGTTTTTTAAATTACACTGTTTCATGTTGGAGGTGACATTGGGAGAGTACATTTTGTGAGAACCCCTTACTCCAGCTAGCTCCAAGGTAGATTTTGGTGATTGTGTAGAAGTCTTAAGAAAACTGAAGCAGGTGAGTAAAATATATTGTCCTGGTCCGGTGCAGTATATTTGTACAATGTGCAAATCCACAGTTATGGTTCAATATATTTTACTATTTAGGAAGTCACTGATGTGAGAGAATTGGTCGTCTGCAAGGACGTTGCCCAGGGGACGCCCGGATGAATTGATGTTTTTATCATCCTTGTGGGAGGCTTCTCTCATGTCACCGCATGAGGAGCTGGAGCTGATAGAGGGAGCTCATCCGCCTCCCCCCGGATTCAAACCTGCCGGCACAGGGGTTTAACCCCCTGCGCCACCCACTGCAGTTTCTCAAGTTGCGCCTGACACGACAAAAAAAAACTATTTAGGAATACTAAGTGGTATTTTACTTACAGGTAGATTTATATGGGATTGCAGTACTAATGTGTATAGAGCTCCAGATTGTGTTGGGGCCCTTTCAGACAGGGGCCCAACACAACCTGTTTAACCCCACAACCTGTCTTGGTTTTACCTGAGGTGCCAAATAATCCCTCAGGTAAAACCAAATTAATCTAAATATCCCAGTTTGCTGCAGATTAATTAAATACCTGGAAAGATCCGGACCTTAACCTCTGAGTTTTCCTTGCCCAAAAAAATGTATCTGAAACTCCTGGGGCTGTTGTAAGTCAACAGGAAGCTTGAAGGCTCACAGGCTACAACGCATCTGTTGTCCAGTTGTGCCAATAAAGAAAGAGTTTATAGGGAGAATAATTACTTTCAGAACATAGTTTACAACATGGGACTACTGAATGGGATTCAAATCTCAAACTAATTATGCAATATATCCTTCAAAAGCCAAGCCTTTCTTCGTGTCTCTGTACCAGCTTTCTAGATAGATAGTACATGTTCGTCCCATGTTCCAAGCCTTTCTATCTGTTCAATCATTCTTCTGCATATTCTGCTTATTGCTTGACACTTCACATCTCTCTCTTTTCATTTAATGCTTGCTGGGTTTACACTGATATATAATGCAGTTTGGATCTGCATTATATTGTCAGTGTAGAGTAGACCCATATAATGCAATTTAGCTTAATTGAACTATATTATATGGATCTTCACTGACCATATAAGCAGTTCCAAATTGCATTACTTTATATGACAGTGTAGATCACAACTTTATCCACCATGACTCAATGCTATAGAATCCTATGAGTTATAGTTTTACAAGGTCTGTGGAATTCTCTGCTAAAGAGGGATAGTGTCTCACAAAACTACAAATCCCAAGAGTTCATAGCATTGGGACATGGCACTTAAAGAAGTATTGAAATGCATTCATTCTACAGTGTAGATACTCCCATAAACTTTTTCCTATGCTTGCATCTCAGTGGAATCTCATCCGAATCCCAGGTGATTTTCTCATTACTTTATTTAGAAAATTAAGATTCTAGTTATCATAATCATGAAAAAGCATTATACTGTATACTATTATTGTGTGTTTATTCAAATACCAGAAAATTTTAGAAGATTAACCTGGAGTTATACCAGGATCACTCTTGGATTAAAACACCAACCTTTTTATAAAAATAAATTGCTCCCAATGCAGAATATCAAAGAAACTACTTTTTGTCCCCTGGTTGGGATGGTGGCATGATTACTTGCTTTATTTCATTTCTCCTTCTTTTTTTCAGCTTTTAAGCAACACACTCTTCAGAAATTACCATCCTAATTAGGTGTTTGCTGTTTGGATTGCCATTTTAGTTTGTTTTGATGTGTCTTCTTTAGTGTTACTCTCTGCTTTTTTCTTCTATCTTTGTTCAAGGCACTAGTTTCTGTTTTGACTTGATTAGTCATCAGACTCAGGAGATATTTTGTTTAAACTTTGAACATAATCAGAACAAATAAAAAAAATACCTCTCAGAGACCATCACTTTAATTTCAGCTTAATTAAACATTTTCTGTTTGAACTTAACTTTGTTTGATTCACAGACCCCATCTACACTGCCAGATAAAATCCAGGTTATCTGCTTTGAACTGGATTATATTTGTCTACACTGCCATATAATCCAGTTCAAAGCAGATAATCTGGATTTTATCAGCAGTGTAGGTGGGGCTTTAGTTGTTTTCTATTTGGTTTCAATTGTAAAGTCTTTGTCTCCTTAGAGTATACAGATGTTGTGTAAAACTTATTTTTATTTTTAAAAAGAAATTCCTTAGATATTATCATCCTCTGAAGGCTTCCAAGGACAAAGGCCCTCATCTACACCAGTCAGTGAGTAGATTCATATAATACAGTTTAACTACATTGAACTACATCATGTGAGTCTACACCAGTAGTTCCCAACCTGTGGTCCATGGACCACCAGTGGTCCCCAAGAACTAAAATATGGTCCATGGCCTCACCGCTACAACAAGAGCGACTGGTCTCATGAAACCCTCTTATAATGCCGAGGCAAAGAGGATGTTGGGAGGGGAGAGGCTGACTCTCTACGAAAGGCTCGACAATAAGCCTCCTGATTGCTGATTCTCCTCCTCCTCCCTCCCCCTGAACGGAGCCATTCCATGTGGCTCCTGGAAGCGGGGTGCCTTGATGTCTTCATCTTTAGTCCTGTTCCTGGGGTTATTTGGGGTGCTGGTTCAGAAAATTGCATTGGATAGACCAGATCAGCTCTAGATTATTAAATATGGTTTTCTATGGATGATCAGATGTCAACCACTGGATGGCATATCTTCCGTATCAGAAACTAAAGCTGATGTGGTATATCCATTGCAATTTTCTGAATCAGCACCTAAAAGAACCAAACCGAATCAAAAACTGATTCATAATGCTTTTGGTACTAATGTTGGAGAGTGGTCCCTGATCAAAATGGTCCCTGGTTAAGAAAAGGTTGGGAACCATTGGTCTACACTGAGCATATAAAGCAGTTTAAAACTGCATTATGTGACAGTGTTGATGGGACCAAATGTTTACCATGCTATAAGGCAGTGGTTCCCAAATGTTTTCAGTCATGGAACCCTTCAGAAGACATTTTTCCCTCCAGAACCTTAACTCTATCCCTGATTTTTATGAAGCATTGTCAACCCACAAAGGTCTTCCTTCTAACATCTACTCTTAGATGAATCCTTTTGCAATGTTTAGCTGACATGGTAACACTTGGATCATTGAGAGACTTGGAAGGTACTCTTCATCAAACTGAGTTTTTAAATTGTTGAAACTGATTTCTGATTCTCAACTAGAAATCAAGAGGGTCTATTGAGTTTCCAATGCTAAATGATGGTTTGGGTCTACCAACTGTTGTTCAGTTTCTCTAATTTCAAAAGATTCTCTACTTTGAATTGCTAGACAGTGGGGAGGGCTGCAATGGAAAACAAATAAGATTATGATTTTTCCTAATTATGCAAAGGAGAAAAGTTATTGAAGGAGCCAATTTAACAAAACAAGAATCCTAGCTAAACAATTAAGTCTGAAGTAAGTATTCAGCTATATTCTATGTCTTCAAATGCTGAACCAAGCTGATGTTATTATTTAATATCAACATAATGGCTACCAGCCTGTATCAGCATTACACTTCAGCCTGATGTATACCAGTTTCAATCTATGGAAAAAATTTCTTTTCTCTCTCTCTTTTTTTTTCTTTCTTTTCCTCCCTGCGTTTTCTTTTTTCTTTGTTTTTTTCTCCTTTGTTTCATTTTCTCCATTTTCTCTTTTTTCTGATATGTAATAATTACATAATTAGGAAATATATGTTATTTTATACAAGCTTTCTTTATATCAAGTATGTACTTCAATATTGGAAATCATGGGTGAAAATTTTGGAAGACTTGTCTGCAGAATGAATGCATTAGACAGCATGTCTGTAGCTGCATGATCACAGATTTTCAGTTTTCCTTGGAGATACTCATTGAAATATTATGATGACAGCAAAGTAACTGCCAGAACTAGATTAATGAATATCTTTAAAATATATTGTGCATAATACTTTTTTGTAGAGCCATGGTAAATTTTGAAGGACAACCATACATTATCAACCTCCCAAGAATGTTACAAAATGCAGACAGTCATGCTAAGTCATATTAACAAGCTAATAATAGTTATTTGTCACCTCTGCCTGGAGCAGGATTTCTGTAAAGTTAATGAGTCTTACTTGCTAATAACCAAGCTACACTATAAAAGCAATAGCTGGCAATATTATGTTGCACAAAATATAATATGCTGCTCAAAAAATTCACTCCCCATTCCTCTTGTACAGCTGTAAGGATGGCAGTTTAGCTCAGAGAGAACAACAAAGCTTAGAGGATGCTATTAAGAAGGTGTTGCATTCAATCCTGCAATCCCTGACTCCATTATACCATTGAAGACATGCTGCATTTCTTCAATTCTAAGATGCCCTTTTCCCCATATACATTTCTCTAAAAATGGGGTACCTCTTAAAATCATGAGTACTTGTTTTACTTATAAAGCCATTTTTCTCTTGATGGTACAATCAATGGTGTCTTAAAATCAAAGAAATGTGGTATATTTCCCTATGAACAAGGTACTTCCTATGCAAAATAACATGTTCACTTTACTATTGTTTGTGCCTAAGATACTTGCATATATATCCCATTCTCTAGCTGAAGAACTGTAACATTTGAAAGGGCAGAAATGACATCAGTTTTGCAATCTGACCCATTGCTTCTCTGTGCCATGATGCACGCTGAGAATGCTGTGCACTTTAAGGGCAGGAAAGAAGGCCTGCCAGGTTGGAAAACAATTTCCCATGGCAGGTGCAGGGAGCAGGTGGCACACAGCATTACCTGCAACACAAAAAAGTAGCACCGGCCTATGATTTTAATATTATTATTATGATTGTTACTGAACATGGAAATCTGATTGCATCCTGAACCACTTCTGGTGAGGCGCCAAGGCACAAACGCACAGTCTGCTGCTTGATTTATTATGTGGAAATACCACCGAACTAATCACCAGAGTTACTAATTAATACGGATCTGCATTTTTTGCATAAGCAATTAGTGCAAAGAGAGGGTGCATTGGGGGAGGAGAAGGAAGTTGGGCTTGTTTAATCTCAGCACCTATTCAAGCGGAAAAGCTCACCAGGGCCGGGCTAAGGCCTAGCCACATTTGGAGTCTTCTTCCTTTTGATTAGTTAACAGTACGGAAAGGTCAGATCATCAATATTTAATTCACATGGAAATGAGTTTGTGAAAGAGGAAAGCTCTTTTTTCAAAAGAAGAAGAAGAATCCACCCACACTACTTTATTTATTTAAAGAAGGTGAGACACTTGGGTAAATGCCCAGATCAAAAATAATGAGATTGTCCAGCTACAAATCCTGTCTGAGAAGAGTCCTAGTTCTTAATAATAGAGAGGAGAGGAGAGGGAGGGAGGGGGAAGGTTGTGGAAAGACAGGGGCTTGTTTTACAACTGAGATAATTGTCTGTCTGTTTAACGTTGTTTATGTGTGTTCACCAGAATGTCAATATCTAACAAGAAGAAACTAAAATGAAGGAATTCTGAGACAAAAAAAATTGTTCTGGGTGCCAGACCTGAAACAATTGTGCAGGGAGTCAGGGGGTGCACCTAAAGTGTAGAAATAATGCAGTTTGACTCCACTTGAACTGCCTTTCTGCTCACCTCTGCCTTCCTACATCAAATGGCCATAGCATCATTTTATTATATTACTTAACCTATTTATCTTTTTAATCAAACCAAATGTTTTCATTTACATTTTAAAAACGAATTCATAATTGTATATCAGTGACCAAAATGGTCACTTAGCTAGATGATAATTAAAGCCTGGGTCTGGTTGCAATTTCCATTAACTAAATAGAAGTTGTCATTTATAAAATTAAACAATGTCATTTAGCAAAGGAGATAGGGAAACAAAATGGGCCATTCGGTGAAGTTATTGTGGGGATTATGTTGTTGTTTTTTTAAAAAAATGCCTAGAAAACATACACAGGTAAGGCTCAATTCTGTGGTTGTTGTTCCAAATCCTTTCCTTAGCTTCAGCAAACTCATGGCTTCTTGCAGTCACAGCACTGAATATGTTTGCTAGTTTGCAATGCAATCAGCATTAAAATGGAGCATATAGTGTAAGCATTATAGTACATGCACAACACTTTTCAGTATATGTACTATTCCATATCTTCCGTATGTATGAAAATTCATCTAGTTTTCAATTTTTTTCTAGTTTGTCATTCTAGTTAGTTTGCTGTTGAGTTTTTAATATTTCTTGTTTACTTTTTTTAAAAAATAGGGGTAGAATTTATTAATTTTAATTGGGGAAGTCATGGGGAGGGAATATCATCAGACCATTTTTGTATATGATCCTTTCAGAAGGAAATAGACTCAACTGCAACAATTTCTTTCTGTGTGTACTTGTCAATATATATACACTCTTTCTCATTTGCTGTGCTTTAGTATCCTGGGTGCAATTCTGAATGTTTGCTAGAGACTATCTAATCCAACTCTTCTCTCTTCAACAGGTTGCACCTGATTGTTGAGGGAGACTGCAGCTACTGTTTTCTTCCTAAAGGAAAAGTGAAAACAACTATATACAAATTTCTGTCTGCATATTGGCACCAAGAAGACAGAGAGCGACACTGCTGTGGTTCTGCACTGCTGCCCTTTGACGTGGTCCTCCCTCCTCCCCCGCCCTTTGAGCAGAGATTAACCTCCTGAAAGAAATATGCCAGGGCGGCTATTGACCTCCTCTTGGCAATTAACAGAAAATCCTTTTAGCACGGTTCAGCCTGGATCTTGTGGGCCGCCGGGGACTCACTCGCCTACAGGAGCAACAAGCCAAGCCTTCCTTTCGCCTGGAGCTGTCCAGGGTCCTGATTCCCCTCCTGCTCTCCTTCTGAGCGGCTGGGGGCTTGCTTGGCCGACTCCTTTTCCTCGCCTGCCCTTCCCCTAAGAGAGAGTGCATCTACACTGGGAAAGGGATGTAGTTTGCCACCACTTGAACTGCCCTGGCTCAATGGCATACAATCCTTGGAGCTGTTGCTCTGCTAGGTCTTTCTCTTTCTCTGAGGCCTCCCCAAACTGCCACTCTTTCCATTTTGTAGCATTGGGCCAGGGCAGATAGAGTACATTCCTTCTGCCGTGTGTGTATATGCAGCCTGTGGTTGGAATTGATTAAAACCATGTTCCTCGCCTTTGCTCGCCGTCCGAGCCCTCGCCCGTTACCTGGTTTCCTCAGTCTGTTTCTACGGTGAACAGGTGTGAGAGTCGTTTGGCTCCAGCTCATTGGAGACAGAGAAAGAAAGGCACGCTTCTCTCTGCTGCTCTTTGGTAGACAGGGCCGAAGAAGAATCGTTTTGGATGGGGAGAGGGTAGCTTCAGTGGTCAAAAACTAATAAGGGAGGGAGGGAAGAAGGAAGGGGGAAAGGAAAGAGATAAGGAGGAAGAGAGCGGAGGAGGAGGAAGGAAAGAGGGAGGAAGAGAGGAAGAAAAGGAAGAAAGGAAGAGGGAGGGAGGAAAGAGGGAGAAAGGGGGGAGAGAAAAGACGGAAAGAGTGAGGAAAGAAGGGGAAAAAAAGAAAGAGGGAGAAAGAAGGGAAGAAAGGAAAGAGGGGAAGGAAAGAGGGAGGAAGGGAGGGAGGGAAAAAAGAAAAAGAGTAAGGGGGAGGGAGGGAGAGGGGAAGCATGAGGAGAGTCGAAGGAAGGAAGGAAAGAAAGGGAGGAATGGAGGAAGAAAAGGAAGAAAGAGGGAGGAGGAAAGGGGAGAAAAAGGGGAGGGAGAGAAAGGAAGGAAAGAAAGGAAAGGAGGGAAAATAAAGAAAGAGGGAGGAAAAGGGGACGGAAAGAAGCGAGGAAGTGAGAGTGAAAGGATGGGGAGATACAAAGGAAGGAAGAGGAAAGAGTGAGAAAGGAAGAAAAGAAAGACAGAGAGAGGAAGAAAAGAAGGGAGAGAGGAAGAAAGGAAGGGGGATGAAAGAAGGGAGGGAGGAAAGGGGGAGGAAGAGGGAAAGGAAAGAAGGAAGGAGTGGAAGGAAAGAGGGGGAAAGGGAGGGAGAAAAAAGAAAGGGGGAGGAAGAAGAGAGGGAAGGAAAGAAGGAAGTGAGAGTGAAAGGATAGGGAGATAGGGACGAAGGAAGGAAGGAAGGAGATGAAAGAGTGAGAAAAGAAGAAAAGAAAGAGGTAGGGAGGAAGAAAGGGAGAGAGGAAGAAAGGAAGAGGGCAGGAAAGAAGGGGAGGAGGAAAGTGGGAGGGAAGAGTCAGGAAGGGAAGGAGAAAAAAAGAAAGAGGGAGGAAGAAGGGGGAAAGAAGGGAGGGAAACTGTGTGTGTTTGTGTAGGGAACCCACTACTTATCATATAACATATGAAGTGCAAAAGTCATATAAAAGCTAAGACATGCGAAGTGTAAAAGCCAGCATGTTTAGTGTAAAAATTAAGTCCCTGGGAGGTCAGGGTCCAAATCCTGTGGCCATTGAACCTCACGGGGAGATGAAGCACACCCTCTCAGCCTCGGAGGAGGGCAGGGGCTTTGAGCAAATCTGCCACAAGGAACCTTTCGGTCGCCATAAATCGGTGTCTGCGAGGCCGAGGGAAAGCAAACAAATCCCGGCCTGTCGTCAATCATTCCCAATAAACGAGGCGTCCTTTTTTTCCAATGGCTTCGAGCGATGAAAGGGGGGGGGGGGAGATGGAGGACTTCCCCTCCCCTTCCCCATTCTCGCAGGTGCAATAGGAATCAATTATCTTAATTAAGAGAATGCCGCAAACCCTAGAGATTTCCTCGGGATGGGTTTTCTACTCGGGGCAACTCGCAGGCATTTTAATAGCGTTTCCAACGCCTCCCACGGTCCTCAGAGGACTCCAAGAAAAAGTTGCACAAAAGCTTTCCTTCCGACTTGGAAAAAAATGTGTGAATAAAATGAAATTAAGCCATAAAATGAAATTTCCTCTCAGCTTAAGCGGCTGAGGGGAAAAAGGAAGGGGCCTGAGGCTGTTAGGAATTGTTGAAGTCCAAAACGCCTGGAGGGCCAAAGTTTGCCCAGGCCTGATGTAGACTCATTCAATGGAGTTCAACTGCATTGAACTCTCCATTATATGAGTCTACATAAACCAAATAATGGAGTACAAACGGTATTATATGGTAGTCTAAATGGGGTCTGAAATAGAGCTGAGATAGGTCTTCCCTTTGGTGTTTTTAGCAAGATTTGAATTTTCCCTCATACTTTGCTGCATCAACTCTGTTATAAACAACTCGTGGAGGTTTCTGGACTTCAGAAACAAAAAGGATTCAGGGACTTGTAAAGAAGGGTTGTGGTTTGGCCTAGAAAGCCCTCAGTCCGTTTACTTTAGTAGGTGCTTCATTCCGACTCTGGTGCCAAGGTTTAGACAGGCAGCCATCCCTCAGCAACAGAGGTGGTGTGGTGTGTGGAGAGAGAGAGCTATACTCAAACCAAGCTTTGTATCACTGTTTTATTTTATTCATTATTGTATTTTATTATATTTATATTTTATTTTACTTTACTTTACTTTGTTTTACTTTGTTTTATTTTATTTTAATTGTATGAGGACCCCGTCGCTTCCTGTCAGGAATGCCTTCCCTCTTCTCTCTCTCTCCAGCCCAGTGGCGCGCGCCCTCAATCCTTCAACCGCCAACGCCTCTTCCTTCTCCCCCTCCCCCCGCCTCACGTCAGGCCCCGCCCCCCGCTGCTGGTCTTAACGTTGGTGGCGCGCGCGGGGAGCCGCTCGCTGGCTCGCGGGCGGGTATGGGGAGGGGGCTATTTGCGAGAAAACAGCTTTGCGACGCACAGCGGAAGCCAGCATCCAAGCGTGAAAGAGGCTTTTTGTGTGTGTGTGCCGAGCGCGTGCGGCTCGCGTGCGGCTGGGCGCCCTCCGGAGGGAGGGGGGAAAGGGAGGGAGGGAGGAGGAAACTCCGAGGCGCATAAAGAGAAAGAGAGAGACGGTTGAGGAGTGCAGTGAAAACAGATGGAGGGGAAAGAAGCTTTTGAGGAGAAGAAGAAAGCAAAGGGGAGGAAGAGGAAAAGAGAAGGAGGAAAGGGAGAAGGAAGAGACAGGTGGAGGAAGAGGAGAGGGGAAGGAGGAAGAGGGAAGAAGAAGAGGAAGGGGAGAAGAAGAGGAGGAAGGGGAGGAAGACAGGAGGAGGAGGGAGAAGAAGAGAAAGAGAAAAAGATAGAAGAATGTATAAATATGTGAGGGGAAGTTATAGGGAGGAGGGAGCAAGCTTGTTTTCTGCTGCCCTGGAGACTAGGACGCAATGGAGCAGTCATGCAGTGGGTTTCCATAGCTGAATTAGGAGTGGAACCCTGAACCCCAGATCCTTTCAGTTCATCTACACTGTAAAATTAACATAGTTTGACCTCCCCACATCTGAATTGCCATGGCTTAATGGCATGCATCTTTTTACAAAAAAAAAACCCCTAAAAAAACTACAAAACATGGCTAACCTGAGGGCCCTTTCTACACAGTCCTATAACCCAGAATATCAAGGCAGAAAATTCCACAATATGTGCTTTGAACTGCATTATCTGAGTCCACACTGCCATATATTCCATTTCAAAACAGATATTGTGGGATTTTATTCAACTATGTGGAAGGGGCCTGAGTGGCCCAAGAAAACAAACCACCATCCCAAATCAACAGGAGAGTCTGAAAACTGATACTAACCTGGGAAAGGTGTGAGACAAGATCTATTGGACTCAATGGGACTTCCTTCTGATTAGATATATAATGGTTTGTGGACTTTGTATCTCCAGAGCGATACAAGGTAGACTCTATGCTTCAGTTACATGGCAGAGATGGGGGGAGTCAGAGCATGGAGAGTTAAGGGGGAATCTCACAGTGCCAAGGTGTCAGTTCACAATTCATCTTTCACTATATTTGGCAGAAAATGAACATTGAAATGAGTGATGGAGGAAAAATAGTAATCCCCTTCAGTTGGACCTAGAAAAATGTCAGAGGGAGCCACTGGGGTGTCAAAAGGCTCTTTCTGTCTAAGATGTCAAAAGGAGGAAGAGGAAGAAAAAGAAAAGATGTTAAAAGGTCTAAGATGCCCCCAGAACAAAATTAGCATCCATACTTTATAATCAAACACCCAAAACTCAGATTTTGTGCCCTCCACTATCATGAGTATCTGGTTAACAAATTCTAATCTTACCCATGCTTTCAGCCTCACTCTTGTTGAATCAGTGATAACTTGGTAGAGCAGCAATTGCCTAGATTCCCTTGGTTTACTCACTATTCTTCCTCTAATAACAGTTGACTTAAGTAGCCCCACCTATTTGTAATTTTTTCTTTTACTTGTAATTTTTTTCTTTGACTTCGACAACACATTGTTTGTTCTTTGGCATAGCTTCTCCTTGTCCCATAGAAATAAAAATGATGTTTCAGTCAGGTCCTTCTTAAATGTGAGCTGGATCATTCTCAAGAATTAAATGAATGTATCTCTAAGGGAAATGTTGAAAATACAATGGAGCAAATTTGTTTTTAAAAGTTCACCAAGGACATATCTACATTGACTATTGCATTATGTTTGAAGCTAGTTCAAACACTGGATTGCTGTATGGCCATGTTCCAGAAGCATTCTCTCCTGACATTCTGCCCACATATATGTTAGGCATCCTCAGGTCTGTTGGAAACTAGGCAAGTGGGGTTTATACTGTATATCTGTGGAATGTTCAGAGCAGGAGAAAGAACTCTTGTCTGCCTGAGGCAAATGTGAATATTGCAATTGGACACTTTGATTGACATTGAATAGCCTAGCAGCTTCAAAGCCTGTCTGCTTTCTGCCTTCCACAACACAAAAAAGCTCTTATTGCACATCAGAGTTCTGCAGTTTGTGCAATCATCCTCCAAGCTTCAAACTAGTTCCAGGATTTCCTCTGCAATCAATGAAATCACAGTCTTCAGTACTGACTTGAAACTGCATTAAATGGTCAGTGTAGATGCCCCTCTAGTAATCCATTCATCCATCCCATACATTATTTATATCCCATTTTCTCTCAGGCTGCTGCTTACAAAAAAGGCAGATAGTACCATAAGACACACCTAGTTATAAAATATCCATGTGCTCACAAAAGTGGCTCATTCACAGATTTCATGGACCCTCATAATGAAAATCAAAGTAGCTTGGGTGCATTTACACTGTAGAAACAATGCACTTCGACACCACTTTCACTGCTATGGCTCAATGCTATAGCACAATAAAGAAAGTTAACAAACACCTCCGAGGGACTCCTTCTCTCCAAATTATACCAAGGCGTATTGAATCATATGTCAACATCAACATCTGTCTCTTTTTGCAGTCTTTGCCACCTCTATAAGGTTGTGTTTTAGGCATATTTTTATTCTTTTGGCAAAATTCATTCAAAAGAGGTTGGTCATTCATATCAGTGTGTGGCTTCCTTGCCAATGTTTGTTTGAGGATTTCAAGCATGGATTCCTAGTCCACCATTCAACGTTTCACTATGGCCATTCAATAAAGATCTGCTTCTATAGTTAGGCAGGCAAGCAGCAATCCACCTTTAATTTAGCAGCATTTGGATAAAGGCTCCTTTTCTTTCCATTTCGTAGTTTGGTGGGGCACCAGCACTCTTTGGCTAAAGACTGAGTAAAACTAGCAAAAGTGGTGTCGAACTGCATTAATCCGAAATGCAGATGTACCCAGATACGGAGTGCATCGTCCGAAAGGGTTAATCTCTGCCCCCCCCCCCCCAAAAAAGCAAGAACAGGTCTCTGACCGGCGACAGATGGCCACTTTCTTTGGGCCACAAAAGGGAGGGAAGGCAGAGAGGGCCGGGCGGCATACAAATGGACTGGTCACGTGACCCCCTCCCCCTCGGAGCCTGACGTAGGGGACCATATGGCGCGTGCCGGCAAGGGAGGCTGACGCCAAAGAGAGAGAGAAGGGGGGGGGGGAGATAAGGAGCAGGGGGCGTGGCTTGCGGCTCAGTCAAAGCCAGGGTAGCGGGGGAGGGCGGGGCCAAAAGTAGGCCCCGCCCTCCCCCGCTACCCCTTCAGAAACAGCCAGGCTATATAACCTGAGTCTTCTTCTCCAGGCAACCTCAAAAAGGAGGAGGAGAGGGGGGAAACAAAATAAATAATCAAAAGGGGGGAAAGCTTTCTCAGGAGCAACAGGGTGATGCGACCATCACTGCGAAGAGCGCGCTGAGGAAGGAAAGGTAATGCTGAGTCTTAATTTCTCGGTTGGACAGCTTTGGAGAGGGAGCAGTTTCCATCTCTCTCTCTCTCAATCACCTTTCTGGCTTCCTTGGGCAACATTGGATGGGACTTCTAAAGAGATCGGATGAAGGTTTCTACACGAGAGGCGATTGAGTCGTTGTGTCTCCCCTTGCCACACAACTCTGTCCTTCCTGATCATGGGAATTGAGGTATAAACCTGGCAAGAGGGAGCGACCCAAAGGGAGCTTCATTGGGGCACGGAGTGGGTAATAGGGATGCCAATCGGTGCCTGCATTTCGGGGAATGGAGAAGCTGGTAGGAGAAGAAAGATGTCAAGGGACTTGGAAGTGAAACGAGGTAGAGGTAGAGGTAGAGGTAGACATAGAGGTAGACATAGAGATAGAGATAGAGATAGAGATCTTACTCTGGGTTGGGAAAAGGCAATGCCAACGGGCTGCTTTGGGTGGAAAGCCAGAGTGGAAAGCGGGATATAAATAAATGTAATCACAATAATCATAGTATAAGATATTATAATGTAATATGACAGTGATACGTGTAGCCTTCCTAGACTTCAGAAGGAAACCATAACAAGAACAGTAGCAACTATATGAATTATAACCTTCCTAGAAGGAATGTGGGAGGTCAGGGCTTCAGAAGGAAATAATAATAATAATAATAATAATAATAATAATAATCAGAAGGAAATGATAATAATAATAACTTGGGAAGTGTTCGACTTGTGATTTTGTGATACGAAATCCAGCATATATATCTCGTTTGCTGTGACATACTTTGTTTTGTGTCAGTAAAAAAATAACAATATAATAATAATAATAATAATAATAATGTGAGCTTCCTGAAAATAATGGGGACGCACAGGGCTTCAGAAGGAAATAATAATAGCAATATAACAACAATAATGATAATTGTGCACTTCCTAAAAAGAATGGGGGAGCTCAGGGCTTCAGACGAAACCAATAAGGATAATGATGATTATAACACTTTTCTTTCCTGGCTAGAAAGTGTTATTCCTGTTTAAGTGTGCGGTACTTACTTTGAAAGTAATTGTTGTACTCCAGAAACTTCGTTTTTGTGGCTGCCACAAATTATGTTGTGAGATACTCACTGAGAAACCATAGCAAAACGTCCTGCAGGATGTCCCGCAGGAACAAAGTTTTGGGAGTTTAATAGACTTTCCCCACGTTTTTATGATAGAACGGATTAGGAAATCGTGTTACATAGTGTAATCATAGCATATTATAATATAATGGTGATACGTGTAGCTTTCCTAGAATATTATTATTCTTTAATAATAATAATAAAATTATTATTATTAATTTTAATAATAATAATAACAACAACAATAATATAACAACAACAAAAAACAAAAGCAACACCAACAAGAATTGTAACCTTCCTGGAAGGAATGTGGGAGCTCATGGCCTCAGAAAGAAGCAACAACAACAACTTTGACGGAAAGAATTTCGGATAATTGTGAGCTCCCTGAAAAGGACGTGGGCACGGAAAAGCAACAAGATGATGATGGTGATGGTGATATCATCATCATCATCTGCCCTGAGTCCCTCCTGGGAGAGAGGACGGTGTCGAAATAAAGAAGAAGATGATGGTGTTGGTGATTATTATTATTATTATTATTATTATTATTATTATCAGCTTTCCTGAAAGTGAAGTCGGAGCTCATGGCTTTGGACAGAAGCCAGAACAATGATAATGATGAAAACAACAACTTTCCTAGAAAGAATGTGAGAGTTTAGGGCTTCAGACGAGACCCATAATAATGATAATGATGATGGTGATGATGGTAATAATAATAATAATAATAATAATCTTCTTGGAAGGAATGTAAGAGTGTAGGGCTTCAGACAAGACCCAGGATGATGATGATGATGATGATGATGATGATGATGATAACTTTCCTGGAAGGAATGTGAGAGTTTAGGGCTTCGGACGAGACCCATAATAACGATAATGATAATAATAATAATAATAATAATAATAACCTTTCTGGAAGGAATGTGAGAGTTTAGGGCTTTAGATGAGGCCCATAATGATAATGATTATAATAACAATAATAATAACCTTTCTGGAAGGAATGTGAGAGTTTAGGGCTTTAGACGAGACCTATAATGATGATGATGATGATGATCTTCCTGGAAGGAAGGTCAGACTGTAGGGCTACAGACGAGACTCATAATAATGATAATAATGATGATGGTGATGAGGATGATAATAATAAAAGGAGATGTATTGGATTGTGATTTGCGTGTAATATCGTGTATTATGTTTTTATGGTTTTAATTGTATACTGTGCACTGTATATTTTGTTGTAAACCGCGTTGAGTCGCCAGTTAGGCTGAGAAACGGCGGTATACAAGGACAGTAAATAAATAAATAAATAAATAAATAAAACAATAATAATAAAAATAATCTTCCCGGAAGGAATGTGAGAGTGTAGGTCTTCAGACGAGACACATGATGATGATGATGATGATGATGATGATGATGATGATAACCACCTTCCCGGAAGGAATGTGAGAGTGTAGGGCTTCAGGCGGAACCCATAATGACAATACTAAGATCGACAAGAGCACTTTTCACCTTCCTGAAAGGAATGGAGGAGCTCAGAGCTTCAAGGCTGGAAGCGAAGGGCTCAGCTGTTGCATTTGAGTCGCCTTGGGGGAAATGGTTTGGGTCTCTTCCGTCGCCCGATGGTGGGGTTTGGTGCCATCCGCCCCCTCATTTGCAAGCCTGCCCCCACTCCCTTTCCTTGAACGGACAAAAAAAGTGTGTGGGGTGAGACGGAGGAGGCCTTCCTGCACCTGATCCCCCTTCAGTTTGGCTTGACTCTGAACAGTTGGGAAGTCTGGAGGTCTTTTGTGGAGGGTGGCATCGGGTGGCTTCTGGGGCCAGGCTGGAGGGATTGAAAAGGCGACGAAAGAAAGAAAGAAAGAAAGAAAGAAAGAAAGCCCTGCCTTGGCTGAAGAAAGAAACGACTTGTTTTCATTAGTGCCTCTCCTTCTTCTTCTTTGTGTCCCTCAATATTCTCTCCCCCCCCCCCCCCCCTTCTCTACTTAATCTCCTCAGAGCCATCGCCAGGAATATATAAACAAGTTACATAATGCTATCCGAGAGGAGAAATCTCATTGTAGTAGAGAGATGGGAGAGGAAATTAAACATCCCTCGCCGGACCAAACGCCAAGGGGTTAAAAAGGGGGGTCTAAATTGGAAATGGATGGGGAACGCCCGCAAAGGACGAAGAAGCAACTGAAGGAGAAACACGTCAAGAATCAAAACCGATCCTCACTTGGGAACTCAATTCTTTGAAATCAATAGTGACATTTCCGTCCTTTCCATGGATCCAAGAATGGATCTAGTCGTTCCAATTGCGCCAAAACTAAATCCTAACGTTCTTTGTAACTTTACTCTCAAATAAACTTGTATTCTCAGGCAGCCGGAAGAAGAAGTGCTTTTGGGAAATCATTCTGGAAAGTTGGGTGTCTGGAAGAGGCCTCGCTTTTGGTGTATTATTATCTCTCGGGGGTGCTTTGAAGGCGATTTTCCTGCTTCTTGGCAGAATGGGGTTGGACTGGATGGCCCACCAGGTCTCTTCCAACTCAAGGAGTCTATGCCTCTATGATGCCTAGATATACTGCTTTCCCTACAAAAATGGGGGCGCATCTACACCCTGGAATGAATGCAGCTTGACTCCATTTCAACCTTCATTGAATCATAGGAGATCTAGTTTAGTGAGGCGCCAGAACTCTTTGACAGTGAAGGGTAAAGATCTTGTAAACCAACAGTTCCCAAGATACCATGGAATTGAGCCGTGGCAGTGAAAATGGTGTCGAACTGTATTCATTGGACAGTGTAGATCAGCCCGTAGCCAGGATTTTTGTATCTTTACCCCAATACCCCCATGCATATGGGATATATTGAGTATGGTGATCAGATCATGATATGAATAAACATAACAGTTTAAATAATGCACCAGTAAGACCTTTTCGCGAACCACCATGAGAATTTGGGGGGGGGGGGGGGCTGAAGCCCGTCAAGCCCCCCCCCCCCCCCCCCAGGCCTGGTGTAGATTGATACTCCTTGGGACCGAAGGCGGCTGGGAAGGGCAATTCCTTGTTGGGGTTCTCCTTACTTGAGTGCTGAAGGCCACCTCCGAATAACCCATCGTCTCCTTCTCCTCCTTATCTTCCACTGTAATTTATTCTCTTTCTTCTCGTCTCCTCTTCCTCCTTCTCCTCTTTAGTTTACTCTTTCCTCTCCTTCTCCTCAACCTTTTCTTCCTCTTCCTTTCTTCTCTTCCTCCTCTTAAATCTCTCCTTCCACCTTGTTTCTCTTTCCTCTCCTCAACCTCTTCCTCCTTCTCTTTAGTTTCTTCCTCCTCCTCTTTCCTCTCCTCATCCTTCTCTTCCACTCTTTTCTTCTCCTCCTCTTAAATCTCTCCTTCCACCTTGTTTCTCTTTCCTCTCCTCAACCTCTTCCTACTTCTCTTTAGTTTCTCCATCCTCCTTCTCTCTTTCCTCTCCTTCTCCTCAATCTTCTCTTCCTCAGTTTCCTCTTCCTCCTTCTCTCTTTCCTCTCCTCGCTCTCAACCTTCTCTTCCTCCTTCTCCTCTTTAATCTCTCCTTCCTTCTCCTCCTCCTCTTTCATCTCCTTCTCAACCTTCCCTTCGCTCCCAACTCCTTCTCCCCTTCACTCCTCTTCCTCTTTCTCCTTAGTCTCCTCTTCTTCCTCCTATCCTCCTTCTCAACCTTCTCCTCTCTTTCCTTTCTTCCCTCTCCTCAACTTTCTCTTCCTCCTTCCCCCCTCTCCTTCCTTTCCCCCTTCTCCCTTATCTTCTCCTTCCTCTCCCCCTCTTCTGCTATTCCAGGAATGGGCCAACTTCGGCCCTCCAGGTGTTTTGGACTTCAACTCCAACAATTCCTGGGATTTCTAGGAGTTGAAATACAAAACACCTGGAAGGCCGACGTGTGCGCCTGCCTGTGCTCTCCTCTTCATGCTCCTGATCTTGGTCATGATTGCTTCTCTTCTCTTCCTTGTAGGCGGAAGGTCCGGCATGACCAAGTCCTTCAGCGAGGGCGGGCTGGTGGGGGAGCCCCAGGTGCTGCCTCCCCAGGGCCCCTCGAGTTGGTCCGGTGATTGCCTAAGCCCCCCGGAGGTGGAGGAGGAGGAAGAGGAGGAGGAGGAGGCCGACAAGAAGGAGGAGGACCTGGAGACCGAGGTGGACTCGCTGCGGACAGGCGGCGAGGAAGAGGAGGACGAGGAGGAGCTGGACGAGGAGGAGGAGGAAGCCTTGGACGAGGAGGAGGAAGAGGAGGAGGAGGAGGAGGGCGAGGAGGGCCCCAAGCCCAAGCGCCGGGGCCCCAAGAAGAAGAAGCTGACCAAGGCGCGCTTGGAGCGCTTCCGCCTGCGCCGGATGAAGGCCAACGCGCGGGAGCGGAACCGGATGCACGGTCTGAACGCGGCGCTGGACAACCTGCGCAAGGTGGTGCCCTGCTACTCCAAGACGCAGAAGCTGTCCAAGATCGAGACGCTGCGCCTGGCCAAGAACTACATCTGGGCGCTGTCGGAAATCCTGCGCTCGGGACAGAGCCCCGACCTGGTGGCCTTCGTGCAGAGCCTGTGCAAGGGCCTCTCGCAGCCCACCACCAACCTGGTGGCCGGCTGCCTCCAGCTCAACCCGCGCACCTTCCTGCCCGAGCAGGGCCCCGCCGAGCAGGCCCACCTCCTGGCCCAGCCGGCCCTGCCCCAGCCGGGGCCCTTCCCCGGAGCCCCCTTCGCCTACACCTCCCCGGGCCTGCCCAGCCCGCCCTACGGCACCATGGACGGCGCCCACCTCTTCTCCTCCCTCAAGGGGGCCCACGCCGCCGCCTACAGCGCCGCCCCCACCCCCGCCGCCGCCGCCCTCGAGCCCTCCTTCTTCGAGAGCGCCCTCGCCTCCGCCGTGGCCGCCGCCGCCGCCGCCGCCGAGTGCGCGCCCAGCCCCGCCGCCTTCGACGGGCCCCTCAGCCCCCCGCTCAGCGTCCACGGAGGGAACTTCGCCTTCAAGCACGAGGCCGCCGCCGCCGCCGCCTCGGCCACGGCCGCCGCCGACTTCGAGAAGGGCGCCTACGCCTTCGCCATGCACTACCCGCCCTCCGGAGCCGGGCACGGCGCCCTCTTCTCCTGCGCCGCCGCCCGCTGCGAGATCCCCCTCGAGGGACTCCTGCCCTACGAGAGCCACGCCCCACACCACCACCAGCACCACCACCACGAGCGGGCCATGAGCGCCCAGCTCAACGCCATCTTCCACGACTGAGGCAGGCCCTCGCCCTCCCTGGGAGAGCTGCGCCCACCACCCAGCCCAAAGCCATCGTCTAGGACTGAGACATGTCAACCTTGAAAGCTTCAAGAAGGAGATCCATTCGGTGGAGCATCCCTGGGACAACCTCCTGCTCCAGGAGAACAATGGTGCTCACCAGGAGAAGGTCATGAACACTCAGCTCAATGCCATCTTCCAGGACTGAGACATGTCAACCTTGAGAGCCTCAAGAAGGAGATCCATTCGGTGGAGCATCCCTGGGACAACCTCCTGCTCCAGAAGAACCATGGTGCTCGCCAGGAGAAGGTCATGAACACCCAGCTCAATGCAATCTTCTAGGACTGAGACATGTCAACCTTGAGAGCCTCAAGAAGGAGATCCATTCGGTGGAGCATCCCTGGGACAACCTCCTGCTCCAGGAGAACCATGGTGCTCGCCAGGAGAAGGTCATGAACACCCAGCTCAATGCCATCTTCTAGGACTGAGACATGTCAACCTTGAGAGCCTCAAGAAGGAGATCCATTCAGTGGAGCATCCTTGGGACAACCTCCTGCTCCAGGAGAACCATGGTGCTCACCAGGAGAAGGTCATGAACACCCAGCTCACTGCCATCTTCCATGACTGATGGAGGCTCTTACCCACCCTGGGAGAGCTGTGCACACCACCCAGCACAAGGCCGTCTTCTAGGACTGAGAGATGCCACCCTTGAGAGCCTCAAGAAGGAAATCAATTTGGTGGAGCATCCCTGGGACAACCTCCTGCCCCAGGAGAGCTATCATGAGAGGTTCATGAACGTCCAGCTCCATGCCATCTTCCATGACTGAGGGAGGCCCTCATCCTCCTAAATGGGGCACCTAAGGACAACTCTCTGCCCTGGGAGAGCTGTGCTCACCACCCAGCACAAGGCCGTCTTCTAGGACTGAGAGATGCCACCTTTGAGAGCCTCAAGAAGGAGATCCATTCGGTGGAGCATTCCCGGGACAACCTCCTGCTCCAGGAGAGCCATGGTGCTCACCATGAGAACATCATGAGCACCCAACTCCATTCCATCTTCCAGGACTGAGAGACCTCCCCAACCTGGATGCCACGGGTAAGACACCTGACAGGAACAGGCTCCCTGTCATACATCAGCTCCATGCCTTCTTCCAGGACTGAGAGATGCCACTCCTAGGAGCCTCCAGTAAGTGGGGCATCTCAGGGACCTTCTTCTGCTCTCCCAGAGCCACCAGGCCTAGCAGGACAGCATTCTGAGCTCTCACCTGCACCCCCAGGACAACTTCCTTCTCACCATGAGAAAGTCCTGTGTGCACAGCTCCCGGGGACCTTCTCCTGATCTCTCCAAGCTTCCAGGCTTAACAGGAGAGCATCCTGAGCACCCAACAGGGTTTTCAGGATAGCCTCCTGCTCTCCATGAGATAGTCCTGAGTGCACAGCTCCAGGACCAGATATGCTACTTCTGGCAGCTTCAAGAAGGAGACCCATTCCAGGGACAATCTTCTGCCCCTACCGGGCCTAACACAAGAGAGTCATGAGTGTCCAGCTCAATGCCATTTTCCACAACTGAGAGGCACACTGTCCAGATCTCATGGGAGGGAGCCCTGGGGAACCCACTTGACAGTATGTCTTGGGAACAATTTCCTGCCCTAAGAGATCTGTATCCATCACCCAGCTCAAGGCCATCTTCCACAAGTGAGAGGTGCCTTGGGAGGGAACCAAAGGAGGCCCATCTGGTGCCCCAGGGACAACCTCTTTCAGTGCCCACCACAAGAGGATCATGAGTGCCCAGCTCCAGGCCATCTTCCATGACTGAATGATGCCACCTCCCAAGAGCCTCAAAAAAGAGATCCATTTGGGTGGGGAACCTCCTGCTGCAAGAGAGCCATCGTGCCCACCATGAGAGATTCATGAGGGCCATCTTCCAGGACTGCAAGACCTTCCCAACCTGGACACCACAGGAAAGACACCCAGGGACAACCTCCTGCCATACGCCCATCTACATGACATCTTCCAGGACTGAGAAATGCCACTTCTGGTGGTCTGTAGAAGGGGACCTGCTTCTAGGACCACCTCCTTTCCTCCAAAACTGCCATGCCCACCACGAGAGGGACACAAACAGTCAGCTCAATGCCACTTTCCACGAGTGGGGGATCCAAGGAGTCTCCTAGCAGAGCTCAGCTGCCAGTGAATAAAGAAGCAGGAGGGAAATAAAAGAGAGGGGAGGCGAAGGGGGAAAGCAACCCAGGCCTTGGAGTCATCATCCCCATGTCTTCTCTTCAAAGACTTTCAGGCAGAAGTTGCCTTCACCTCCCTGCTTCCTGCCCCCCCCCCCTTTTTCCCTTTTCCTGGTTCTGTCTATAAAAATCACAGAAAAAGATTCAGCTCCACTCCCTTGATCTGATCAGGACAACAACAAAAAAATCGCAAGCAATAATTTGGATCTATGCAATTCTTTTTTAAAAAAAAATTAATGAAAAGAAGAGAGAAACTTAGGGGCCAGTTTCAAAATAAATAAGAATGATGATAATAATGAGAGAGAGAAAAAAGAAGTATATATCAAATGTCTATTTTTCAATCAGCCGCTTTTCTTCCTCCTCCTTGCTACCTTTCCCGTGGTGAGTTTATTTTGTTGTGAGTTTTTTTTTGTACAGATTTTTTTAAAAGACACTCTTTTGATAAAAGACTATTTTAAAACCATGCAGCCTCATCGCTTTTGTAATATCTACCTGATTTCTGATTTACAGGGAAAGAATGAAGTGATTTAAAGCAGCCAGAGGAGTGTTTGGATTGAATATATACACACACAAATATACACCTACACATACACACACACACACATGAATAAATATATGTCTATGCATATATCTTCTATATAATAAAAATGTAATGTTCGTTTGTGGGATTAACATATCTCAAAAACCACTGGACGAATTGACACCAAATTTGGACACAATGCACCTATCAGGTCAATGAGTGACCATCACTCATAAAAAAATCGAAAAGCATAGCAGAAGGGACTTAAAAAACCAAAAAAGTCAAAAAGATGCTGCACATGTGCAAAAACTACTTCCCCTGGCAAGCAAAACACAAGCAAATCACACACTCTTCCAGACTACAGCTCCCAGCTTCCCCTTGACCAGGCCCTTTAGGAGAGGAGGATGATCCAAATGCACTGTATCCAAGCTGCAAGTTTTCTTCTCCTTGGATTTCTTTGGGAGCATCCCAATCCCTGCATATTTCCAATTTCCTATTTCTGGACTGCAACTCCCAGCAATCCCCTAGATAGAGAGATCAGATAGAGATAGATAGGTAGATAGGTAGATAGGTAGATAGGTAGATAGATAGATAGATAGATAGATAGATAGATAGATAGATAGATGTATCAGGAGGACTGCTGGGAGTTGTAGTCTAAGAATAGGTAGAGAAAGAAGAAAGAGGAGAAAGGGGAAGGGAAAGAAAAGGTGGGGGGAAGGAAGGGAAGAAGAAGAGAAGGAAAGAGAGAAGGAAAGAAAGAAAGGGAAGGAAGGAAAGAGGTAGGGAAGGAAGGAGAGAAAGAAAGAAGAGAAAGAGGGTGGTAAGGTTGGTCACAGCAACGTCTGGCGGTACAGCTAGTGTGTGTGTGTGTGTCTATCCGTCTGTCTATCTATCCATCCATCCATCCATCCATCCATCCATCCATCCATCCATCTATCTATCTATCTCAGGAATCAGAGCTGTTGGAAAGGTCACTTGGGTTCTACAGACTTCAACCTATCCTGTAATTTTGTGGGTGACCTTGTCTACGATGGTGTTAAAGCACAGTCGGGGGTTTGAAGGAGAACACACACCCTTTGCAAGGAGATAGCAACGAGGCCTTGGTCAAATGTGGCGTTTCTATGTAGGTGTCATTTCCTGCCCTCTCCTTTAGTATGAGCCACTCCATGGGATAATTGCATTGGTTCCTGAAAGACGCGACGCTGACTATTTGTACAATAAAACAAGACTTTTTTTAAAAAAAGATACTGAAGTGTGATCCCGCAGGAACGTGGGAGGGGGAGGGAGGAAAGGGGCAGAAATACTAGTAGCAAAGGCAGGGGCTTCCTTTTAGTCCCCGAGAGTACGTCAGTCGTCCATGCTTTCGAATCAGGACAAAACCCCGTGGAGCTGTCCATCCTCCCAGTGCTGAAACAGCAAAACTATAGAAGGATACAAGGAGAAACCTGGCCAGATCTATCCAAACACAGGCGCCAAGCAATCTCTTTAGGAAGGTGCCATGTTGGACCTGAAACCGGAAGTCACTTGCTCTGACTTGGAAGGACTTCCTTCGCCTAAGGCAGTGGTTCCTAACCTTTTTTTTTTATCAGGAACCACTTGACCATAGAACATTTTGACTAGGGACCTCTTGACCAGGGACCACTTTGAACAAGGATCACTTTGACCAGGAACTACCTGACCAGGGACCACTTGATCAGGGACCACTTTGACCAGGGACTACTTGACCAGTGACCACTAGAGCAGGGACCACTAGAGCAGGAACCACTTTGACCAGGCACCACTTGACCAGACACCACTTTGACTAAGGACCACTTTGACCGGGGACCACTTGACCAGGGACCACTAGAGCAGGGACCACTTGGCCAGTGACTACTTGAATAGGGACCACTTTGACCAGGGATCAGTCTCCAACATTAGTGTCAAAAGGGTTACAAATCAGTTTCTGGTCAATTTTTGATTCGATTTGGTTATTCGGGGTGCTGATTCTGAAAACTGCATTGGATAGACCACATCAGCTCTAGTTTCTGAGAGAGAACAGATGCCATCCAGTAGTCGCCATCTGCTCGCTTGTTGAAAACCATATTTAATAATCTAGAGCTGATATGGTAGCAGTAATCTTTCATGGGTAGTCAGCCCCTCCCCTCCCAACATCCCTGTTGCCTCAGCACTATAAGAGGGATTTGTGGGATCAGTTGATCTTGTTGCCATGTGGTTTTGTGGCAACGGTGTAGTAATGGTGAGACCACAGACCATATTTTTGTTCTTGAGGACCACTGATGGTCCACGGACCCCACATTGGGAACCACTGATCTAAGGTAAAGAGAAGTGAAAGTGTTGGTGGTTATACTGGGTACAGAGTAAAAGCTAGCTGGTCTATCCGTCTCTGCCTATCTCTGTTTCTCTAACTCTGTCATCTCTTTCCATCTCCATCTTGACATATAGTTGTATTTAGGTAAAACTGATGTAAGCAATGGATAGACTTTCTATCTTTTGCCAGTCATGCTCAGTTCAGTGTGTCTTTGCATATCAGGGGGCTGGACTGGATAGTCTTTGTGGTTTCTTCCAACTCTGTGTTAAGAATCATGGAGTTGGAAGAGATACTAAGGTTCACCCAGTCCAACCCTATTCTGCCATGCAGAAACACACAATCAAAACCCTCCCACCAGATGACCCTTGTTTAATAATCTCCAAAGGAGAAGTCTCAGTTTGATGCGGTGTATTCCACTGTCAACAGTTCTTACAGCCAGGAAGTTCTTCCTAATTATTTGGTGGAATCTTTTTTTCTGCAGTTTGAATCATTTTTTCCCCATTTCCTAGTCTCTGGAGCAGCAAAAAACAAGCTTGCTCCCTCCTCAATATGACACCATTTCAGATATTTAAACAGAGTTATCACATACCCTCTCTACCTTCCAAGTTTTGTAAGCCTCTCCTCATAGGGCTTGGCTTTCCAATCTTTTACTATTATGCTTGCCTTTCTCTGGACATGTTCCAGCTATGATTCTACCTGAGCTACCATTTTAGTCATGGAAACAGTCATGAACATCCAACCATGTGCAAACTAAGTTTAACATGCTGGAGTTACTATGCCCCACATACAAGTCTGCTCAGAACTTCCAACTTACATTTATTTCCTCCTTTTTCCTCGCCCCCATTTCAAATCTGATTTGCATGTAATTCCTTAAAGCTCTCTGTTTCACAGCATATGTGATTATCCATTGAAACCAATTCCTCTATCATTTATGTAAGGTACACAAAAGTAAGCAAAGAAAACGCTAGCCCCTATAAACTTAGATGAAGCATTGATCAAAGAGCAGTTATCTGACTCCTCTTGAAACATCTTTGTTGATTTTACTAAAAATTGAAATCATGTCCTTGCTACCACATGTCACTTAGGGCACATGTTGGTTCTGACAGTCTGAAGATCCTACAAAAAGCAAAGGTGTCAGACATATGGAAAAAGGCACAGAGTAAAATCTCTCCTTTTGCTTGAGTGGGCAGGAAACCACAGAAAGACATGAAAATGCCATTTTGTTCCATTTTTAATGATTGCCTTCTTGACCCAACACTGTGTTCCTCTCCCTATTACAAACAAGAGAGCTAATGTTTCTTACCAACTGTGGGATTGATAGCCTTTTCACACTTCATGCACAAGCAAACATATGTCAACTAACAGATGTCCATGCAGAACAGAACTTCAACCACATAGAGTTTCTTGTAAAACATGTAAAACATGTAAACAATGAATTGTCATATATACCTGGGAATTCTTTATATGTACAGTGTTCCCTTGCTACTTCATGCTTTGCTTTTAGCGGACCCACTGTTTTGTGGGTTTTTGAAAATATTAATAAAAATATTAAATATTAAATATTTACATCCAGTGGAGGCCAGGGACCCCGTAAGTGTGGTGACCCGAGGCGCAGTGGGAAAGGCCTGCCTCCCTGGCCTGCTGCTGTCTGTATGGCTCTGGAGGCTCTGTGGAGGCCAGGGAGATAGGTAGGTGCCCTTGGGATGGGCTGGGAGGTGGGTAAGGAAGCATGGGTAAGAAAATATTGTATAAAATATATAATAAAATGTATAAATATTAAAATTAATATGGCGTCCCTACTTCATGGATTTTCACTTATCGCGGTGAGTCCTGGAACAGAACCCCTGTGATAAGAGGGAACACTGTATATGAAGCAGAGATCTAATCCAAAGATCTCTTACACTTAAATTGCATTGAAATCAGTGGATGCCTCTGAGACATAACTAACTAAAGTGATTTAAAAGAAGAGTGTTGTTACTATCTGCTTTGGACTATAATCTTAAGGTGTTTATATTAGCAATATAAAGGTTTACAGTTGAGTGCCTCACCACCAGCTTCACAACAGCAATGAATAACTAAATTGTAATTTTTTTTCAAAAGAACGCATGTTGAGGACAGGTGAGGTAGACAATTTGCCTAATGTATCACCCCCCCCCCCCCCCCGCAGATTGACTATGTTTAGCATACTTTTAAAAAGGAAATTTAGAGTACGCACAATCCTGATGTGAAGAGTGAAACTCTTTCCTCAAGAGGAAGAAGCTTGGAGATAGCAGCAAACTGTTGAAGGAAAAAAACACTGTGTGTCACATAACTTCCCCTGTGGCTCTTGATCTAGCTCTCTGCCTTTAGTGGAAGAAGTGATTCCATAACACCATGTAACACATTTTTTGTTCCTGGGTTATAAATGTCATTTTCTAATTGGTTCTATCATAAAACATGAAAAAAGTGTATTAAACTGCAAAAACTTTGATTTTGTGGGCCTTCCTCCAGCACATTTCACTATAGTTTTTCAATGAATATCTCATCAAGTCTCAACCAATTCAACACAGTTTGTGGCAGCCACAAAAATGAAGTTTCTGGAATAGAATAATTACTTTCAAAGTAAGTACTGTGCAATTAAATAGGAAATAACACCTTCAAAACAGGAACAGACAAAATTTCAAATTTTTTGCATAGTGTAATCAATTCTTGGGTGGTGGGGGGGGGGGGGGGGAGGTCCCAATACAATCAGTTCTTATACAAAGGATGGGAGATGGTACCATGTTGCTCTCAGGAAGAAAAAAGCCTTGGGACAACTCTGAGCCCTAAGATTACAAGGTAAAGTGATAAGGTTGTACTTCTAAATGTACACAAAGAGATGTGAAGTAAGAGCAGACTAGAAACAGGGCTTTCTTTGCTTCCTGACCATTCAGTGCCTGACAGCTGACTACAAATGAAACTCTTTGGCACACCAGTAGCTCTGGAAACAGAAAAGCAGCACTTAGCTGTCTCTGCTTTGTGCTTAGCAACTATGAAACGAGATCCGTGTCCAGGCTCACACTGAGAAGGAAAGTGTTAGTGCCATCCCTTTGCTCGCTTTCCTCCCCCCTCCCCCACCCCAATTAAGGATGGATGATCAGGCTGGTTTAGTTTGCTTTTGATAAGAACTTGCCAAGGTCTGCAGGTCTATTTATAATCAAGATGGAAAGAAGTCAGGGTTGTTGGTTGGTTTAGTTTTAATCAGTCTATGACAAACTGAAACTGACAGATTTGTCAATTCAGGGCCAAGTCCAGATTCCCATTTACCTTTTTAAAAGACCAGACGTCAATCTCTATATATATTAACTACATTACCTATGAACTGGAGTTGTCATTCCTTTTTTGCTTACTAGAAGGTTCCTTGTCTTTTAATACCTAAATGGCACAGCAGGATTCTTTCCATGCTGGAAATACAGCCCTATCTGCTCAACATACCTACTTCTCATTTCTATTCTGAATCTGTGTGCGATGAGAAAAGTTGTATCAGCTCCTCCCATCAAGACAATGCCTTGAGAATATTAAAGCTATTGCATATGATAATCTTCTAGGACAACGTTTATCAATCTGGGGGTTGGGACACCTCGGGGGGGGGGGGGTCGTGAGGGGAATGTTAGAGGGGTCGCCAAAGACCATCACAAGACGCAGTATTTTCTGTTGGTCATGGAGGTTCTGTGTAGGAAGTTTGGCCCAGTACCATCATTGATAGGGTTCAGAATACTCTTTGATTGTAGATGAACTATAAATCCCAGCAACTACAACTCCCAAATGTCAAGGTCTATTTTCCCAAACTCCACCAGTGTTCACATTAGGGCATATTGAATATTCATGCCAGGTTTGGTCCAGATCCATCATTGTTTGAGTCCACAGTTCTCTTTAGATGTAGGTGAACTACAACTCCAAAACTCAGAGTTAATGCCCACCAAACCCTTCCAGTATTTTCTGTTGGTCATGAGAATTTTGTGTGTCAATTTTGGTTCAATTCCATCGTTGGTGGAGTTCAGAATGATTTTTGATTGTAGGTGAACTATAAATCCCAGCAACTACAATGCCCAAATGGCAAAATCATCCCCAATCCCCAACCCCACTACTATTCAAATTTGGGCGTATCAGGTATTTGTGCCAAATTTGGTCTAGTGAATGAAAATATCTCCTGCATATCAGATATCTACATGACGATTCACAACAGTAGCAAAATTACAGTAGCAATGAAGATAATTTTATGGTTGGGGATTACCACAACATGAGGAACTGTATTAAGGAGTTGCGGCATTAGGAAGGTTGAGAACCATTGTTCTAGGATAGTCAAACTCAGTATGTATCTTTTTGTACCAGTTGTATTAGGAGTGAGCATTCTTCAGTCATAACTGGCCATTAAAATAGACATTATTTTAAATATTTTTCATACAGTGCAAATGCTGGTCATTTTGTTGTCAAAAAAAGTGAAGGTAACCATGTAAGATACATTCTGATAATGCAATTGAAACTACTCAAATGATATATTTGCATCATCCAGGCACACTTTAGATGTGCTAAACTAGTGTTTCCAACACCATGTAGGAGGCGGCATGCACAGGTTATGAAAGGATGGTATATGTGTGTGGATGATTAGTCATTATATCATGCTTCATACAACTTGCATTCACTTCCCAGTATGCAGTCTAGTATAATCAAATGTATCCAAATAATTGTGATCAAAGACCCATATAAATAACAATGGCAGCAACACAGATTGGGGTGGGTGGGAAATATCTCAAATGATTAGGATTCTCCACCCAAAATGCTGGTATACCTCACATCTGTCTCCTTCCCCAAGTCTTAGATGCTAGAAGAGAGATAATTAACTATTTTATTACTAACTTGCCATGCCCTGACATGTGTTGCTGTGGCCCAGTCTGTGTAAATGTGTATTGTGTGTATATGTGTGCGTATATATTTGTGTATATGTGTATATATGTGTGTGTGTTTGCATTTATATATGTGGATTTGCACATGTGTTGTAATGTTTGTTTGTTTGGTTTTTTGGGGTTTTTTTTTTTTTTTGCTTTTTAAGTCTCTTCTGCTGTGTGGTTTAGAATTTCAGTGTTGGTCAGCAATAGGATCATTATTTGTTCTTGATAAATATTAATCTGAAGACTGTGGCAAATAATCAGGCAACCGTGCAGTGAAATGGATCCACTTTTGTCGGCTGCATTGCCTTGTATGTTAACCTGATTTTATCCAAGCAGGAATATTCTGTTTTATAGAATAGTTAAACTATACAGAATTATGTTTGATGAGGAAAATCTAGATAGAGAGTTTTCCCCCTTCTATCATAACTAAATTATCTATTAATGTCAAGTAATTCAGGAGATAGAATTGAAAAATATTTCTTCAACTCACAATCCCAGTCTAATGTGCCAGATTCAGTGGCGAGCTATTTATAAACCTTTGCTTTCTAAATCAGCTTATGGATAAACAACCAAGAGCCATGATGTGAATTTCCAGAGTTGCAAAGAAGTGAACACAATATGAGGATTTGTTTAAAAGGCTTTTTAAAAAAGAGGTAAGCGTTCTTCTGTAAAAAAAAAAAACCCACAATTTTTCTCACCTTTTCCAAAATTCACAGTCAACATTCATGCTGCAAGAGTCTCTCTTAAAGCCACAATAAAAACCTTGAAAGATAAAAATGCAAACAGTTTGAAATACAATTGAGCATGATGATCAGATCGTGATATGAATAAACATAACAGTTTAAATAATGCACCAGTAAGGCCTTTTCGTGAACCACCATGAGAATTTCGGGGGGGGGGGGGGGAGGCTGAAGCCCCTAACCCCCCCCCCCCCGGCTACATGCCTGACTCACTGTATAAGACTACCCCTCTTCCAACGCACACCAAATAAAAATTTAAGAAAACATCAGATTTTATTTCAATATGGCAATTTTCCTATCACCGTACCTCCTTCTCTGCCTCTCAGATCTCACACATGTGCACCTGTACCACTTCACTGCAGTCCTCAGGACCAAGATCCAAGACAGAGAAGGAGGTACAGTAATAGGATACAAGGGCAGGCCAGACGGGTGAAAGAGGTGTGTTTTTCTGGACACCATGCCGCTCTATCTCTTTTTTCCCATACCCTGGGTGTCCTGGTTGCCTGCAGCTTGCTCCGCCTTTCACTTACACCTTCCCAGTGAGGTGCCCCCTCACCTTGTCATTGGGACCACATTAACTCACTTCTTTCCACGAATCTTGGTGAGTATATTTTCTTCTACTATACTTCTACAGCGCTGTCCTTGCTGCTTTCATATGGTCGCCGCATACAGTGGGGATGTGGCCGTGGCCATTTTTCAGCTCCCCCAACCATATGTGCCAACAGCAGATTCTCCAGTCCGGCTCGGAAGTTTCAGCACCCATCCTATCAAATGACACCCAGCATAAAAACAACAAAGAAATGAAAGCAAAGGTTGAGTTTTGGAAAGTCATTATCTCTCATCTTCTATTTCCCATTCTACATAGAATAACAGGGTGACAACAGTACTAAATAACATTGGGTTGATATGAGTTTTCCAGACTGTATGTCCATGTTCCAGAAGCATTCCCTCCTGACTTTTCACCCACATCAATGGCAGGTATCCTCAGGTGCTTGCCATTGATGTGGGTGAAACGTCAGGAGAGAATGCTTCTGGAACATGGCCATATAGTCCAGAAAACACACGGCAACCCAGTGATTCTAGCCATGAAAGCCTCTGACAATACTAAATAAAATTGTTTAACAGTACTGAAATAATACATGTAAAACTCTTTAGATTTCTTTGTATGACTATGGTAAAGAAGATTTTCAAAGAGAACCCTATAACAAATATAATGTTATAATTGGAAAAACTGGTTTCTTTTATTAAAAAAAGAATAGTATGCTGATTTTGGTGGTGCTGTTGTTGTTAACTGACACAAGCCAATCTCAAGGCCTAGAATGAATCTAAACTAGCTATTTGGAGCCCAGCTTGCCTATCTTTAAATAAGAAATTACATGTGAAAGTCAAGCTCTAAATTATACGAATATTGTATTTTTTTTAAAAAAAAATCAACACAAAAAGCAGTAATGTGAATCAATATTTATGGTTTATTAGCTTGTTCCACAGGAAACAAAAAAAGACGGAAAAGTGAATTACACTTTTTAAAAAATAAATAAATAAGTGGATCTTGTCTTTTGTTCCTTTTGGTTAAGTGTTTTCCTTCCAAACAGAAAGATTCTTCCAGTCAAGGGGCAACTCGCATGCCACCATCTTTTATTCAAAGGCAAGCACAGATGTTCCTTCTGCAGGGGAGGTTTTAATTTATGAAAATTATATTGTTTATGCATGAACGCACTCCACGCAACGCACAGTACTTCCATCTGATGAGAGAAAGCAGCAAAACCAGTGCCAATGTCAGGAACATATTTTGCAAATTTAGTCGCTTAAATGTTTAATGAATATTTGGAAGGCATTTGCAAGCCAGAAGAAAGCTTTTCAGTTCTCTCATCTCTCTCTTTTTCCACAGCTAATAAACATCTTCACCTCTTCCAGTCAATGCAATTGACCTTTGAGGTCTGACAAATGTTTGTTGCTGGAGAACTTCAAAAGAAATAATAATTAAGAGAACAAACAAGCTAAATTGGATGTTGGTGAGATATTTGGGTAGACAGATGTTTTTGTAAATACCACTCAGTATTTTTCTTTATGAAAAATGTCATAGTCTATTATATTACTCAAAACTCAGGATGGCTCATAGTGTGTTGCATCCTATCCCAAAATGGGTGGTGGCCAATGTTGCAGGCTGCCTCTATGCAACAGAATTAATTCAGTTTGACATTATTTTAACTGACTCCATGTTATGTAATAATGGGATTTGTAGTTTGGTGAGGCACCGGCACTCTTCAGCAGACTAAAGACCTTGGAAAACTGCAGCTCCCAGGATTCCATAGCATTAAACCACAGCAGTTACAGAAAGGATCTACACTGCCATATCATCCAGTTTCTGAATCCAGATTATCTGATTAGAACTGGATTGTATGAGTCCATATTGCCATATAGCCCAGTTCAAAGCAGATAATCTGGATTCAGAAACTGGGTTATATGTTAGTATAGATGGGGCCAGAGTGGTGTCAAACTGTAGTAATTCTACAGGATAGATGCACCTTAAATTCAGCAGCATTCACACTTACTGAAACATCCTAGATTTTGTTCTGGTTCTTTCTGTTCTTATTCTTGGATCAAAATAAACTGACCTGGGGAGCTCATATAAAAACGATTTGATGGTACTGTATATATTGGAATAAACAAAACATGTGTGGTTCTCCAAAATATAATCAGAATAAATCATCAACTTTCTGGTATTTTTAATCATTCTGGGGAGGTGAGTGAAAAGACAGGCAAGTGTCAATATTTGCAGAGATTTTGATACTAATAATGTATATTTTAATATTATTTCCAATCATATATGTCTATATCTTTTTCATTTAAATGATCAACAAGTTGGAGGATGATAATATACCATTTAAGAGTAATTAGAAAGTAAGTTCTTGGTTTGCAGAGTCAGACCTATGGCTAAAGGTTACTGCCGCTATTTCGGTTCAGTTCCTATATCTTTAAGGCATGTCTTCAGTTTTACTGGCGTAAACCCTAACTATTTTCTTAGAGCAAATGTAGGTGGCATAGGAAGCAAGCCAGGAGAAAAACATTTTCCACTTTGATGTCTTGTGCTCTCAGTAAACTTTCTTGGTTGGATTTACACTGTGGGATTAATGCAGTTTGACACCAACTACAACTCCCATGACTCCATAGCATTGAGCCCTGGCATTTAAAGTAGTGTCAAACTATATTAATTCTACAGTTTAGATCAGAGGTCCATAAACTAAGGCCCAGGGGCCGGATACAGCCCTCCAAGTTCATTTACCTGGCTCTAACTCAGGGTCAACCTCAGTCTGAAATGACTTGAAAACACACAACAACAATCCTATTTCATCAGCCAAAATCAGGCCCACACTTCCCATTGAAACACTAATCAGTTAATATTTGTTAAAATTGTTCTTAATTTTAATTATTGTATTGTTTTTAAGTGTTTTTGCACTACAAATGAGATATGTGCAGTGTACATAGGAATTCATTCATGGTTTTTCAAATTATAACCCAGCCCTCCAACAGTTTGAGGGTCTGTGACCTGGCCCTCTGTTTAAAAAGTTTGAGGACCCCTGGTTTAGATGCACTGATACTGACAATAGATCCACTGAATTAAAGGGGAGTAATTTATCAATTTGCTAATTTAAGGACCCTTAGAGGCCACAGTGGTGCAGTGGGTTAAACTGCCAAGCTGCAGAACTTGCTGACCCGAAGGTTTGGTGGTTCGAATCCACAGGATGGGGTGAGCTTCCGTTGTCAGCCCCAGCTTCTGCCAACCTAGCAGGTTGAAAACATACAAATGTGAGCAGATCAATAGGTACTGCATTGGCAGGAAGATAATAGCACTCCATGCAGTCATACCGGCCACATGACCTAGGAGGTGTTTACGGTGTTTGGCTTAGAAATGGAGGTGAGCACCACCCCCAGAGTTGGACATGACTAGACTTAATGTCAAGGGGAAACCTTTACTTTTACTTACCTTAGGGACCACTGATTTCAATGTATTCTAACCATGACTAAATCTGCATCAATGGAGGAAAACGGCCACCCCTATACAGACACTCAAAAGAATTTTATTTATAACCACACTGAAATCTGTTCCAGTCCTTACCAATATGTTCAGGAAATCTGTTATTTCTTAATATCCACCAAACATCTATATATTCTAGAACAGGGGTCAGGAACCTTCGGCCCTCCAGGTGTGGTGGACTTCAACTCCCACAATTCCTTGAGGCTCGGCATTCGCCCCAAAGGCTTACCTTGGCCTCAAGGAATTGTGGGAGTTGAAGTCCACCACCCCTGGAGGGCCGAAGGTTCCCCATGCCTGTTCTAGAATATAAATGGTAGGGATATTTTAACTAAGGATTTACAGACCTCTGTTGCATTTTTCCTAGTACATTTTTTAAAAACCCATAGAACTATTTACATTTTATGAAAGCAGATTCTTTTAGAACTGGATTTGTTATGCACTTTAACATGGCCCAAATATGCCATTTAGCTGGGAGATAACCCTCCGTACTTTATCTGTATGAAATATATTAATGCATATTAGAGTGGCGGGGTGAAAAAACTGCAAATGAGTTGCTATGTAAATGCTTAAATAAGAGTTTTCACTTTAAAATATATTGAAATACATATTTAGCATGCTGTTACAAATAAAGTAATCACAAATTAAGCCCAAATTGCTTTCAATGCCTTCACTTGCATGATTAAATTGCCAATAGAGTGTTGGACACTAAATGGCAGGCTTTGCTTTTCAATCTCTGGGCTTGTGGTGTGCTTTGCATGCCAGAAAGGGATACAAAATATTTAGTTATTTACAGTATTTATATTCCGCCCTTCCCACTGCGCAGGGGACTCAGACTCTGTGTCTGTCTATATATGTTGTATGTCTAGTGGCAAACATTCAATGCCACTAGACATACAACATATATAGACAGACACAGAGGCAATTTAACATTCCAGCTTTCCAGCTTGATCAGGATATGCTCGATTCCAGTCACAGGGGGAGCTGCCACTTCACCATCCACTTGAGACACTGAGTCCTTGATGGAGTACTTCCTCATTCTTACGCATGCTGCTGGAAGGTTTTATGGTGTCATAAATTAGTTAAATTGAGCTGCATTATATGAGTCTACACTGAACTATACAATGTAGCTTGAAACTATATTATATGACATGTAGATTGGATCTTAGAGAGGTGTTCTTTCTATAAAAACAAAAACCTCTAGATCCTCCAGCATGATGGGAAGTTGGCCACAGATTCACACCATAGCACCTAGACTTTCCGAAAAACATTATTGAATCAAATACATTAATAATTAAATCCCCCAAAGTCAAAACCACATATGTGGAGGGACGACTATAATCCAGTTCTGGGCAAGTCAAAAGACATCTCAGGCCCCTTCTACACTGCCATATAATACAGATTAACAATGCAGATAATCCAGATAATATGTTCTTCCTCTTTTCCAACTGCCCTCCACTTCTAGTTATAGAAAATACTTCTAATTATTTACAGTGACACTATACTTTTGTTTCATGGAACTCAAACAGAAAGGCAGACTCCAGACTGGCTGGAAACCAGCATAATGAAGTTGCAGCAAATTTGCTAAACCCTAGGACATCTCCTATTTATGAATGACAAAAAGAAATGGCAGCAATGAGACAAATTACTGGTTATCATAGGCTCAAGTGATTAAAATAAAAGATTAATATATTTATAAAACCTAAGTTCCCTTTTTGGGGGTTGTGGTTGTTTTTATATAAAGTCTAAAGTTACTCACACTTATGTTGTATTCATTATATTACTTATGGATGGAGAACTGCCAGTTGGTTGTGACTTTTTATGAATATGAATATTGGCATAGGTGAAAGCAGGAGTCAGTTGCAAACTCCCCACTGGCTTTTATGGAAACACAGCTTTCCCTACTGTGTGTGTACATGTAATTTCTAATCCTCCTAGAAAAAAAGGGAAGGAACTCTGCTTTTCTTTTAATACAAAGTCTCATAATTTGAAATATTGTGTCATCTAGCAGTTATCTACAAGGTAACATCTAACAATAATTCCCAGTGTTGACTATGGGAATCAGAAAAGAGCACGGTATCAGGATTTCATCATTTAATAAAAGCATTGGGTTAAAATTGAGCCCCGGTGGCGTAATGGGACAAAACATAAAGGCATAACTTTGATTTTTAAAATTCAGCATTATTTCTCTAGTGTGAAATGAGTGGTATTGTGTTCAAGTCATTGCCAACTATCTTATGTTGGCCCTGAGGACATTTACACTGTAGAATTAATGTTGTTTGATACCACTAACTGTCATGGTTCAAGGGTTATGGCAACCTGGAAGTTGTAGTATGGTGAGGTACCAGCACTCTGTCAGAGAAAGTGAATGGCCTTATAAAACTACAGTTTCAATGATTCCATGGCATTGAGCCATGGCAGTTAAAGTGGTGTCAAACTGCATTTATTCTTCAGTGTAGATGCATCATGCAGTTTTTTAAAGGCAAGATTTCTTCATAGGGGATTTGCCATGACTCTTAGGGAGTGTGCCTGTGGTCACTCAATGGGTTTCCAGGGCCAATGGGGTATTTGAACCCTGGTCTCCAGAGTCCTAGTGTGCATCTGCATTGTAGATGTAATGCCACTTTAGCTGCCCTGGCTCAATCCTATTGACTCCTGGGAGTTGTAGTTTGACAAGGTCTGCCACACTTTGTCTGCCACAGCCACACTTTGCCAAAGTGTGGCTGTGGCAGTTAAAGGGGTGTCAAACTGCATCAACTCAATAGCAGTACTTTGAAAGCTGTGTGTCACGGCACAGTGACATATAATCCATCTGATCGATTATAATCCAGATAATCTGCTTTGAACTAGATTGTATGAATCTTCAATGCCATATAATTCAGTTCAAAGCAGATAATCTGGATTTTCTATGGCAATGTAGAAGAGTTCTTTAACTGTATTTACCAGGTCTGGGCAAACTTCAGCCCTCCAGTTGTTTTGGACTTGCCCAGGCCTGTATCGACACTTTCTTATCCAGTGCTCAGATCAAGAGAGCAGGTTGTATTTCCCAACTTTGGTTCATATGAAAGGAAAGGAAAGGAAAGGAAAGGAAAGGAAAGGAAAGGAAAGGAAAGGAAAAGGAAGGTAAGAAAAGGAAAGATAAGATATGGAAAGGAAAAGAAAGAAAAGAAAAAAGGAAAGGAAAGGGAAAGTAAAATAAGGAAAGGAAAAGAAAGATAAGATAAGATAAAGAAAGCAGGTTGTATTTCCCAACTTTGGTTCATATGAAAGGAAAGGAAAAGAAAAGAAAGGTAAGGAAAGGAAAGGAAAAGAAAAGAAAGAAAAGAAAAAAATGAAAGGAAATGTAAAGTAAAATAAGGAAAGGAAAAGAAAGGTAAGATAAGATAAAGAAAGGAAAGGAAAAGTAAGGAAAGGAAAAAGGAAAGGAAAAGTAAGGACAGAAAAAAGGCAAGGAAAGGTAAGGAAAAGACAAGGAAAGATAAGGAAAGGAAAGAAAGGAAAGGTAAGAAATTAAAGGAAAAGTAAGGAAAGAAAAAGAAGGAAAGGTAAGGTAAGGTAAGATAAGGAAAGGAAAGAACAGGAAAGAAAAAAGGAAAGGTAAGATAAAGAAAGGAAAAGAAAAATAAGGTAAGGTAAGGAAAGGAAAAGAAAGGTAAGGAAAAAGGAAAGGAAAAGTAAGGACAGAAAAAACGAAAAAGAAAGGTAAGGAAAGGAAAGGAAAGAAAAAAAGGAAAGAAAAAGTAAGGTAAGGAAAAGGCAACGAAAGGAAAGATAAGGAAAAGAAAGAAAAAAAGGAAAGGAAAGAAAAATGAAAGGAAAAATAAGGAAAGAAAAGGAAAGGTAAGATAAGATAAGATAAGGAAAAGAAAGGTAAGGAAAGGAAAAAAGGAAAGGGCAGAAAAAAAGGAAAGCTAAGATAAAGAAAAGAAATGAAAGGTAAGGTAGGGAAAGGAAAGGAAAGGAAAGGAAAAAGGAAAAGAAAGATAATGACAGAAAAAAAGGAAAGGAAAGGTAAGGAAAGGAAAGGAAAAGAGAAAAAAAGGAAATGAAATGTAAGGTAAGGAAAGATAAGATAGAAAAGAAGCCTTCCTCTTGGATGGAAGTGAAGCTTTGCCAGTGAGTGTGACCAGCCTGGCGGGAAAAGGGACAAAAGGAGCCTCGGGGGCGTGCGCAGCCCTGTATCCCCAGGCGCCGGGAGCGCGCGCGGGGCCGCCTGAGGGGAAGAGGGCGGGAAAGGGCGGGGGAGCGCGCGCTGGCTGCCTGGCTGTCTGCCTTGGTCACCGAGGCGACGCTCTCTCTCTCTCTCTCTCCCTGCTGGGCTCTCAAGGCTCCTTCTCTTGAATGCAGCGCCACAGGAGGACGGCGTGGGGCGAGGGCCCGGGCTGCCCCCAGGAGAAGGGGAGCGGGGCCACTCGGGGCTCCCCTTCCTCCCAAGACGAAGAGGGGGAGGAGGAAGAGGAGGAGGAGGAAGGCGCCAGGGCTGCAAACGAGGAGGAGGAGGAGGAAGAGTGTCCGCTCCTGAGGGGCATTTTCGAGATCGGGAAGCGGAGCTGCGACGTGGTGCTTGGCCCGCAGAGGCTGAGCTGGCGCCCCATCCAGCCCGAGAGCCCCCGAGGTGAGACCCCTCCCCCCGTGGGTCGCACGGAGGAATTAACGCAGTTTGGCACCACTTGATGCTGTGGAATCCGCGCCCTCCTTTGGGGCCCTCGAAGCGGATGAGGAAAAGGTCTCCCGCACTTTGCATCTCAGGCGTCCATGGCGACAAGCGAAGCTCATTGTGGGCGGGCTGGTGTTTGCAAATTGAGGGTGAAACTTTCATTCAACCCTCCCTCCTTTTTTCTTTTCTTTTTGGATTGCAGTCACTTAGGCGAATGTTTAAAAATCTGTCCCAAGCAAGGAAGCGTGCCTTCAGTCCCCACGTGATTTGCTTTGAAATAACTAGAAACCTCACCCAAATAACTAGAAACCTCACCTATCTACACTGTGGAATGAATGCACTTTGGCGCCACTTTAGCTGCCATGGGGAGTTTGGGTGGGATTGGGAATGGGGGGGGGGGGTATGACTTTGAAATGCCATTTTAGTGTGTTTATTAGGTATGTAAAGGTTTTTCCCTGACATTAAGTCCAGTCCTGTCCAACGTTGGGGGCTGGTGCTCTTCTCCATTTCTAAACCAAAGAGATGCCGTTGTCCATAGACACCTCCAAGGTCATGTGGCCAGCATGATTGCATGGAGCGGTGTTACCTTCCCGCTGGAGTGGTACCTATTGACCTACTCACATTTGCATGTTTTCAAATTGCTAGGTTGGCAGAAGCTGGGGCTGACAGCGGAAGCTCACGCCGCTCCCTGGATTTGAACCTGCGACCTTTCAGTCAACAAGCTCAGCGCTTTAACCCACTGCCCTACCAAAAGTCATTACAAAACTATGGAGTTTTGCTTCTAAAGCATAGTTTTAAAAAATGGCATTCATACCCTTTTGGAAAATGCCTTTCAGAAAAGAGCCAAAAACTCTTTAGAATAGAATCTTCTCTTGTGGTAGACCATCAGATGTAATTATGCAAGGCAATGATTTCAGTTGTTAGACTGAATAACCTGTTATCTCTGATCTGTTAGGGAAACAGTGATTTGCCAGTACATAAAACAGAGCTTTATATGTGTTTTTGAATTCCCAAAATATGTATAGTAAAGGCAAAGATTTCCCCTGACATTAAGTCTAGACATGTCTGACTCTGGGGGGTGATGCTCATCTCCATTTCTAAGCCAAAGAGCCAGCATTTGTCTGTAGACACCTCCAAGCACATGTGGCTGGCATGACTGCATGGAGTGCTGTTACTTTCCTGCCGGACCAGTACCTATTGATCTACTCACATTTGCATGTTTTTGAACAGCTAGGTTGGCAGAAGCAGGTGCTAACAGTGGGAGCTCACCCTGCTCCCTGGATTTGAACCACCAACCTTTCGGTCAGCAAGTTTAACAGCTCAGCGGTTTAACTCCTATAAAATAACTTGTTTTATATCATGCACTCAAGAGACAAAAATGAAGTAGACTTTGATAAAAAAAAACAACACACTTGGTTTTCTTACAACCTTCATGTGTTCAGCATGCACAGGTACAAAACTTAGCAGTCCAGTTTCAGATATGTTTGAGGTGATTCTCTGCCATCCAGCTAGGACATCTCTCTTGTAACAAAACAGCTATCAAAACAGTCAAAAGGAGAGAGAGAGAAAAAGAAAGCCCCTTTTCCAACTTCACAGGAACTGTAGAGTAAAGGAAACTGCACACCAGAACATACATACAGGAAACAGTAAGCAACAGCATCATAGATAAACAGATTGCTAGAGAAGGCTTGAAGAAGGTTGTCATTTCCAACGTAGTTACTGAAAAAATTGTTACTATAACGAGAGTAACGAAATTTCGTTACTATATTGATTAGCTGCCATTTTTGTTGTGAGCCATTCTGAGTCCCTAGTAGGGAGATGGGAGAGGATACAAATAGAGTTGTTTGTATTATTATTATTATTATTATTATTATTTTGTTATCGTAATTGCACATAATTACTATAATTGGGGAAGCTTCAGGGGCTCCTTTCTCCCTCCTTTTTGCAGCTATTGGGGTGAAACTCAACACAATGATAGAACGTATTTAGCATGCTCAGCCCACTAAGTTTCAAAACGTTTCGGTTGTCCACAGATTTTTGGGGAATTTTCAGTTTTTATAAACAATTTTTTTTTCAATAATAAAGAAAACATGTTCCTAGTTTGAAAGTATTATTTCCTGTTTGTGTAATCCTTACTTTGAAAGTAGTGATTATACCCCAGAAACTTTGTTTTTGCTTTGTGGATGATGATAAATTTATTTATTTATTTATTTATTATTCAAACTTCTATGCCGCCACTCCCCTAGGGCTCGGAGCGGCTTACAAAACAAACTGGAATCTAACACAAATTAAAACAACAGATCAAAGGTCAGAAGCCTGTTGAAACAGATATGTCTTACAAGCCCTGTGGAAGGCTGATAAGTCCCGCAAGGCATGAACTTCTGGTGGCAGAGTGTTCCAGAGCGATGGTGCCACTACTGTAAAGGCTCTGCGTCTAGTTGCTGTTTGACGCAAGGTTTTAAAACAGGAAACTTCCAATATATCTTGGTCCTCAGAACGGAGAGATCTCTGGGGTTGGTAGGGGGTGAGACAGTCCCTAGATAGCAAAATGTGCTATAGCACACTGTCCCATGGGCTAACACAAAGTTTTTGCAGTTGTATAAACTTTTGCCATGTTTTAATGATAGAACCAATTAGGAAATGAGATAACACAGATACAAAAATCATAGTGTAGAATATTAAATGTACTGAAACTCTGGCTATGGAGAGGCAAATCTCTCTGGTGCTGAGTAGTGCACTGCATTCTGGGAAATGTAGTTAAGGGCAGGGCTTTTTGAATTCTCTTGCATAGGGCTCCTCCCTTCCCAAACTACATTTCCCAGAGTTCTGTGCTGTTCCTAGTATTCACTGTTCTCTCCCCACCCCCACTCCTAATTCTGAGACTCCATTAATTTCAGAGGTGCTATGTTAGCCTTGTTGGCTTTGCTTTCAGCTTTGCTTCCTTGCACCGAATATGACACTGACTTTGGAAGTCTTCCAAGATTTACAAAACTAAAAGAAAAAAAGTATGGAGTAAATTTCGATTCTTAAATTTTTGGTGCAGGCCATGCCCACATATAAAATATTGCCTTGTAAGTAAAAAATTAATGAATTTGATACGACTTACAAGGACTAATAAAAATGCACACCTCTATTATTTATTGTATTTTAATTCTGTTTTACCACAGAATTGTTTTTTAACCCTTGTATTGCACTTTTTCAACTTGTCTAGTGTGGCTTGTTAGCCGTCTTGAGTCCCCATGGGGAGAAAGGCAGGGTATAGGTAAAGTTAGTAGTAGTAGTAGTAGTAGTAATAATAATAATAATAATAATAATAATATGACTCAGTGCTATGGGATCATGGGAGTTGTAGTTTGATGAGGCACCAACACTCCATGCCAGAGAAGGATAATGATTTGGTAATACTACAGCATCCAGGATGCCATAGCATTGAGCCATAGCAGCTAAAAAGATGTTCAACTACATTAATTCTATAGTGTAGATTCACCCCCCCCCCCCCAAGACAGATTTTCTTTCAAATAAGTAAAACATTGGGGCAGGGGGAGAGGGTCAAATGACGGCATTTCCTTCCCCAAAGAAGAATTTCGCTTACTGAAATGATAGTTCAAACCCGATTTTTCATGGATTGCAGTAACTTGAAACATCAGTTAAGCATTTAGAGTAGGGGCCCCAAAACTAACGCCTGCAGTCCCAATCTTGTAGCACCTTTGAGACTTATGTTCAATAAGCTTTTTGATGTCTCCAGGTCAGACTGTTGCAGGTCAGGCCCAAAAGAGTGACCCACTTTTGAAAAGAAACTCATTGCACACAATTAAACACTGCCTTGTAAGTAACTCTTAGTACATCTAAGAATTTGATTAGGCAGACCATGGAAAATCTAATTTTGGTAGACCAGGCGTCCTGAAACTAAAGCCTGTGGGCCAGATGCAGCCCTCCAAGGTGATTTCCTTGGCCCTGCCCTAAACTTTAGGCTTAGGGTTGTCCTAAGTCAGAAATGACCGGAAGGCACATGCTCTCAAGGGAATGCAAAGGCAAGACTTCTCCAATGTGAACTGTGTTTCAGTGTTCCTTATTGGAAAGGCTTGCGATCAAAAGTGTGTTTTGGATATTTTTCAGATTTTCAGATTCTATTAGTCTAAAGCAAGCTCATTTACAATTAGACTGTAGTTTCATTCTTAAAACCAGGACTTCTATTTACCCCTTATGATAAGAGAATGATATTTTGAGATATCAGCAAAACTATGTGAAAATATCTATAGTTATAGAATTTCTCTCCTCTGAAATAGATCCTACATCACCTAGCAGAGCTGATCCTGCTTGGCTGCCAAGATCAGATGAAAACCTGAGCATTACACATGGTACAGTGACATTTCATAATTAAAAGAAGAAGCACTATACAGCATATGGACTTGGTCTATGCTGCATTATGTTGGTGGATTGGCAGTATCCCATTCTCAGCATATATGAGATAACTGTTTTGTCACTTGCTGCCATAGGTTTTAATGGGGAATGAAAACCTCAATAATCTTTGAACTGAAGGCACGAAATCAATAAAAGGTTATCTTTTTCAAGAAACCTTAATATAAAACAACCACCTTTTCCCCAAAAATTGAAAGATGCTGCACTTCCAAAATTGTTTCATATGTGACAATTTTGCTGTCAAGTTGATTCAAATTTGATATAGTATTGTGGTGGTGGGGTGCCTTCAAACACTTTCTAACCCATGGCAATCATATCACTGTTATCACAGGGCTATCTTGGTGATGTTTTTTTCAGAAGAATTTTTCTATTTCCTTCCAGTGAAGCTGAGTGAGTGTGACTTGCCGAAGCCCATCCAGTTGGTTTCTATGGCCAAGCAAGAATTTAAACCCTGGTTTCCAGTCATAGTTAAACACTTGAGACACTACACCATGCTGTCTCATGGTGTACCTCATATTTTTCTGCCAAAGAATACGCATCCATAATCAACTATATTGCTGGGGGCACATGGGTACAAATTATTGGCTCAGTAGAAAACATTTGTATAAATAGCATTTTATGAAGGCGAGTCCAAAATTATCCACCCTCTGGCTGTAGAAGTTATTTTAAACAACTTTCAGAAAAAGAATTACAACATTTTTTTGAAATAATCTCCCTCCCTTATAATGCATTTTGTCTATTTGTCAACGAGCTTTCACATTCCCTTATTAAAAACTATTTTAGGCTGAGTTGTTAGCCACATGCCTTCACCTCTTCATCAGACATGAATCTTAGTCCTTGTTGGACTTCTTTCAGGGGACCAAACAGGCTCACTGGGAAGCTGAAGCCTAAAATTCAGACAAATAAATAAAACACTTTATTAATATTCCACTTTATCTCCCCGGAGGGGCTCAGAACAGATTATAGTATACAGATATAAGGCAAACATTAAATGTCTTTTACACAGTGAACAACAACGACATACAATACATAGACAAAGGTAAAGGCCTTCCCTTTTTTCCATCTCGGGCATCTGGAGCTCAACTCCAGCCATGGGGAGGTGCTATGCTGGGGAACCTGTTATTCGTAGACATCTCTGATCATGTTTTGCTGGCTTGTCTGCATGGGGCGCCCTTTTTATCATCTTGCTGAGACAATAGCTAGTGATCTAGATGCATTGCATGCTTTTGAACTGCTAAATTGGCAGAAGCTAGGGCTAAAAGTCAGGAGCTCACCCTAAATTGTGGCTTCAAACTGCTTATCCTCCAGTCAGCAGATTTCCTGTAGCTAGCAGTTTAACCTGCTGCTCTACCGCGGCCCTCAAGCATGTTATCCAAAGGTGTTGTATTGTTGCATGACACTGCATGTCTGCACACCGCTGCCCATACAGTCGACACTCTTCAAAACCTGCATTTTGTAGTGTTAAAGCATCCTCTCTAAAGCCCTGAATTTGCCCCATCAGATTACTATCTGATTGAGAGAGATTGCTCCATGTCTTCAATATATAAATACTATGTTGTACCCCACCTCGAACCTTTAGGAGTTGTGAGTAAAAAAATAAATTATTATTATTTAAGAAAATTACTTTGGCACAGAATAAACCGTTTATTCAGAATACTAAATAGAATTCATTATAAAATGACTATAAATGGAGCTATGTGGGGAAACTCCTTATGAACAGATAAAAAAACATCAGTATTAGAAAAGGAAAGAAAATTATTTTTCCTCCACAAGTTTTCTATTGTGTAAAGAAGAAGAAACATTAATTTCAATGAAATGAATTAAAAAAGGAAACCAAGACTAGGAATATGTAATAATGATCTGCGATTGAATTTATTCCTATGTAGATGACTTTCTTCCTCTTACATAGTTTTAAGAAATGATTTTCAGGCAGTGAACATGTCTACCTTAAACAGTTTATTCATCATTCTTAATTAATGTATTTCATAAGCCGCCCCCTGATTTTTCTTACTCCCCCAAGGCATTTACATTTCTAATGTTATCAAGTTCATGCCATTCTTTAAATGAGAAAAAAAACTTTATAGACTTCAACTTTTCTTCTGGGCACAAATGAAGTCCACATCTAGCAGAAAGTTAGCACATCCATATTTGCTTTCACTTGCAAAAGATCTAAATCTCTTAAAAACAGTAAAGTGGAATCTGTATTAAACATGACTGCCCTGACTAGCCATGTGCAATTTTATAGGTTTTTGAATAACTTGCCAAAACTGTTCTTTGGTTAATTTGAAATTTGACTTGTACCTTAACCCATTTGAAATAGAAGCAGTAGGTTTACAGAAATGATTAAAACTGTGTGCTTGTAATTATATGATTCTCGTGACTTTGAACTTGCAGCACAGAAAATAATTTTGTATGTAGATTGTTTCCTTTGGATCTTCTAGCTAGGATTAAGGCAAAATATGGCTTTGCATGATTTAATATTTTAGCTGTTTTAATAAATAAATTAACATAATCATGCACTGTAATTTTGAACTGGCTAAAATATTATCAGAAAAGCTTTCAAAACAACCTACACTTAAAAATACATATACGTGATACATTATGTTGCAAAGGTACTGACAGAAATTAAGTTCAGTTGTTAGTGGTAGACTTCTATGGGATAGAAAGCTAGATTGTTGTGTTCTTCCACTGTAAATTCAGTAGCCAGTGGAACGCATGTTTCAGGAAAGTGTGTTTACAGTAAGTCGGTTTGCAAACTCTGAAGGAACAGATGTCAGGCTGTGCATATTGTGTGTATCATGGAAACAGAGTGAGTGTCTGGGAAAAAAATGAATCAAATACTTACTGTAATTACTGACACCAGCAGTATATTACTGTGATTGATTGACTATGCTGATAGTTTAGGAAAAACTAATACAGAAAGTTTAGGAAAAACAAGGTTATGTAAGGAACACTAAACACAGTAGAAAAACAGAAGTGAAGAGTAATGATGAATGCATGCTTTTAGTTTGTGCATCTGTATTGTAGAATTAATGCAGTTTGGCACCACTTCAGCTGCTTAATGAGGCATCAGTACTCTTTGGTAGAGAAGGCTAAAGATCTTATAAAACTACAACTCCCATGATTCCATAGCATTGAGCCATGGCAGTTTAAATTGTGTAAAATTGCATTAATTGCTGTGTAGGTGTACTCTTACCTAGACTGGGGTTGATCTTGCTCTTTGTACCCAGGTGGGTAACTCCTAGTAAGAAGATGTGTGGTGCTGGGAAGTCCTGTTTAGTAAGAAACTGTGAGATAATGCACATCCTGCACATCCAGCTTAACAGTGGCCCTTGCCCAATTGCTGAACTCATTGGTAGCCATTCTATGTTACAGTTTCCTTCAATAGTATATTAATGAAACAAAATATATTTCGCTGTATTAAATCAGGCGTCCTTGCTTCCTGCCGTGATGGACCACAGCTTGGTAACTGGCACCATTGGATTAATCCTCTGAATACACCCAAGCAAGAGCAGGCTGTGCCCAAACCCTAGGGAATGTAAGTCTCTTGCTTTGATATGCCAATGCAAGAAAAGGAGGGGTAGGAGTTTTTCGACAGCGAGATCTTTATTATTCACTGTGTTTATTTCTTTAGCCCACATAAATATATAACATTCTTTCATTACTTGACTGTTGATATAAATATGTACATTCGATGTTGTCTTGTTTGGCGGCAGGTGGTATGAATAACAACACACAAGAATTAAGAGAAAGGAAGACTGTAATTTCTGAGAATAATATGACACGTTATTATAGTTGACCTTGGATGAAACCTGCAGAGTAGTAATGAAGCTTACACACAGGATTAGCTGTAGCCCTCATGCCGTTGACACATATAATATAAATAAGAACATGAGCAATTCTTTTTCCAGCAGGTCAAAATAATCAAGGTTTGTGTTCTGGAGTGATTGGTTGTTACACCAAGGCACTTTAATTTATGGAACATGGTACATGCATCTCTTATCAGGGATGACAGGTTTTAAAATTACATTTCTGATCCACGAATTTACTGTTTTCAGCCTGAATGACAAATCTGATTCACAGGTGGACATCATGATTACAAGCACCATGCAGGGAGGCACATAGCAAGAAACAACATGGGGGAAAGAGTACACAGTTTGAACTGGAAGTTATTTATGGTCAGACTACTATGTGCATACTCAGTGTTTGTATGCAGTGTCCAATATATAAGAAAAAAAAAGATTGTTCTGATTTTCAAGACTTATCACAACAGACAAATTTAGGCCTAACTCAGTCACTAATTCCTACTAGAAGAGACTCACTCAATTAATTGTGGAATGGTAAATTAGCAGTTATATCATTTCCATAGTTTCACCATTTTTTTCCAGTTGGGACTAACCCACTTAATGTATTTACAAAGCACCCACAACTTTCCTAGTGTGAAATATGCATAGAAATAGCAAAGTGTTTTAACACTGCTAACTAGCACTGTTTGTATGGACACAAAACTATTTCTTGGCCTTCTACTGTACTTCATCACACTAGAGAATGAATCCACCTTAAATCTGGTTTCTGTCTCCTGCAGAATGCTGGGGTTTGTAACTTAGTGAGGCTGTTAAAGGCTCCTCCTTAAACTACAGGAGGCAGAAACCGGATTTAAAGTGGATTCATTCTCTAGTGGGATGGGGTGTCATTTTGTCTTATACTGCAGTTTTACATGACAACAAAATTTATTCTGGAGGGCAACCTAACATTGTAGAGCAGAATTTCAGAGTCCATGCAAAACCATGATGAGAAGGATAATTTATTATCCAGATGTCTCCACTGAATTTAGGCTGTTAATAATTACATTTCTATAGTAAATATCGATCACAGCCCCCAAATTATTGTTAAATATGTATTGTCGAAGGCTTTCATGGCTGGAATCACTAAGTTCTTGTGGGTTTTTTCGGGCAATAGAGTCATGTTCTAGAGGCATTTCTCCTGACGTTTCGCCTGCATCTATGGCAAGATGCTTGCCATAGATGCAGGCGAAACGTCAGGAGAAATGCCTCTAGAACATGGCTCTATAGCCCGAAAAAACCCCCACAAGAACCTATTGTTAAATAACTTTTGCTTTGCAACTTCTACTAACACTTCGGATAGGTAACTAAATATTGAGTGATGGACATGTCTTTGTCAGTAAACTTTGAATCCACATTTAATGTTCCTTTCTTAGTATTTCACTAATATAAACTGCAGAATCATGTTTGGAGATGCCATATTCTTTATGCAGTAAATACTTTGCATAGGACATTTTTATTCATTTGCAAGTAACACATTTTTCTAACAGACTGAACAGTATTATTCAATGCTATGATTACTCACTTTGTGTAAAAAGCAGTTTTTCTTCCAAAGTCCTCTGGGAAGTATTTGGCAGGAGCATTGAAAATATTTGACTTGTTCTTGTGGGGTTCATTTTAAAGCAGTGTACATAGGTTATGTGCTTAAAATAAAATTACTGATAGCTTTAGCACCATTACACAGTTCATTGTTGATGGTATTTTGTTTTGGCATATTTTTAACACATGTAGCTAGGCTTAACTGTCTCTCAACAGTTGTGATACATGTTTGAGATGTAGGGAGGAATCATGTTTGAATCTGTAGACTGAAATCTCCAGAGTTAATCCATAAATGTTCTCATCTGTTGAAGAGATAGCATTTTGCCTCCTGGCAAAAGGGATCTTCAGCTGGTGTGAGACAGGCAGGGAAGGACTGGAATCGTTCCATCCTCTCCGAACAAGTAATTGGCACTATCAAAGCTAACAGTGCAAATAATTTTGTTCTGTATGCACATGAGGTTCAAAAAGACCTCAGGTGGATGTATAATGTTGTTCTTCTGTACATGATAATTTTAATGGACTAGTTTAAATCAGCCTTTGTGTGTGGGGCAAATAACTTCTACTGCTACTACAAGTTTATGTTTACTTTAGAACATAATTAGAACTTTTTCAAACTTGCGACTTCTTTCTTCCCAGCCAGGTATATAGAAATATAAAATAGGTATAAAAATCAAACATGCACTGATAATAAATCAGCATTTGCAAGACTTGCTAAATAGGCAAGTTGAGCTGGAACATTTTCTGCAGGCTCTACTGTAAACACTGTTGTTGCTAACAGATTTGTGTAAATGGGTGGTGTTCAGAAACCTTTTACTGATGCTATTTTGTTGTGCCAAGCTAGGGGGACCCCATTTGGTGCTTTCTGATAATGCTTAGACATGTAATCATAATTTCACGCATACCTCTTGATTTAGGCCAAATAATTTCTATTATTACATACCTTTTTTTTTGTTGCTAAGGTCAAAAATTATGAAACAGCATTATTACTCCTAGTTGCAATGGTGTTTATTATTGCGACTTTACTGTTCAACCTCCATATCCACATGAGATAGATTCCTGGACTTACTAACAGAGTTACCCTGGAGGACCTAGGAAATTCCTAGAAGGGGCATGTTAAGTCTGATGCAGGTAGGTGTAACTGCAGATTCTGATTCCATGGGTGTAAGCATTGTACTATATTGAGAGAAGCAAATATGATGGTAATGGTGATGATAATTTACTGCTAGGCATCAAAATGGTTGAGCAAAATCCAAAGACCTAATATCTTGTCTTGTGAATTATCCTTTCACAAGATCATTAGATGTTCTAACTGTAAACCACTTTGGTGAGATATCCTGCTTTCAACAGGATACAAAATATCAATCTGGGTGTTCATTCCTCTCAAAGCCATGCAATGGCTAATCAGCCATCTGCATTGAGCTATGCATTTTATCTACCATGAATTTAGGTTATCAAGAACAGGGAGTTGTGAAGAATGTCTCAAAAAAGACTTTTGTCCTATAAATCCAGCCTCCTTCATCTTATGTTCCTTAAATTGTGGAAAGACTGTATCTCTCACAGTTTAAGACATTGGCTGTCTTGTCCCCTGACAACTCTAGTGAGCTAGCAGGTAAGAAAACCCAGTCAGCAGCAATATGTGTAAAGCTTTGGATGCAGCTGCTACCTGGCAGGAGCTCCTTGGAGCCAGAGAGAAAGGAGACACAGGAGTAGTTTGCTGACTGAGACTTAAGCTTAACCAACACAACCTTACCACACACACAAATTTTGAACTAAGAGGTGGATTTGCTTTGTGGCTTAAAGGCCTGTAGAGGCAAGAAAGGAAACATTCTTCTAGCATGAATGTTCTCTATAAACTATCGTAATAGTGGGAGGAATATGCAAATGTAATCTTTAGATTTTAATTAGGCCAAATTTTCATTTGATACCATTTTGGAAGGGCCTACTTAAATTAAAACACACATACCTGATACTGAAGTGCTTAACACATGCCAGTAGAAATTAATACCTTTAGCTGCATTTATTTTTCATTCTAGTCTTGAAAAAGCGAACATGAGCAGAAATTGTGAGTAGAATTAGCATCAAGCAGATGAATCCATCCCTAATCCTGTTTATGCTCCACATCAGGCAGATGTGCCAAAATTGGTGTAGACAAGCTCTTGGCTTATAATAATAATTTTAAGAGCAATAGACTATTGTTTTTGTTAAGACTTTTCTTAATGCTGAGTGTTTCAAAAAGAGACGAAACAAGTGTAACCTACTTTATGAAGGACCCTGCTTGTTTCTTATGTTGGTTGAACAACGTGGCAGGAAAGATTATCTTTATTCCTTGTAATTAAATTGACTTTTAAAAATACAATGGCAAGTGGGTGCCGAATTAAATAAATAGCATGATATCTAATGTATACCTAAATCCCTTGTAAGAACAGATGGTACCCTGTGTCCTTCTAGGTAATATGAGAAGAGAGTTAATGTTTTGGAAGAGCTAGCAATATAATCAGCATGATACTAATGAATGGACAATTCTTCCACCAAGAAAAATCTGTAGTGTGAGATGTAGTTTGAAGAAAGCTTAAAATATGTGATTTTAAGTATAAAAACATAACATCAAGGTTCTTTTTAATTTAGTTAAAATGTTGTTGAAATTCCACAGGTTCACAATTAAAAGTAAGAGAATAAAAATATTTTAATGTTAATTGTTACTAAATGTCCATTATGTTGAAATGAGTGTTTCTAAAAACTAACATATTAGGATTGCTTTGCTGTGCAGGAGAAAGCAAATCTAATGCAGTGTAACTTCTCCATTTCTAGTTAATTTTGTTAGTGTGTGCTTGTAACAAGTTATCCAAAGGAAACTGATTTTTCCCTCTTTCAGTACCAGCAAACATTAACTTATTTTGTAATGAGATCACAACAACTAAGCAGGAAACAGCTGAAGAAAATATATTTATTTGGTTGACGACTTTTGTCTTATTTTATACAACCAAAGGGATTTACTGAATATGTTTTCCCAACTCCCTTGGTATTGTTGGCCCTGGGCCCTTGGTCATGATTCCTCACCAGCTGCAAAGCCAACCCTGAATGGTTGAAAAGACACATACACACTGTTTTAGTCAGGTGGTGTCCTTGCTGTATGGATGCTCTAGATTTAGCAAGGTAGTGTGTAGCCTCAGGCTCCTTCCACACAGTTGAATAAAATCCCACATCTGCTTTGAACTGGAATATATGGCAGTGTGGACTCAGATAACCCAGTTCAAAGCAGATATTAAGGGATTTTCTGTCTTGATATTCTGTGTTATATGGCTGTGAGAAAGGGGCCTCAGAGACAGATTCAGCTAGAAAAACATGGAGCAGAATACTTGGCAAAGCAACATCTGAGTGTAGATAAGATGCCAAATGTTACGAATGAAGATCAAAAAACTGCACTACAATGTGGACAACTCAAATAATAATATAATAATAATAAACTTTATTTATACCCTGCCACCATCTCCCCAACAGGGACTTGGGGCAGCTTACATGAGGCCAAGCCCATACAACAAATTACAATGAAGTAAGATACAAGTTACAATAAAATAAACAACATTACAGAAAAATACAGAACATATGACTACAATGGAAGTAATAATAATAATAATAATAATAATAATAATACAGAAACCAAACATAATGACAGTGAGCGGGCTGCATGAACATAAATTGATTAAAAACTCACGATGAGATAAAGGAGCAGAATTATTTGTGAGTGAGAACTCGTAGAGAGACAGGGTGATAGACTGACCTTCAAACAAGGGGGGTGTAGTCTAGGACAAAGACGTTGAGGGGAGCAATAGGTTAAGAATATGTAATAACTCTCCAAAAGCGCAATGGAAGAGCCAGGTCTTGAGATCCTTTTTAAAGGTTTCTAAGGTAGGGGCTTTCCTAATCTCTCTGGGCAAAGGGTTCCAGAGTCGGGGGGCCACAGAGGAGAAGGCTCCCTCCCTTGTACCCACAAGGCGAGTCTGAGAAACTGGCAAGGGTGAAAGGAGGGCCAGTATTAATAGTATGTTTTCTCTATGTACTTTTTATTGCGAGTTTATATTCTGATTTTCCCTGTTCTGATTTTTCCTCTTCTTTGGACAGATGACTCCCGGATGAGCTTGCAACAGGATGAGGAATATGTGGAAATGAAAGATGTATTTTCCGTAAAACTGAAACGCCGTCGTTTTGCTGGACAGGAAAAAGGTGGCTTATTATTAGGTGTGGCAATTTTTCTGTGCCTGAAAAAAGAAGGCAACAAACTTAAAGATTCCATCATCAATCTAAATAACTCAAGTGAAGACCACTGTCATTTGTGGTTTCGGTGTTTGAAACAAATCTTGAATGGTAAGTTCTCTTCAGAAATACAGTTGTCCTTTAAAATATGTTGCAAGAAGCCAATTGTGTTAATAATACTTATTGATCTATTTCTAGATAAGTGTAGTGAAGGGGTGCCTCACCGGGAAGGTGTAAGTGAAGGGCGGAGCAAGCTGCAGGCATCTGGGGCGCCCGGGATATGGAAAAAAGAGATAGAGTGGCTCTGGGCCCAGAAAAACACACCTCTTTTACCTGTCTGACTCGCCCATGTATCTTATTACTGTACTTCCTCCTCTACCTCTCAGATCTCGCTCCTGAAGACTGCAGTGAAGTGGTGCAAGTGCACATGTGCGAGATCTGAGAGGCAGAGAAGGAGGTACAGAAATAGGAAAATTACCAAATTGAAATCAAATCTGATACTTTTTAAATTTTTATTTGGTGTGCGTTGGAAGAGGGGTAGTCTTATACGGCGAATATATCCCAAACTCTATAAACTGGAAAAGCTGGGGGTCGTCTTATATGCCCAGTCGTCTTATATGCCGGAAAATACGGTATTCTCATCTTTCTGTACAGCTCTTTTTTATTGGAAAATCTTCATTCAAAGATACATGATAAAAGTTTATAGCAAGTATGATTTTATATGTTCACCAAAAGTGAGGCAAGAAGAGAATTTGGAAAGATTCTAGTAGAAGATGGAGCAGCTAATGTTATTCTAAAAGGACAAGAGTTACTTTGAACTTGATTTCTGTTATTATGTCTTCACGTTTACTGTGATGTTTCAAGTTCAAAATGCTCTTAAAGAAAAAAATACCTTAGCTTTCACAATTCAGTGAAGTTTTACTCAATATGGTGTAGTGCAAATCTGTGGGGTTTATAAAAATATTAATAGAAGGTATCAAAATCAGAAGAGCTTTATTCTAATACAGCCATATCTTTCATTCCTAATCTGTGATAATCTTAGATTTATTTTAAACTGAAACTAGAAGATTTAGCAAACAGTTTGCATTTTTAGGTATGAAATGGTATTTGTCTTTTTATAGTGAGATATATATAGCTCTGCTTTCAGAATCAAAGATAGGATGGCTATTTATAGGTGGAACACATTTGCTCTCGCATCTCCTTTATGACATGCCTCCCACACCAATTTCTAATGTGTATGTGGAAACCTTCATGCGTGAAGGTTTAATTATCCCATTAATGTTATACATTAACAGTGTATTATCAACTGAGGTGTATCTGTAGTTAGTTAGCATGAAAAATGCTTGTTCACATGATTACTTCTGTCTCTGTGTAACACTTTTTGTATTGTTTGTTGTATCAAATATTAATAATGTATATTACAGTGACATCATTTCGGCTTCTTAACTTTTGTAAACAGAAACCTGCTGCCATAAAACTAAATACTGAAAACAGCACAGATGTGTGTCTGAGGGTAGCGTCTCCGTCGCCCTATGAGCCTTTGTTTTCAGAACACCCTGATTAACCCCTGTCTTTCATGGTTCATTGATTCACTAGTAGATCAAGTTTAAACTAGAGTATATTAGCACATTTGTTACTAATGGAGGACCAGTTGGATTTTTTTTCTTTTTAAAGTGCTATTTCAGCTTCTATTGCATGAGCAATTTAATAGGAGGCATGTCCCAAAGAAGCCGAAAGCTACAGCTTTTACATACTGATGTTGAGCGATGAAACTTTTAAACGTGAAATCAATTATAAATTCTTTGTTATGAGGCATGGGCTATGACAAGATAGGAAAAATATTTTTGATAAAATAATAAGACTTATCCCAGTATCCAGGCAAGTTCTCTGGATTTGTACTAAGAAATGTTGAGGATTTCACTGATAGGCCTGCTGTCCATTTTGCTGGCATCTTAGTTTTGTTGTAGCAGGGGAAGCTAATTTTGAAGTCCTGGTTCAGGGCTGAATTTACATAGGCTAACAACAACAACAACAACAACAACAAATCTTTATTTGTATCCTGCTTTTCTCCCTAAACGGGACCCAAAGCAACTCAAAACATTTTAAAAACAATACAGATCAAAACACATATAACAATAACCTATAAAATTATGTTTACACTAAAACATAAATAAACATATTTAAAACATTTATCAAATACAGTTATTGTGGGGAAACTCATCGATACAGGTGGTAAACTTAGCATGACTCACTGAATGTTAGCCTTCCTGTTGTTCCAACTGTTGTTCCATGGGTTTTCTCGGGCATGGAATAGAGGTGGTTTTGCCCCTTTTTTTTTCTGAATATCAGCCATAGCACCCGAAATTCATTGGCCATTTCCCATCCAAGTAATAACCAGGACTGGCACTGCTTAGCTTCCAAGATTAGAATGATCTGGTGCCTTTAGGGTACTTAAGCAGGATCATTCCTTTATAGGGGAAATAATTTTCATTTGAATTTGATTGCAGCATTTTAAGAAAGGTTTTTTTAGTTTTGAAGAATACACCAAAAATTTCAGAAAAGAAGAATGTGTCATCTCTCCTTTAGCTCACTAAGCCACTTCACACAGAAATAATGTCATTTTTGCTTCTGTTTTTGTTAAGACCATTTATCCACAGAGCAGAAGAATATATTTCTGATTGAAAAGTCATGCCTAAAATACCTCCCTGCTTAATGTGGTTCCTATTTATCTACTCACATTGCTGTTTTTGATCTGCTAGGTGGGTGGGGAGCTGGGTTGAAGGTCAGGAGCTCACTCTGACCTGGCTTCAAACTGTCAGCCTTTCGGTTGGCAAGATTTACTGCAGTTGCAACTGGTGATTAACCTGCTGTGCTAAAGCCGGTCCTTGGCCTTTGAAAGAAAAAAAAGTCCTATATTTGCACTTAGAAGATGACTGATATCTTGATTCTGTGTTAGATTCTGTTGGAATATGTTGTTACCACTTTCACATTTATAACCACTGGAGGGTAGAGAATATGATAAATAAAGAATTGTGTACAACATTGTTATGCAAATGGATGATGTTTGATCATAAAAATGGTCAAGGCAGTCAAATGAACTCCAGCTTCCAGCTTCAGCTATTTGTTAAACAACAAGGCAATGAGACATTCAGAAATAATCAATTGCTATGAAAATGAAATGAACTTAAAAATATTAACTTAAGTACATGTTATCAGCAGCCTAAGAATAACTTTGGTGATAAATAGGGTGGGATAAGTATTCGAAATGGGGTAGAAATTGAGAAAAAGAAAGAAAGAAAAGAAAGAGAAGTTTACATAGGGTAGGTGCGTGTGATAATGAAATATATCTGTTTTGTGGCTGCCATGGTAAATAGGGCAACCTGAACTCTGAAACAAAATCTGAAATCTCCCCTGATCTAAACATGACAAACACAGACGTTGTCTGGTTACACTATATAGCACGATTTTTGTTCCTGGGTAACAAATGTCATTTCCTAATTGGTTCTGTCATAAAAACATGGAAAGAGTTTATTAAATTGCACATTAAAAGGTTAAAAATAGCTTATTTTCATTAAGGAAAATTAGAAACAAGGTGCCTAGACTGAAGAAAATAATATTACTATGCTCAGCCACCAAAACAAAGTTTCTGGAGTATACAGTAACTGTTTTCAAAGTACGTACCCACACAATTAAGCAGGAAATAACACTTTCAAACCCTGAACAGATTTTTTTTTCAATTTCGTTACATATTGTTATTCAGAGATAACATTTCATGAGTAATTTTTAAATTTGCTTCGTTAGTAAATACATTTCTTGGTAAATAAAAACAAAACCAGCTACACATTTTGGCTGAAATGTGCATTACATATTGCAATCTCAGGATTTTATTTTTCTTCCCCTTGTGCCCTTGTTTCTTGATCCTTTAATCAAGGGCAGATTTCTTTTGCACCTGCTTCTTCCGTGTGGCAGGATACATAATCTGCAAATCCTGAAAATTGTGGTATCAAATCTCTGCACCAACTGTGAAGGAGTGCTATTATTAAATCCTGGCTGAGAGGCATTTCCTCTGAAATTCCCAGGAGAATGGGCTCTCTTCTCCTTATCACCATCCCTCTTTGGGGCTTGAACCATGACCTAAAACCTCTTTCATTCTAGCTGTCACATAATGCTCTGGATGATGGTGACTCATTTGTGCCATTTATTCTTAGCTGGAGACTCACAAGCTCTAGTTGTTCCAGGGTCAGTGTTTTACTTGACAGGATTACGTAGGTGGTGGATACAAGTAATGAGCATCTTCTTGTGCAAATAAGACTGTAAACAACCTCCAGTTATCAGCATGTATTAAAAAAAATCCTGCTATACATTCCTAATTGTTTCCAGACTGTGTATTGGTTCAATAAGTATAAAAACCCATATCTGATATATATGTGCTTTTTCTTTTAGGTCTTCCCAATAGGCCAAAGTCATTAAAAGTGTTTATCAATCCAACTAGTCACAGAAAAGAGGCTACTCGCATTTATTATGAGCAAGTTGCACCTCTCTTTAAGCTTGCTGATATCAGGACTGATGTGACAGGTAAGATGTTTTCCACAACACAATTTAATCGATTTCTGAAGGTGGTACAAAAGTAACTCAGGGCCTTTCCACACAGCCCTATAACCCAGAATATCAAGGCAGAATAACCCACAATATCGGCTTTCAACTGGGTTATCTGAGTCCACACCGCCATATATCCCAGTTCAGAGAAGATTATGTGGAATTTTATTCAGCTGTGTGGAAGAGAACTATGACACTGCTTTTAGCAACACCATTTTGGATGTGAATTGATACATTTAAAGATTATTTTATGGGTGTGAAGATCTGTTACTCAACCTTTTTGTGTATTCTTGCATTTGAAAATAGTTTTCACCAATTTGCTAATTTTTTCAGCTATTAAAAATTAAATATTAGTGTAATGTGTGTTCCAGAAATGTTGCAACGAGAATGCCTTCTAAGGAAAAAGGTTGCATTTCTTTTCACACTTATTCACAAGTAAGTATAGACAGAATGCCATCCTTTTTGCCTAGTGGTCATGCTTTTGTTGTTGTGGTTGTGGTGTTGTAGCATGCCTTCAAAATTAATTCCCAATTTATGGTGAGCCTAAAGGCCCGTCCACACAGCCCTATATCCCAGACTATCAAGGCAGAAAATGCCACATTTTGAACCCAGTTCAAAGCAGATATTGTGGAATTTTGTGCCTTGATAGTCTGGGATATAGGGCTGTGTGGAAGGGGCATAAAACAACCTTCTCGTGGGGTATTCTGGGGCTGAAAGCATGCAACTCACCCAATGTCCCCCCATTTTGTTTCCATGATAGAATCGAACCCTTGTCTCCGGAGTTTCAGGCCCCTTCTACACTGCCATATAAAACCCATATTATCTGCTTTGAACTGGAATATATGGCAGCATAGACTCATATAATCAAGTTCAAATCAGATAATGTGGATTATCTGATTTCATAATCTGGATTATATGACAGTGTAGAAGGGACCATAGTCTAGTGCTGAAACCACTGCACCATGCGGGCTGTAGCTGATAGCAGCATTATTTATGTTGACAGAACATCTTCTTTTAGGAATAGATGCACAGTGTACTGTGGTGCAGTTTAAATAAACTTTAGTGGGCCTTATCTCTGAGTGAACAAGAGGGGATAGGCTGGATCTACACTGCCACATACAATCCAGATTATCTGCTTTGAATTGGATTATATGGCAGTGTAGACTAATATCTGGTTCCAATAAAATAATCTGGATTATGGCAGCGTAAATCTAGCCTAAGTATTGAAAAGCCAGGGCTAGTATGGAAACAGTCTTGTTTCAATGTGCGTCAAAAGCATTCATGGCCGAAATTATTGGGTTGCTGTGAGTTTTCCAGACTATGTGGCCATGTTCCTGAAGCATTTTCTCCTGACATTTTGTCCACATCTATGGCAGGCATCCCCAGAAGTTGGGAAGCATACAGTCCAGAAAACTCACAGCAACGCAGTCATATTTCAGTCTGGATAAAAGCCTTGCATAAGATCTCCCTTTCCTTCTAGTTACAGAACAGATTGCTGCTGTCAGTTCTTACTAAGGGCCCTTCCAAACAGCTGTATAACCCAGAATATCAAGGCAGAAAATCCCACAATATCTGCTTTGAATTGGGTTATCTGAGTCCACACTGCCATATATTCCAGTTCAAAGCAGATAATATGGGATTTTATTCAACTGTGTGGAAGGGGCCTAAATCATGTGTAAGAATTAGGACTACTATTTTGGATTCCTTCCCACTAATCTTTCCAACAGGTGAAAGTGTTTTCAGAGTTGGTAAACTAGATGGCCGTGTACTAAATATGTATCCTCAGAGGGCAGGTATGTATGAGAGTATGAAGATATTCCACATGGCAAGAGAAATACAGAGTGCTTTTCATGCATGAATAAACTTATTTCAAGATTTATTGGGGATGTTTATTATTCCATTTATTTATTTTAATATCCCAACGATTTATTGATTTGGGGTGTAGGTTTGCTTGCCTCTAAAATATCTTCAAAAGAAATATCTAAAAACATAACATTAATTTTGAATCACATTTCAGTTATTCTGACATATTATTATTTATTTTCAACTGATTAAACTTTTTAAAAAAATAAATATGTAAAATTCCATGGGAACTAGCACAGATATAATGCCTAATTAAAATGAATTTGGTTTTTCATTTTTTTTAAAAGGCAAAGTTAAACATATGTTACCTGCAAGAATGACTAATATTTTTGCAGTAATTCACAGCATACTGCTGTGTTTATTAGCTAACACTCCTCCTAGAGGTTACTTTGGCAAATGGCAGGTCCTTTAAGTTTGTTAGAGGTGCTCTACTAAACCAGACAAATCTTCTTTACAAAGAACCTTGGCAGGTTTGACATTTGTAGATTTGATTATTCGTAGATTTGATTAAAATCTTATCTCTAGGAATTGCTAGGTCTTGCAGTTCAGGGCTCAGCTTCTAGTGGACATTGACCATAAAATCATGCTGAAGGATCTAGAAATTCCTAAAGAGGCATTCTCTCAACGTTATATAGTTAGTTGAGAGAATACACACACACACACACACACACACACACACACACACACAACCAATTAGACAAGAAACACTATATATATATATATATATATATATATATATATAACATATACAAGCTTTTCACATTGAAGGACTGCCTTCATTGTGAAAAACATCACCTGGCACAGAACACACACATACATTTCTAATATATATTCAATTCTTAATATTAAAACTACATAGGTAACATACAGAGCCAATAAAAACATTTTAGTTTAAAATATCAACTTCTTTCTCTGAACAGATATAATAAGTATATGTGTGCATGTTTTTATATTCCACTATTCTTCTGGATTAGTAGTCAACACTGAAAGAGATGTGGTTAAAAACAAGCAGATATAAAAGCATACACCAAGGAAATTAAGTATTATAGTTTTAAAATATTTTATATATACTAAGCCTCTAAAATACAAAAATACAGTACCAGTTTGTTTTTGATAATTATTTTTATTTCATAAAACAGTAATCTGACAAGGAGTATTGTGTATGATGTGATAAGACCATAGTTCTGTATTGTCCAGAACAGTTCTGACATTGTGGATGCTACTCTGCTTCTTTATCTTAAGGACACCGTTAGCTGTTGTAAAGGAACGGTTGAGTTGAGTGACTAACTGTAAGGTTTTTTTGAATAGTAACAACAGGCATGTTAAATTATTTTTAGATCACCAGAAAATGAATTTAACAGTATTTAAAAGCAAAGGAGAAGAACGAATGTACTACCACCAAAGGCAGACAAACATGAAAGATTAATGTAATCTTGCATAGAATAGCACACATTCTTACACAAAAAATCCATCTGGAAGTGTCATGTCAGTCAGCAGAAACCTTTGATGAGTGGATGCAGCTGGGCCGTCTCTTCTGGCAAAGATGTGCTAGAAAATGCTAAACGTAGTCATGAAGCTTTATGCCATCTGCAGTGTGCCAGTTAATTTCTTCTTTTTTCTGCTGGCATTTACTTTACTGCATAGGGTATCGTTAAACAGAGGCAGCAATGTAGACTGGCAGGTTCACTTCTTCCAGAGGGAACAGATACTGGTATATACTTGTGTCATCACCCTCTGTCTTCCATTCTCTTGTTATTGATATCCAGCTTTATTCTTTCTATATGGTTACTTGCCCAGGTTAGAAATCAGTATTATCTGACTCAACAACCATTAAGTTCTGTGTGATGAAATAATTACACCGAGGGATAAAAGGAAACTGAAAGACTTTGGACTTGTTGACATGTACTTAATTTATTCACTACAATATCATTTTTTAATCGTGGCAGAAGTGAATTGAGAACATACTGCAAGTCACTTCTGGTGTAAGAGAATTGGCTGTCCACAGAGACGTTTCCCAGGGAACGCCCGGATGTGTTACCATCCTGTGGAAGACTTGTCCCCACGTGGGAAGCTGGGGCTGACAGTCAGGAGCTCACCCTGTCTTGCGGATTCAAACCGCTGACCTTCAGGTCACCAGTTCAGCCAGCACAGGGATTTAACCCATTGCACCACCGCAGCTCCTACTACAATATTATGATTCACCAAAGAAAGCTGGATTTGGAGGACACATAGTATTGAGTACATTCATGAATTTTGGATTTTTTGAATATAAGAACTAAACAATGGTCACAGCACCTTCCACCAAAAATGCACTCCTCATTATCTCAGACATTGTGTATTTAAGCAACATATATTAGATGGAGCAAAATTAATTTTGTTGTTCCTGTTGTGAACCATCTGATAGTTGGAACCTCGATAAATTCTCCAATAGATGTTTATCTACTGCTTACACATCACTGAGGTGAAGGAGACCAGAATATTCTTGTTTTTATAGGATGATAAATAGTAAACTGCACAGGAAATATATTTATTGTCTAACTTAGAAAATTATTCATATAATGAAATACAGTCAGTTGCTCATATCCACAGATTCAAGCACTCATGGCTTGAAAATATTCTTTAAAAATCATTTTCCCCCTCAAATGTAAGGACCATTATGTATGAAATATGCTCTCAGACTCATGGCCCTTCCACGTTATCTGCATGGACTAAAATAATCCTGCTCAAATCAGATAGTGTGGATTTTCTGCTTTGATACTTGGATTATTTGGCAGTATAGAAGAAGCCTCAGAGAAAGCAAGGACAAGTCCCCACCTTGATTCATGTTAGACCTGCTGTGTGCTGGAAACACCTGAAAAGCACATAACAACAGTTAACAAACCATCATATACATTGCATTGTTTCATGGTCCAAAATGTAAGGGAGAAATAATGATCATGTCCACAAGGCAGAAATCCTGGTGATTGTGTGCATATATGGAGGAAATTAAATTTGAACTGGATTATCTGGTAACGTAGACTCAGATAATCCAGTTCAAAGCAGATAATGTGGTTTGTCTGCCTTGATACTCTGGATTACATGGCAGTGTAGAAGGGCCCTAGATAGCCATTTGGATTGTGATTTAGATCATCAGACAGGATTTTGTTTTTAACTTGAGATGCTGAATGTTGTTTCAAAAATCACTTGATTGATTCCGTGTTACAGTGAATGATGTCTGTTTTCACAGTTACTGAATATGAGGGACACGCTCTTGCAGTGCTTGAGGAATGTGATTTGACATCATTTCATGGGTAAGATCTTTTAAAACTTATTTCTAGTGTGTTCCTAAGTCAAAGAAAAGATAACAAGTGAATAGGTATCATTATCCTTTGGGATACCACCAATCCATTGCATCAAAAAAGTCTTAATGGAATTTGATCCAAGTGTTCCAGGTTTCTACACAAAATTGTCACCCCAAATCTGGATTCCCCATCCAGTGAACCACTTTATGTTAATAAGAGATCTGTGCTTCAGAACACCAGTAGTTCTTTCTAATCAAGGCATTTAACTTCCAATTTGCATAAATGGAAAAAGCATGTGTATATCATAAAATAAAATTCAGTATCTAGAAATGTTATTCGTTTTATATCCATTTTTATAATATTCTAATTGAGCAATTTGCAAGTTTTAAACATACTTTTATCCGATCGTTTTCTCATATTCATAAACAATAAAATGGTATGATGAAAACTGTCTGCAATTACTGTAGAAAGATTATAACTACTTTCAACTTGCTTATGTGTCATGTCTGGCAGAAAACTTTTCTCAAAATGAAGAGTCTGGCAATTTTGTCTCCTTCAGGGTGGTCTGTATAGGTGGAGATGGGACTGCCAGTGAGGTTGCCCATGGCCTTTTGCTTAGAGCCCAAATGGATGCTGGAAAGGATTGTGACGATATATTTGAGCCCTCTAGAGCACAAATTCCTCTTGGGATTATACCAGCAGGTAAGAGTATTTAAAAATATGAGGAAAGCTGCATATAGTAACAGAGACATCATGACATAGAATCACTTCCGTATTTTATATTGGACAGTATGGTTTGAATGCATAATACAATATTAATTCTAAAAAATCCTAGTCCTCCATTGCATATTCTGTACTCATTGGCTACCTCCTTCTTCCAAATGACTAAATCCATTGTGGTACTGACCACACAGCAGCAGTCCCGCAGACCTTCCTTTCTGCCTCCTCCATACAGCATCACTTGGAGGTATCCAGAAGCAGACACCAGAGTATTCCTAATTAGTTGGAGAAGATTTTAGGGATGGAAGGAGAATATGCCTCACCTCCTGCTTGCCTGGAGCCTGCACAAATCCTAGCTGGCCCCATCTTAGCCTTAGAAGCATTGACTTGGAGCAGATGCTTTTTATTAAGGTGGCATTTAATTTTGTATTTCAGTTTGCCTCCTTCGGTTCAAAAGAATTATTAACCACTATCTTGATTAGCTAATGTATTGACTTTGAAAGGTTTTTTTTAAAAAACAACAACAACAATTACTGAACACTTCCAAAGTTGTGTACACGTTATATCAAAACAATTCAGAAATAAGTTAGCAGGAAGTATAAAACAGTGCTCATTATGTTAAACAACAACAAAAATAAACTAGTATTTTGACTTCACTTGTCATAGATACAATGACAGTGGTTTAGGTGATAAGAGATGAAATTTATCTTACACCTTTTCCCACAAAACCAGGACTCATAATCACTTCCAGATCAAAATGAATAGAATATATATAAAAAAACACAAAGGTTGACATTAAAAACAAGAAAAATGATAAAACGTGGTTAAAAAAAGAACATTTAGAAGCAGTACAGCTTTGAAGCTTAGGGAGCCTTGTAAACTTCGACTATGACTTTAGAGACCACAGTTTGATTTCATGGTTCTCCATGGAAACCCACTGGGTGATTTGTGCCAAATTGCACACTCTTAGTCCCAGAAAGCCCAGTGATAGATTACTTTAAAAGTATGGCCATGTATACATATGTGAGGGGAAGTCACAGGGAAGAGGGAGCAACCTTGTTTTCTGCTGCCCTGGAGACGAGGACACAAAGCAGTGGCTTCAAATTACAGGAAAGGAGATTCCACCTGAATATTAGGAAGAACTTCCTCATGGTGAGAGCTGTTCAGCAGTGGAACTCTATGCCCTGAAGTGTGGTGGAGGCTCCTTCTTTGGAGGATATTAAGCAGAGGCTGGATGGCTATTTCTTAGGGGTGCTTTGAATGTAATTTTCTTGTTTCTTGGCAGGGGGTTGAACTGGATGGCCCATGAGGTGTCTTTCAACTCTTTGATTCTATGATCAGTCAAGAAATGACTTAAAGACAGATTACAGCAACAGCCAATAGTGCTCTATTAAATCCTTTTCTATAAAACGTTCAATTCACCAAAGATGGCGAAAATAAAAGGTCTTTTCAGTATTCAGGCTTTCTTGACTGTGGATATTAGAATCTAAAGGAAAAATAAACAGCTCCTAAATTTTAATAGTATTACTATTGTATGGTAGTTGAAAAAACTGTTCAGGTGGAAGAAGTCTCTGGTAGTCCTGCTGGCCATTTAGGAATAGTGTTAGTTGCTATGGGAACTATAGCTGTTGAGCTGCACAAAGGGATTTGGATAAAGAGGAGGAATACTGGAAACACAAGGAAAAGCACTTTAATTGCTAAGAAAGAAAGGGGCAGTTATATCTTGACTATAACTCTTACAGTCTTAAATCATTCACTAGCTTTAATTCCTGCTTCCAGTTAATTTGTGGGAAGTAAAGTATTGTCATGAGATTTTGAGTTTTCAATGATAGTTTGGGCAAAGAACCATTGTGTTGGTGCAATTTTCATGAGACCCTTAGATATGCTTGAATAAGAAGTCATTACATCACATTTATCTGTTTGGATGTGGGAGACATTAACAGGGCTATGAATATTCATGTTGTCTGGCTAATTAAGTTAATTGTTCTGCAGGAGTGCTTGCACTTCCAAGGACCCTCCCCCCCCACACACACACACACATACGCACGCACACATGTATGTCAGGTACCTTCATTCGTCTTTCACTTGAACTGCACATACTGTTGTTCTCTCTGGCATTCTTTGGAATAAGGATTTTTATTTTACCTATTTTAGTAGCAGATGTTATCAGGAAAGCCATCCCCTTGAGCAGTGTTAAATAGCCACTAATAAACAGTTTTCAAATTACTGTTGTACTGTGTTGTTCTTTTAGAAATGTGAAATCTATGACCTACAAGGTGTAAGTAGCATTTATTTGTGATTATTTATTTGATCTCATCTAAATAGCCCAAAGACACCAGATCCCATCAGAACTTGGAACTAAGCAGGATCTAAGTATTTAGATGGGAGATTGCCATTCAACACCAGGAGTTGTACACTATGTTTCAGAGAAAGGAAATAACAAAAACCTCTGGGTTGCCCTTGCCTAAGAAAATTCTTTATTGAACCATGAAGTCACCATAAGTTGATGTGTGACTTGAAAATGATGCTTACACACATTTGTATATTATTTGTTCTGGAAGAAGCAAAGGCCACCAGCATTGAAATGATGGTCCTCCACCATCCATATATATATATATGTGTGTGTGTGTGTGTGTGTGTGTGCGTGCCCGCGCGTGCGCATGCAAACACACATATACACAAATATATACACACATATACACACACACACAAAACACATATACACAGACTGGGCCACAGCAATGCATGGCAGGGGATGGCTAGTACTAGATATATCTGTGAAGATTCTAGTTAATGGCATTCAGCTGTTCATGACTGCAACTGGGAAAAGTTCAGAGCATTGTACTGTCAAAGGCTTTCATTGCCAGAATCACTGAGATGTCATGAGCTTTTCTGACTGTAAGACCATGTTCCAGAAGTCCTTCTGTAAGGAATGAATGTTTGAATGCATGTAGAAGAGAAGAAACAGGCCTAAAGAAAAACCAACATGGAGTTCTCGCAAGGCATGATAGGGGATGGCCTTGGCAGTCGAAGCAAGGAGGCAGTAAGGCATAACTGAGTGACAATGAACAATAAGGTGTGCGGTCAAGCAAGTAAGGAGTGTGCAGGAGGTACCCCATAAGTCACGAGGCCTGGAATGTGAATGTCCTGAAGTTGAAAAGAACAAGGACTCGAAATGAACAGAACAACCTGATTATTAAAAAGAAGAAAAATGGATTTTTGCCTATAAATGCAGGGGACCCCAAGAACATGCATGCTTCCTGATCCATGGCAATGGAGCGTCCGCACCTCCTCGGAAAAGACTGATCATCTTCGCCGGAGGAGGCCTGTGTGTGTGTGAGTATGCGTGAATGTGTGTGTGCACTAGAGCTCTCCTTGATGTGATTCTGATATGATTTTGTGATGATTGTATTTCAATAAATGTTACATGAATAGTGTTAAAACCAAATTTGGTCTCTACAGTGTCTCATTGGTCTAAAATACCTTACTATTCCTTGAACACTGCACAAAAGAACAGGAACCTCTTTGGGTTCATAACACTTCTGGAACATTTGGCACATTTCTCCCTTTCTCCCTACAGCCCGGAAAACTCACAACAACCCAGTTCAGAGTATGCTTTCCTTTGAAGACTATAAGGCAAGTATCCTTCAAAGGAAAAGCAAACTTTACAAAAGAAGGAGTTAACCATTGGAGAGCAAGTTCCAGTTTGAACTGTATATTGTTAATTTAAAAATGTGTTGTTAATGGACTTTTTATTTGATCCCAAGACTATTTCTACAGCATATGTAGGTTGAGACTTTAAGCCTATCCTAACATGTGAATGGTTATTGTGATAACCCTAGTTTAGCAAGTTTTTCTTCTTTTCTTGTATGAATCTGTTTTAATTTGGTACTTTATGTTTGACATTTACAGGTTCTACAAATATTTTGGCACACACTCTGAATGGAGTCCAACATGTACTAACAGCAACATTGCATATAATAATGGGTAAGACTTCTGTATTTGAAAATACCTGGAAACTGAGCTTTATTAATTATGCCAAATTACATCAGGTTAGAAAATATGCACACTGAATATTATACCCATATAGAACAATCTCATCACCTCTTTAGAACATTAAAATTAATAGAATAAATAGGATTACACTTCTTAGATTATTGTAACAGTTAATGTGATTCAAATGAGTATCCTGATAATGCACACACAATTCAGAAGTATGAATGAGCAATGCTTCCAGTTAACATTTTCCAGTTGTGTCTGTACCAGAGTAACATTTGAATCAAGTGAATGAGAACTATAGTATGATATGTAGTTTCACAATCTTATCTATTGATTCTTATCTACTCATTTTAACTTCTTGTTTTGGCCCATGAAAGTGGACAGTGACCCTCTAATCTGATGGGTGTCAAATAGGATGGGACTTTTCTTCTCCAGCCTATTTGTGTTGGGGCATCTTGGAACATATTCCCAGTGGATATTGGGAACTTTGCTAAAAATAAGCAATGTTTTAGTTACAGGAGGAAAACATCATATGTATTATGTGAGATTATGGATTTAAATGCATATTTGTATAACATTCTGATAAATTTGCTTAAGAACATTTTGCCTGTGCCTACATGAACTGGTTGTTTCAATCATATTGTCAACTGTACATACATTTCCATGTAGTGAAGAACAGTGCATTTGCCACACATAGCATATTTTTACTTGCATATGGAGATAGTTTTATGACTTGGAGGCTGGTCACTCAGTCAGTCTTTTCCATTCTAATTCTCACACTGTTTACTTTGCCATTGAAAAAAGCTCTCTAGAGCAGTGCTTCTTAAACTTTTCCACTTGAAATCCCTTTCTGCCAGATAATATTTTACATGACCCCAGGTATTTTGGTATATAAAATAGGTATAAAACCCAGACTTTTACTGTTTATGAATCTGCATTTGCAAGGCTTACTAAACAGGCTGATTTTTCTTTTTGTGGAGTACAGCTGAAGCATCTTCTGCAGAATCCACTGTAAACACTGCGTGTTGCTAATAGATTTGTATAAATGGGTTAAATGCTAATCAAGCAGACGAGTTCTTTCTCCCACCCTGGACATTCCACAGATATATAAACATCACTTGCCTAGTTTCCAACAGACCTCACAACCTCTGAGGATGTCTGCCATAGATATGGGAGAATATCATGAGAGAATGCTTCTGGAACATGGCCATACAGCCTGGAAAACTCACAGCAACCCAGAAATGAATTGTTTAATAAATATGTTTGCATTTATCTTATCATTTCAGGGCATCTACAGCCAGTGGATGTTTGCTCTTTCAGCAGTCCGACAAAACTACTTCGTTTTGGGTTCTCTTGTATGTTTGGCTTTGGATCAAGGACGCTAGCTTTAGCTGAAAAGCACCGATGGATGCCATCAAATCAGCGAAAAGATTTTGCTGTGATCAAAACGCTGGCTAGACTAAAGTATGTTTTGGTTTTTTTTTTAAAAAAGTATATGCATTTTTTAAAAGCAGCTGTGCAATATGCACATGTGGGTTGGTATATTTATCTGTTTACAACAGTTTAATTGTTGTGATTATTCGGAGAATAATTTTAGATAATTATTCAGAGTAATAATTAATACAAAACAGCAATCAACAATCAACAAAACAGCAATCAACATACCTAGTGAATTAGGAACCAACCCTATTAAATTTAAAAGATTTGCTTTTAAATTCACAAACCTAGGATTGTACCTCTTAGCATATTTATTTTATTTATTTGGGCATTTCTATATTGCCTTTCTCCAAGGACTCAAGGTTATTTACATCAAACAGTAAATGGAAATTATTGTTTCCATTTACTGTTTGATGTTTTGTCTTATGTGTTTTCTATTTAGTTTTAGTTGTTAAGTTATAATTCGTGTTTATATGTTGGGTTGTTTAAATTGTTATTATCGATGTATTGTTGTATTCGGGCATTGAATGTTTGCCTTTTATGTTTGGAATCCACCCTGAGTCCCTTTGGGGAGATAGAGCAGAATATAAATAAAGTTTTACTATTATTATATCATCAATAGATAAAACACAACAGATAAATTACCTATTGAAATAATTCTAAGTCAGTCTTTGTCGAACATAAAATCAATAATGATTAAAAGCACTCTAAAATGTCTAGGAAGGTAAAATATAATTATAAAATAAAGGTCCTTGGCTCTTTCCATAGCTTGTAATATATGAATATGCTTCAGTTTAACCATGAGAACATTTATTTAAAAAGACAAAGGATCGACATGATCTGAAAACAATACAGTCTTGTGGGGTTTCTATTATTTCATGCTGTGTTCTGAGCAGTTGAATCTTTCTCTTTATCTTATCTATCTATCAGATCAATCCATCTATCTATATCAGAACTCTCTTTAAAATAAAGTTGTTCTGTCTCTAGGCCAGAAGATTGTGAATTATCCTTCCTACCTTCAAAATGTTTACAGCATGATGTTGAGGAAAATGGGTGAGTAGTAATCACTTATCTGTGGATCTGAAACTCAGTTGAGCAAGTTTTTACTACAATGACTTCCTGTATACAGGTTCAGCTATCTATGGCTTGAAAAGCAAACCTTGATTTTGTCATTTTATACATTTTATTGTGCTAGATTTGCTTTTCAAGCCATAGATTGATGTTTTGAGTATTCATGGGTTTTGGGATTCACAGTGGGTGCTGAAACCAAACCACAGTGGATACCAAGGCCCCACTGTATTTGAAATGTTCTTATTTCGCATGAACACCTTAATCAGAAGAAATGTTGTTGTCATAAGTGAAACTTGTTCCCAATGACTGTTTTGAAAATCAGACTCAAAAGCTGCCTTTATTTCATCTCAGACTTATTTAGATAAGTTTGTTTCTCTCCAGTCAAAACACACTCCTTTCTCTTTTTTGTTTTATCACACCCTTCGTAATTATTTTATCTGACTTGTTTATTTTTAGAAGGAAGCAAGAGAGACATAAGCATGGTAAGATTTCAAGTTTAATCACTTACCAAAGAGAATTACTGGAAGGGTTACTTGAAGTAGTAATGAAGCGTGATGTTATATTTAGAGAGCAGTGATCGGTGGCAGAAGATCCAGGGTCATTTCCTGAACGTGAGCATTATGGCCATCCCTTGTCTCTGCTCAATGGCACCAAGAGGCTTGGCACCTAATACCAGGTCAGTAAGGATTTACAGAATTAGAGTAATGTCTCTGTCATCTTATTCTAAAACCTCGGCTTTCCCCAGAATGCATGCTTGTGTCATGAGCAGTCTAGACCCTCTGAGGTTGGGAAAGGGGATGAAGAGGGTTGAGTTGGACTGCAGTTGACTCTCTAATCTCAGAAATTGTAATCAGTTTTTGGTTCAGGCCGATGAGGTCATCCACATCGAAGAATCGTTAGATAATTACAGTGATTTAATTAGTTTACAAGGGTGACTTAAGTGGTGGTCATCAAGTAATAATCTTCTATGAGCTTTGTTAGTAGGGGATCTGGCTCAGTGGATTTGACTTCAGTTTACTGGATTGGTTTTTGTTTATTGTAGAGACTTAATTATTTCAACCAATGCAACACATACAAACTACATTGAAAACCTGCCAGGTGAAAGAAAAACAGCAGAAAGACAAAAAGACTGTAACAGTATTTGTCATTAAAAGAAAATCAACTCTTTTATTGACAAATAATATTATGACGTTTTCTGAATATGAATTTCCAGACTCATTACTTGAGGTGATACATTCTTCTGTACAATTATACAGTGAATTGACTGAGGGTTGGGTTCAGCATTAATACTTCAAATCTTTCTCTGTAAAGCCACTGAACTTGAGAGAGTTCTTCTGTTGTTTGACTTCTTCTGCAGATTGTGTGGACTTTTCTTGAAGCAAGCACCTAAAGCTGTCTAAAACAAATCACAATAAAGTAAATGCTACTCCAAAGTGGAATGCAATGCACTTGGATAGGCAATTTCCAAACAAAATTTGATTAAAAATACAATACTTAATATTTTCACTTGCATATTATTGACTCTGATCAAATACCTTTCAGATTCACTGTGTTTTAATTATCTCCATTGGTATCCAAATTAAGACTTAAGACCCTTAATAAATGCTTCATGAACTTTCCTGTGACCTATAGTGTTCTTTCAGTATACCCATAATTGCTGAATCATCTTCGGAAATATGAAGTTGATGATCTTAAAAGGGTGTTTTATTACCTCCAGATGTGCTTCTGAATATCAGCAGGGAAGTTGGGAAAGTCCCATGAATGCTATTTACATGGAAATGGAAAAAAGAAAGCACTTGCAGTAGCTGCTATGCCACTCCATTTGCCCCCCCCCCCCCCCCCCCCCACTCTCTGGCCATTTCCAGTTTCATGTAAGCTTGAATGGGAAATGCTTCCCAGGGAGTGTGGAGGTACTCATTCCAACAGAGGCAGATCACAAATTATGAGTGAGGCCATGACATGATCCTGAAGGGTGATGACAATGGCAACCGACATGGACTGTTCCTAGGGTAAAGGGATTGACTTGTTATAAAATCAGCATTGAGGTACTGAGACCTCTGAGGGACATGGCTCCTTATAAGATTACACTGGCCAGCACACATGTTGGTTCCTCAAATATAAGCCTTTTGTCTGGGTATATTTGACCTGTTGATTCCAAAAAATGGCAGCAATTTTCCCCTATCAGATCTAGTTTTTGAGATATAGAGCAAATGCCATATATAATCTTCATCTGCTTGCCCATAAAAAATCATAACCATATCTAAGAAACTAGTGCTGATGTGGTCATGAGACTGCGCCTCTCTCTCCGCCCCTTTCTCCACCTCTTTCTCCGTGCCAGCGTGGTTTTTCCTTTGCTAGGGCAGCATTGCCAGCGTACTCTCGTTGTTGACAGAATTCAACAACGAGAGTAAGCTGGAAATGCTGCCCTAACAAAGGAAAAACTACTCTGGCACAGAGAAAGAGGCGGAGAAAGGGGTGGAGAGAGAGGCGGAGTCTCATGACATCATGGACGTGCTGGCACAGTTTGCTCCCGCAGGAGGCTAGTTTGCAGTGGCTCTAAACGTGTCCATGAAAAATGAGTACAAAACAGCTGCCTAAAGTATTCTTAGACTTGCCTCACTAATTACACAGTTCTCTAAAATTGAAGTACAATGTGAAATTAGCACCACAATTTGGATAATATCCAATAAAATCACTTGTAGATGGTAAAACCTCTGCTAGGAGATGTACACTGAGGCTTGTGAGGTTTTTATTTTTACAGCTTTATAAGAGCAACAGAAGGTTCTGGGGAATTGCTGTGTGGTGTGTGTGTCTAGGAGCTATCTGGTTATCCTTGGTCAACTGGGGAAGAAAATGCAGCCATATTCCGTGAACAAGGGTGAAAATTCAGTGAATTTTACGGCCATTGTAAAGAGAGGATTTAAGTATGTGCTTCCTGCTTGGAAACTTTGTGTAGCATACCAGCTGGTTATTGATTCTTGGGATGAGTGAACAGGGCAAGTATTCCACAGTTATTTAGTGTACTGGAAGGAATTGGATCAGAAATTGCTGACAAGGAAAAAGTGAGACGTGTTCTTCACGTCTCACTTTTCAGGCATTTGAAAGGGAAGTTGACTAAGATGTTCATGAGCAAGATAAATCCAAAACAGAATGAGAACTGGGAATCCTCACATGACTGCTGGAGGCAGAAGAAAAAGCATGAACCCTGGACAAGGGTGGGAATGGATCTGAGATTATTGTCTCCAAGGAGGAGTCAGACAAAAATTCCTGCCATTATGGCTGCGCTTGAAATCACCATGTGCTCAGGCCTCCTGAATAATTGTACCAATACATAGTTGTAAACAGAAAGCTGGAGAGGTTCAGCCAGCCGCCTGAAAGGTCACACAAGAATCCAGGGCTTTGGGGCCAATAAATTGACAACTGAAGAGGTGTAGCCCTGATTGACTTAAGAGGGATTTGGGCGCCAACACCTGAGGCCCAGTAGGGTAACATCTCTTTTCCGTGTCAGTAGTGGGTGGCAACTGGTCCTGCTGTCTTACTTTATCCAGGAATGCCAGCTAGGAAGTTACACGAAAGACTGAGAAACAAGCTGGAAGTGTGTGATCAAATGGAAGGATGCTGGCGTTGCTCCAGTTAAAATCTTACTTCTGGTGTGAACTAATAAATAAATGGCTTTCTGGAGGTGGGGTGGGGGGGATCTGTATTTCAGCCTTGCGGCAGGTCTGTTGTGTAGCGGTAATAATACTCCATTATCATACAGGATTGCTTTAAGGACTACTTACATAATTTTGAGCTAATTTTAATATACACTGAAGCGGCATTTTACTTAAAAAGAGTAAAATGAAATGCTAGCGCTAATAATGTAGATTACTCATTGTGGCCTAAGTAACAGGCATCAGGGGTTTTAATTATTTTATAGTGACACTGATAACCAAACATATTTAGTTATTGAGAATTATGTAGTTATTCACAGCTTCCTCAATTTTGTGTTTTAACTGAACTATGTCCTTTTCAGATTGGATGATGGAAGCATAGCTCTTATTGTTGTACGAAACACGTCCCGTCCAGAATTTGTTAAGCATCTAAAAAGATACAGTAGTGTGAAAAACCAGGTGAGGCTTACTCTTAACGTTTTCCAGCCCAGGGTTATTTAGATGTATTTTCCATCTGTATCCACTAAACAAAAAAGAAGAAAACAAGACAAAACAAGATGTCAAAAATATAACACAAAGAAAATAGACCTGTAAAGGTTTGACGTAGAAGTAAATGCACTCTAGGAGATGTCAGCGCCTTTGTAAGGCGACTTAGCTTCCTGTCAGAGTATATTAGCCCACTTTTATCTGATTTTTGAAAATCACCAATCAGACTAATACCGATTAACCTATTTCCGTCCATCTGTTGTGGTTTAGTTCTATGTGGTTCTTATATATAGGAACTACTACAGTGTAAAGCTGCTAAACTGATTGTAAAAAAACCAAAATTTGTTTTTAAATGTCAACTGCATTGAGATTAGAGGCAAATACGGACTCCTGGAATTTTGTCTATAAGAATTTTTAATTTTCCCAGAACATGCACAGACAGCAGCTACAAAGGACAGTCAACACAGTGGCAAGAAGCAAAATAAATTTTCAAAGCTTTTACTCTCTTTTAGACATACACACAAAGCCAGCATGCATCTCACCTGTGAAAAGGGAGCAAAAAACCTTCCTCTCATCATGGACCCTTCCACGCTATTCAATTGAATCCTTTGATTCCACTTTAATGGGTACGGCGGCCTCTCACAGCTGTGTAGTTTGGTTAGAGGAAAATTCTCTGGTTGATGATTGTAAATGTTCCTCCACCAGAATTCATAGGATGGATCCATAGCAGTTCCATGATGGGATCATGATTGTGTCGCATGGAAGAGGCCTTGGTGATAGATACCATTTGCAGCAGTACTCCTACTGTTAACACTTCTTCTTTTTCAAGGAGGAAGGAAAAGAGAATTTTGTGGCACCTTTAAGACTAACCATTTCAATTCATTGTACATTTCTTTTGGCAGCAGTCTTCTTCTTTGAAGAAGCAGAAGTTCATAGAAAATTATGCTGAAACAAATGGGTTCATTTTCTTTTTAACATAAAAGTCCCTTTGAAAATTGGCTTTCCCCCTCTTGATTTTTTTAGCCTTCTGTTTTAAAAATGCAGAATCCCATCATTTAATATCCCATATTTTTAGAATTGTGTAGAAGAAACTATATATGTCCAAAAGATTTTTGAAAAGTTGAATTATTTTTGAAGTAATTTGTGGCAGATGAGGATTTTGTATTTCTGTTTAAAGTTGTGTGCAGATCATTTGGGCTTCCAGGTTTATAGAGAATAATAATAAATAAATAATAATAAATTTATTTTTACCTCACTACCATCTCCTCAAAAGGACTCAGCACAGCTCACAGAAGCACTTCAAGGTGATGCATATAAAACAAACAATACATAAGTATATACAACAACACATATGTGTGTAGACAACTAATACACATACATTTCCCGAGAAAATAGTAGGTTATGTTGCTATGCTAACTGTATCTTGTTTGGTCAGACAGTTCCCTGGAAATGTTATACTTTTTGGTCATTTGAGACTGTTATCAGCTAAATTAAATTACTGGTCTGTATACATTCAAACCAAACCAAAAAAATAAAATAGCTATTTGAATATTTTTTTTTGAATTGTTTGTCTTCTTTTTTTGTATGTTTAGTTCAATTTCCCCTTTATTGAAACTTATATCGTTGAAGAAGTAAAAGTCCACCTGAGAACTGAAACTGAGCATGCCATTGGTGGCGATCTGAATCCTGTAGATTCTGGAAAAAAGAACTATCCTTGGAACATAGATGGAGATTTATGGGAATGGCCATCTGAAGTTCATATTCGGTAGGAGAAAGTGTTTTCATGTTCAATGTTTAGTAGTCGCAACTTAGTCCATACTGCTGTGACTGCTGCACTTAAGTCTCCAGCTCTCTAGGGACCACCTTGCTCTCGACTGAACGTTCACTACTGTGTCTTCCATCTACCAAAGTGTGTCGTTTCCACCCATGTGGTTCCCTACCCTCCTATGTATCCTGTCCCTGTCATTATTGATCGGTGGAGGGAGCAGGGGAGGAGGAGGGCCGGTGCCGCTGAAGAACAATGAGGAGGGGAGGGGGGATAAAGGAGACCAAAACAAGTGGCAAGAAAAAACGCCAGCATCTCAAACATCTGTTGGAATAGAGAATAAGATCCTGGTCATAAACTGCGGCATGGAGGAAGGGAGGTGTTCCGCTAGCCGAGGGGCCCCCATAGAGGTCGTGGTGGGAAGGAGGAGATGCGGGAAAAGGAGACCGCGAATTCGGCCTAATTTGGACCGCTTATCCATATTAACAACCCCCAACCGGTCTCCTAAGGTAAATTGGTGTAACCGGGTGAGCGGGCCCTCTGGTTTGAAGGTGGTGTTGTTGAACGCCAGGTCTGTCAACGGAAAAACGACCTGGATCCAGGACTTAATCCTGGAAGAGCGGGCAGATCTGGCGTGCATCACGGAGACCTGGTTGGATGAAGCGGGGGGCGTGAATCTCTCCCAGCTTTGTCCTCCAGGTTTCTCCGTGCAACACCAACCAAGAGCCGGAGGACGGGGAGGCGGGGTCGCAGTGGTCTATAGAGATTCCATCCATCTGACCAGGAGTCCCATCCCGCAGACCACAAATTTCGAATGCGTCCACCTGAGGGTGGGTGACCGGGACAGAATAGGGATTCTGGTAGTGTACCGTCCACCTCGCTGCACTACAGTCTCCCTGCCTGAGCTAGCGGGGGTGGTCTCGAGCCTGGTGGTGGAGTCCCAACGGCTTCTTGTGCTGGGGGACTTCAACATCCACGCCGAGGCGACCCTCACAGGAGCGGCTCAGGACTTCATGTCTGCCATGGCAACCATGGGGCTGTCCCAGCAAATAACTGGCCCCACCCACTGTGCTGGACACACATTGGACTTGGTTTTCTGCCAGGGATGGGAGCAGGGTGGCGGTGTGGAGGAGTTGTCCATCTCTCCGTTGCCATGGACCGACCACTTCCTGATCAGATTTAGGCTCACTGCGCCCCCTAACCTCCGCAAGGGTGGAGGACCCATTAAGATGGTCCGCCCCAGGAGGCTTATGGATCCGAACGGATTCCTGACGGCTCTTGGGGATTTTCCCGCCACCTCGGTAGGTGACCATGTCGAGGCCTTGGTCGCTCTCTGGAATGGGGAGATGACCAGGGCAATTGACAGGATCGCTCCGGAACGTCCCCTCTCAAGTAACCGAGCTAAACCAGCTCCTTGGTTCACTGAGGAGCTGGCAGCGATGAAGCGAAGGAAGAGGGTACTAGAGAGCGTGTGGCGCTCGGACCCAAGCGAGCCAAATCGAACACGGTTTGTGTCCTTTCTAAGGGCATATGCCGCGGCAATAAAAGCCGCAAAGAAAACTTTCTTTGCGGCTACTATTGCGTCTGCAAAAAACCGTCCGGCGGAGTTGTTTCGGATTGTCAGAGGTCTTTTAACTCCCCCTACCTTAGGCGGGAGCCCTGACAATTCGGCCACGCGCTGTGAAGCATTTGCTCGGTTCTTTGCAGACAAAGTCGCTTTGATCCGTTCTGGGCTGGACGCCACATTAAATGCAGTCTCTGTGGATGTGACACAAGCACCTGCTTGTCCTATTTTGTTGGATTCTTTTCAGTTTGTGAAACCCGAGGATGTGGACAAGATACTTGGAGGAATGAGGCCTACCACGTCCATCCTAGACCCCTGCCCATCCTGGCTTCTGAAAGAGGCCAGAGGGGGATTGGCTGAGTGGGTAACGGTGGTGGTTAATGCCTCCCTTCGGGAAGGCACGATTCCAGCGAGCCTAAAACAGGCTATCATAAAGCCGCTGTTGAAGAAACCATCACTGGACCCCACTAAATTTGACAACTTTCGGCCTGTTTCCAATCTCCCCTTTTTGGGCAAAGTCATGGAAAGCGTGGTGGCCTCACAACTCCAGGTATTCTTGAGAGACACGGATTATCTGGATCCGGCACAGTCTGGCTTCAGACCGGGACATGGTACCGAGACGGTCTTGGTCGCCTTAGTGGATGATCTCCGCCGGGAGCTAGACAGGGGGAGTGTGTCCCTGTTGGTGCTTCTGGACCTCTCAGCGGCCTTCGATACCGTCGACCACGGTATTCTTCTGGGACGCCTTGCAGAGATGGGCCTTGGGGGCACCGCTTTGCGGTGGCTCCAGTCATTTCTGGAGGGTCGTACCCAGAAGGTGTTATTGGGGGACTCCTGTTCAACACCACAGCCTTTGACCTGTGGCGTTCCTCAGGGCTCCATACTGTCCCCCATGCTGTTTAACATCTACATGAAGCCGCTGGGTGAGATCATCCGGAGTTTCGGGGTGCGGTGTCACCTGTACGCAGATGACGTCCAACTCTGTCACTCCTTCCCACCTGCTACTAAGGAGGCTGTCGAAGTCCTGAACCGGTGCCTGGCCGCTGTGACGGTCTGGATGAGGGCGAACAAACTGAAATTAAATCCAGACAAGACAGAGTTACTCCTGGTCAGTCGCAAGGCCGAACAGGGTATAGGGTTACAGCCTGTGCTGGACGGGGTCGCACTCCCCTTGAAGGCACAGGTTCGCAGCTTGGGTGTGACCCTGGACTCATCGCTGAGCCTGGATCCCCAGGTTTCAGCGGTGACCAGGGGAGCATTCGCACAGCTTCGGCTCGTGCGCCAGCTGCGCCCGTATCTTGGGAAGTCTGACTTGGCCACGGTGGTACACGCTTTGGTCACATCCCGCCTCGACTACTGCAACGCTCTCTACGTGGGGCTGCCCTTGAAGACGGCCCGGAAGCTCCAGCTAGTTCAGCGCGCGGCAGCCATGTTGTTAACCGGAGCGGGACGCAGGGAGCGCACAACGCCCTTGCTGTCCCAGCTCCACTGGTTGCCGATCAGCTACCGGGCCCAATTTAAGGTGCTGGTGTTAACCTACAAAGCCCTAAACGGTTCCGGCCCAAAATACCTCGAGTACCGCATCTCGGCCTACGAGCCCACGAGGACCTTGAGATCGTCCGGGGAGGCCCTTCTCTCGGTCCCGCCTGCCTCACAGGCACGCCTGGCGGGGACTAGAGAACGGGCCTTCTCGGTGGTGGCCCCCCGGCTGTGGAACTCCCTCCCTGCTGCGATCAGGCAGGCGCCTTCCCTCATGGCCTTCCGCAAGGGCCTGAAGACTTGGCTCTTCGAAAAGGCCTTCAATTAAGTGCTTGTTTTTCTTGGATTGACCATCGGAATTGGACTATGTCTACGAGATTGATTATGATTCAAACATGACGAAGCGGATTTTTAGCTTAATTAGTGTGTGTTAGTAAGATGTATGTTATAGTCCCAATCTATTGTAATTGTTGTCTTTATGTTCTATGTTTTGTACACCGCCACGAGTCGCCTTCGGGCTGAGAGTGGCGGTTAACAAATGCAAAAATAAATAAATAAATAAAATAAATAAATAAATAAATAGTTCTGATTTTAACATAAAAGTATACTTCAAGATTTTGCATGTAATACTAACTTAAAGCTATCTTAGAGTTGCATTGGGTGAATGCACAAGCCAGAAGTGGCTGTTTTTTCCATCTGTGTTTCCTGTAGTATTTTCACCAATAATATGTTGAAGAACAAATGGCAGCAGATACCTGGGAGCCTGTTTACCAGCCCCTCCAGGTTTTCCCCTCCCAGACCTCTTCCTCTACAGTTAGTCAATGATAGTAATTGGCCACTGGATCAAATCTAATCATTATACTGGGAGATAACATTTCACCATAAGCAGAGCTATAGTGAAATAGCTTCTCCTCCTCCTCCTCCTCTGGGAATAACAGAAGTTGCCAGGAACAGCTCTTCCCACTAGCCATTGGGATATACTCTGAAGCCATCCACCTGTCCATGCTTATATATAGTAAATCACCTCCTGGATTCTAGCGTCTTGTCTCCAAATTAAAACTACAAACACTTAGCTATCCTAATAGTTCTAGATTGTTTTTCTTATAAGATCTAGAAAGCATGTAATGAAAGGGACTCTAGAAACATCTGAGGGGCAAGAGGTTGAGAAACAATGATACAGAACTATATGTAGTTATTACATTTGATATGGAGTTATTACATTTGATATGATGCTGGAGTCAATTTTTGCTTGCTCCATGTGTTATGGGCTTTGGAAAGAGCTTGGAAACTACTCTTTTGGCTCTGGTTCTCCTGGACTGTATCTCCATTGTCAAATTAAAGCAGTCAGATTCCACTTTAACTGTCATGGCTCAATGATATGGAACCTTGGGTATAGTTTGACACTCTCTGGCAGAGAAGGCTGAAGACCTTGTAAAACTGTTAATTCCCATGATTCCATAGGACTGAGCCACAGAGCTAAAATAGTGACAAACTGCATTAATTTGACAGTGTATATTGCATCCCAAACTAGAATAAAAATGTCTGCTGGCTGGGAATTCCAGAAATTGCAAACAAAAAAAATAACATTTCCAAGTTTTTGAATTAACATTTGTGATAGGCATAAGCAGACAGTTTTGATCTGATTAACCTGCAGTTTGGATTGGCCAGGGCAGACTGGCATGGCCCACGTGTTACTAGAAGTATGTTGGGCTTAGTATTTCAGGTTTTTTTTTTTTTCATGATGGGTTATTTGTTTAAACTGTGGGAAGTTAAGTTCTTGCAATCATAAAATTAAGTGGATTCTTTGTGTAAATAAGTGCCAAGATAAAACGTTATATTAAAACTAACAGTGGTAATAGATTCTCTTTATTCTTTTCCCATTTTAGGGCACATCCACAGTTAATTACGCTATATGGAGAGAATGTTAATACAGTGGATAATCCGAAAGAATCATGCAGCTGTCTTTAGATAAAATATATCTAAATAAATCACTCATTTCTCAGCTAAATCATGTTTTTATCTTGAGTATTTAGCGGTATGGGAGAAAATGGTCTAGACTGAAATCCATGCCTCTTTAATGCAGTTTCCCAGTGGATCATCTACCAGATACATTCTAGATCTCCTTCCTTTTCACTCATTCCGGAGGATTTTTTTTTAATGTCCTGCACTGACCACTATGTGAATCTTTACTCAGTCAAAAAACTATTCCATTGCAATAAAAAAAATATGGAGAAGAGATTTTAAAAAACAACATTTCAGGTGCTTTTCACTTTTGTGATGAAAAGAAGCATAGAGGAGATATTTAGAAAATTGGACTTAAATGGTTTGATGAAGTAAAAATGTTGAAATGTTCTTTAAGTATATGACTTTGATTCCTAATAAATGACAAATACAATTGCATGTGTTTAAGTATGCATTATTCAAGCATTAAAAATCTTTCAGAACTATGTTCAAGAAAGTTCATTCTTTGCTCTGAAGATTTCGCTTCATTTAAGTTTAGTTTTTTTTAGAAATACCCAGTCTTCAAGCATTATCCAGCTATTGCCCAAGTGGTTTTTGCATAGGTACAACATGGATTTACAAGACCAGAGTAAGGACCTGGATGACAGAATGATCTGGAGGTCTCCCCTTCATAAAGTAACCATAAGTCGAAAGTGACTTGATGGCAGTTAATAACAAATAAGCAAATGAAGTATTTTATACCATGACAGTAGTTGTGCAGTTCAATCTTCAAGGGGAAAAAAACAGACTTGACATAGAGTTGCTGTGAGAAGCATTCTCTCCTGATGTTTCACCCACATCTATGGCAGGCATCCTCAGAGGTTTTGAAGGAAACTAGGCAAATGGAGTTTATGTATCTGCAGAATAATGTCCAGGGTGGGAGAAAGAACTCTTGTCCGTTTGAGGCAAGTGTGAATGTTGTTATTGGCCACCTTGATTGGCATTGAATAGCCTTGCTTTGAAGATGCAAGGCTATTCAATGCTAATTAAGCCGGCCAAAATATAATTTTATATACATGAAGAGATCCGTGGATACTGGGGATCCCCAACATTGGGAACTGGGGTAAGCACAGGGACAACGGCTCACAAAGGGGTTAGTTGGGATGCAGGGAAATTACCTAGAGGGGGAAAGAAGGAATGGAGCCTTGCTCCAAGGGCCATGGGGGGCTATGGGGCCATGTGGTTACCAGGGCTGGCTACAAGAGGCGAAAGGGAGAGAAGGACACAGGAGGCAAGGAAGAGACAAAGAATCAAATATAGAGGATAATGCACCATAGTGCACATTTATTAAAAGGTTATCTATATCTATATCTTTACATATAATAAAAGTGAATGTTTGTATGTATGTGGCAGCTTTCGGATTGGCTGCCACTTTCACAGGCCACTGTGACCTGCACAAGTGATGGACCTGGACCAAACATGGCACACACAAACCCAATGACCCACTTAACGTCCTGGTGTGGTTTGGGGAATGTGGACCACGGATTATGGGATCTGTAGTACTTTAAAATACTTGGGCACCCACAGACTACTGTGGTCCCCACCAATGACAGATCAAGACCAAACTTGGCACACAGATCCCCCATGACCCACTCTACATCCTGGTGAGGTTTGGGGGAGGACAGAACATGGATAATGGGATTTGCAGTACCTTCACTCACTTCCTGAGACCATTGTGATCCACACCAATGACTGATAAAGACCAAACTTGGCACACAGAGCCCCCATGACCCACTCTACAGCCTGGTGTGGTTTGGGGTAGGATGCACCATGAATGATGGGACATGCAGTACCTTCACTCACTTCCTGAGACCACTGTGGCCCAAACCAATGACAGATGAGGACCAAACTTGGCACAGAGTCCCCATGAACCACTTTACATCCTGGTATGTTTTAGGGGATGACGGGCCATGGATGATGGGATTTGCAGTACTTTCACTCACTTCAAGAGACCACTGTGACCCACACCACTGACTGATCAACACCAAACTTGGCACACAGAGCCCCTATGATCCACTCTACATCCTAGTGCAGTTCTGAGGAGGAAAGACCATGGATGAAAGGACTTGCAGTAACTTCACAAACTTCCTGAGACCACTGCAAACCAAACAAATGACAGATCAGGACCAAACTTGGCACACAGAGCCTCCATTACCCACTCTACATCCTGGTACAGTTTGGAGGAGGATGGACTATGGATAATGGGACTAACAGTACCTTCACTCACTTCGTGAGATCACTTCAACCTTCATCCAATGACTTATCAAGACCAAACAGAGCCCCCATGACCTACTCTACATACTGGTGTGGTTTGGAGGAGGATGGATGATGGAACTTGCATATGGGAGTTGTAATTCACCCACACCCACTGAACCCAGCTGACATTGGATCTAGACTAAACTTGGAGCATAGAAAAACAATGCCTTTCTCAAATAACCCAAGCTAGTTTTGTAATAAAAAGGGGAGGATAGAATGTATCCAAGGTGCTGGTAGCTGCTGCTGGGCTCCTCCATATCTCTGATCTCTTGCAGAACTGATTCCCACATGGCTCCAGGCTCTTGCTCTCTTCAGCTTCTCCTGGTTCCATCAATATAATTTTATTATTAATTTGACCCGGGAGGGGGGTGTCGATGCTCAACATCAATTACATGACATTTCTCTCTGTGCAGGATCTTGGCTCATGTATATTTGATGTGGAAAGAAAAAAGTAATAAAAATAATTTTTATTATGATGTTCCATATTGGTTTATAATACCATTGCTTGCTATATTTATAACCTGATTAGCTGATTACAATGGCTGTGAGGTAATGTGCTCTTAAGTTCAAGTATGAGCAGTCCTTGTCAAATTCTTCCACTTACCAAAAAGATTTTTTTTTCTCTAGTGTTAAAACTCAGTCTGTTTTTCTTTGCTCTTCAAGCCAGAGATGATTCATCTCACTATCACAATTATTCCTCAGACATTTGTATTTCAAGACACTTATGAGGATGCCATCAATCTTCCACTCAGCTAAATCCAAAGAGTATAGATTGGCTTGAGGATTCTTGCAATTAACAGATTCTTTGGTCAAATGTCTGTATTAAGCAAGCAAATTGTCATTCATCCTTGGTATCGTTTGGGTCACTGTTTATGAAGCTCCAACTCTCTCTTCCATTTTGTTCTTGAGGGAGATGTTTGTATTTTCTCTTAAAGAAACCAACCTGGAATATACAATTTCAGAACTGAAATGTCAGCAAACACATAATGTTAGTAAAATATAATACAAAAATGGTTAAAATCAACGTACCAAATTTCATCTCATAGTAGTCACATGTTTTATCCCTTTTTTGGAAAAAGGGGGCGCAACTATTACACAATGAAAAAAATTGTCTTTGATTCTACCTTACCTTTGAGAAGTTGGAGAAGAAATGATCATCCAGCCTTAAAACAGCTGTTTTAAAAATTGCTTTGACAAGGAGGAAGGAGGATCTCCCCTCCCTTCTTCCTTTCTCCAAATGCAAGGCATTTTATAAAATCTGAAATGAAGCTCTTTGGTGGAAGGAGAAGATCCAAGTTCCAGCAACCTCAATTTCAGGTTTTTTAAAAACCGCCTTAAGGCCTCTGAGGAAGGAGGGAAGAGAAGAGCTTCAGAGATATCCATTTCATAGTTTCTGAACTGCCTTGCCTTCAGAGGAAGGAGGCGGAATCAGCCCCAAATAGCTCTGCAACTATTATGTGAGGAACAAAAATATATCAATCTTGCCACTCCAAAAATGGGGATGCAACTAAAACATGGTGATAACTATTATGTGATGAAATAGGGGAAACTGAAAACACTTTTAAACTAATTGATTATTAGACATTTAAGTAAGGAAAGTAAGGGTTCTGAGCTTCATGTGAATTGTACCTAGTATTGTTAAGCATTGGCAACTGGTGATTTCTATTTCAATGTGGTGGTAAATCTACTCTAGCTTATGTTAGGTGCTATCTGTTGGAATTCAACCCCACACTATCCAAATCTCAAGTCCTCTATGAGGACCAGTTAATTTAGTATAGACCAAGGGTTTCCCTTCCTCCATGTCTCCTGGATGACAGTTGGAAATGTATCTATTTCTTCTCCCCTCTCTGTTTCTGCTCTCATTCTGATTGGTTGTGTAAAATGGATTTATTTCTACTGCAGGCTTTTTAAAAATCTGATTTTAGTTTCTTACATTGGAGTATGTGCTGTGAGCTTTGAGATCACTCTCTGCGTGTGTGTCAGAAAGATGTAGTGATTGCTGTTTCCCCCCTCTTTTTGAAACCTTAGAAGAGATGGGTGTTAAGAGTAGCTCAGACCCAGTTCTTTCAGTATTAAGAAATGTAGTTAGTTCTTTAGTATTGTAAATAAACCTGTAATTTTTAAGATTGAATTCTGCATCTTTGCCTGCCTAAGCTCTTAAGTTCTTAATTTTTTACAGCCATCATACAGAATCTCACACTTTGCTAGCTGTGAGCTGATTGCTCAACTTTTTGCATCCTGTTCGATTTTTGGATGATCTGCTATAATTTTGAGTTTTCCCAAACACTATCCAAGGTATTGCATAGGGGTGGGGTGTGGAGATCTCCCTCAAAGTGACGTCTACAACAGATTATGAAGCCACCAGCTGGATGTTAAGTATAAATTTGTACCTTATTGTCATTTTTTCACAGAATGTCTTTGAAATACATTTATTGAAATAAGATGGTGCCATTTCTTTGGAAAGTGTCCACTTTAACATAGTGTGAAGTAATCATATTGTTAAGGAGATAAAATTAAACCAAAACCACCCCCTAATCAGTGTGACTGCTTTGAAAAGAAGGCTAGGCTGAATAATCAAGGTTGACATAAGTTGGAGCTGAAAGCATTTAAGACCAATAAACCTTTCAGAAGGAATCCAGCCTCCACAAAATGCTCCAGTGGTCCTTTCGAGTTCCTTTATGTCCACTATGAAATGTAAATGATGAGAATTTTCACTAGTTTTCAACAACTGAGATTGAACTCCATTTTAATCTTTTTCAGGGTCTGATTATGTTAGACATTGAACTAAAAATATTTTCCCTCCTTTTTAAAATGCTTTCTCCTCTTTGAATCACCTAGGAGTATAAACCCACCAATTTAAAAACTCTCTGTACTATTATACATTAGTCGTATATTGTTAGACTTGAAAAAAATGAAACACAAAAACAAGAATATTTCAATGAGATACAATAAAGGCAAAAACAAAACAAAAATATAAAAATAGAGAATAACGTGCATACCTTCCATAAGAGAAATGCAAGAACTAAAAGCAAATGAATTCCAACTACTGAACCCATTCCAATAAAGAGCAGTGTAACACTCGTTTTTGTCTTTTGATTATGAAGCCCCTCTAGAATGACCTGCACAAAAGGTAAACACAGTAAAATAGACATAACTTCAGAATGATTCTTGAGAGAGTCTAGCCATAGTTTCCCTAAAAGCACAAAATATGTGAACTTGTTTGATCTGGCTGCCTTTTAGCCACATACATCAATGGTCTTAGGGATCTTAGTCATTCCTTATTTAAGCAGCAATGCCTTCAAGATGTGCTTAGATTTTGAGGGTAATTAATACACAGTAAAGTGCAAGCCAAGTATGATGCCTACAATATTATTAAATTCTCCAACTTATTGCATATTCTCATTCACGAACCTGGCCCCAAAAAACTGGGTCAACTTGTCCATGAGTCAGTATAAGCACTCTTATCAGAAAAGTTATCATCCCTTTCCTCACCCAGAGGACCTTTTCATCAGAGGACCCCAAGACTGTGGAACAACCTGTCGGAAGAGCTCTTGACAGCTAAATCAGCTGTCAGAATATAAGACAAAACTTAAGACCTATCTCTTCTGGCAGACCCACTCAGTCCATTTTAACTATTTATTATTATTTATTTATTTAAAACTTTTATATCCCGATTTTCTCTACCTTTGTAGAGGGACTCAGACGGGCTAACAGCAAGAATTCAATGCTAAACAGTAAAAATCTTAAAACAACATATAACAACAGTAAATTAACAATACATATAAAATAAATACACACAAAAGACATTTGCCAAGATAAAAACATGTCCAACTCAGTCTGTACATTCAGTCCATGTATTGTGGTCAATACTTTGGTCGATTGTTGGCCTCACCCATCATTCTGCAAAGGCCTCGTTCCACAGTCAGGTTTTTACTAGCTTCCTAAAGGTCAGGAGGGAGGGGGCAGATCTAATTTCCTTCAGGAGGGAATTCCATAGCCAGGGAGCCACCACAGAAAAGGAGCTGTCTCTCGTACCCACAAGACATGACTGTGAAGGTGGCAGGACCGAGAGCAGGGCCTCTCCAGACAATCTTAATGCTCTTGATGGTTCATAGGGGAGAATACGTTTGGACAGGTAAACTGGGCTGGAATCGTATAGGCTTTTAAACCACATTCTATGTTTATGGTGTTTTAACTTTTGTTTCAGGTATTGTACTATATTTATGTTTTAAGCCCCATACTCTCAAGCTAGCACTCCCTCTAGCACTAGCTCTTAATTCAAAATTATGCTTGTATGTCAAAGCTAAACACAAGCCAGGTGACGGCTTGTAACTCAAAATGCTTGTAAGTATGTATACTCATAAGTCAAGATTCCACTGTATCCCTTTTCCTCCTCCTGTAATCACTGGAAAAAACCAAAGGAGGTCAAAGGTGGCTTCTGCCAAGGGCCCCATCTATACTGATCATTTAATGCAAAATTCTCTGTGGTTTGTATAATCACCATCCGGACCTCAAACTGATTACAGGATTTTCTATGTAATCATCTGCACAGCAAAACCATTTTCTTTGATTCTGGTTTGAAATCGACTTACAATGGTCAGTGTAGATGTGCTCAAGATGAAACTGTTACACCTGGTCACTCTGCTCCCTCTTCTTATGCATGATTCCCAGTCACCAGTTTACCCACTGTTCAGGAATAAACCCCCTTCTAATATTTGTGTAGCTTGGCTGTAGGCGTTTGCAGCTTAAATATAAGCTTGACCATTTTCTTTTATCAGCTAGCCAGTGACAATTTGTGTAATTCATAAAGTAAGTACATGGAGAACTAAAAAATACAACCCCGGATGTATGGTTTTGTTTTGAAATGTAATTAACTGAAATCTTCAGCCATTAATTCTAAACATGGTTCTTTTATTTACAAATACTTACATATGCTATTTGCTTGCTCTTGTACAGTTCAATGACTTTTGGGTTCTGATCTGCTGAAACTTTCCCTTTTATCTCAAATATAAGCGTAGAAGCTTCACCCTGTTTTTCAAAAGATAAAGAACACTGAAATTTACAGAAAAGAACAAATGAGAGCATACATGGAATACTTGGTAGGGATTAAGCAGCTGAATTTGCTTGGAAAATGACTAAACATGGTAAATGTGCCACGAGGATAAGTGAGCAAGAAATGTACTTATTTATTTATTATTAAATCCAGATTCACAAATTTTAAGAACTGTTAAAAGTATGGAATTAATTTGCTGCCACTAAGAGCAATGGAATGTATATTACTAACTGAAATATCCAGTGATCAGAAATACATATCCATACTTCCAAAATGATAGTCCGAGGATTAAAATAATTACCATCTGTAGCAGTGAAGGAGTTGCTTCTAGGTGAATTTGAACAGTTGCTTCTTTTCCACTTTCCATGTCTCCAAAGTTACAAAGTATTTGCAAACAGAACGGATCATTTTTCATGCAGTACTTGAGAAAAAAGAGAAAAAAACATACATACATACATGAAGCTACTATTAATGTCTTTAAAGATATTGCTTTAAACCAAATGTTTGGGAACACTCATTACAATTTCTAAGTAATGTAGATCAGCTGTTCAAATGAGGATTTAAGAAAACAAATCAAACAGATTTATTTGTATCATTTGAGTAAAATCCTGAGGAATCTTTTCGTCTAAATATCTAATGCTTCTGAACATCAGTGAAATCAGGTTGTTGTGAGTTTTCTAGGTTATCTGGCCATGTTCCAGAAGCATTCTCTCCTGACATTTCACCCATATCTATGGCAGGCGTCCTCAGAGGTGGAGCTCCCGGTGGCATAATGGGTTAAACCCTTGTATCCAGGACTGAAGAACGACAGGTCGGAGGTTTGAATCCGGGGAGAGCACGGAGTTCCCGCTGTCAGCTTGAGCTCCCCATGCGGAGACTTGAGAGAAGCCTCCCACAAGGATGGTAAAACATTAAAAATATCTGGGCATCCCCTGGGGAACATCCTTGCAGACAGCCAATTCTCTCACACCAGAAGCGACTTGCAGTTTCTCAGGTCGCTCCTGACATGAAAAAAATCCTCTGAGGTTGTGAGGTCTGTTGGAAACTAGGCAAGTGGAATGTATCTGTGGAAGGTCCAGGGTGGGAGAACTCTCGCCTGTTTGAGGCAAGTGTGAATGTTGCAAGTGTGAAGGAAGCAGCCAGGCTTTGAAGCTGCAAGGCTATTCAATGCTAATTAAGGTGGCCAATTGCAACATTTACACTTGCCTCAAGCAGACAAGAGTTCTTTCTCCCATCCTGGACATTCCAAAGACATATAAACTTCACTCGCCTAGTTTCCAACAGACCTCACAACCTCTGAGGATACCTGCCATAGATGTGGGGGAAACATCAGCAGAGAATGCTTCTGGTACATGGCCAGTCAGCCCAGAAAACTCAAAGCAAGCCAGTGATTCCAGCCATGAAAGACTTCGACAACACATCAGTGAAATTGCTTATTGGTAAATATCTAAGGTGAAAGGTCAGTCTGAAGGCATGGACTCAGATTAAGACCTGACAGCATCATAACCAGAAAGGGCCCAACATAGTAATTATTTTTTATGAACTGATGAAAGAAAGTGTACAATATTTACATTTGAAATGCCTTTATGTCTATATACAAATCATCAGCTCTGAGTGCTTCAGACGCTCTTGTTTTATTTCTCTCTGTGTGTGCATGCATGTTGAATTCAAGAAAATATGACTTGGAAATACAATCAGTTGTAAACATTATTTTTAAATCCAATTTTTAAATTAAGCAAAGAGTTCCATTTCTAGGGGCACTTCCTCACAGCCCTATATCCCAGAATATCAAGGCAAAAAAATCCCAAAATATCTGTTTTGAACTGGGTTATCTGAGTCTACATTCAGATAATGGAGTTTTCTGCCTTGACATTCTGGGATATAGGGCTGTGTGGAAGGGTCCTAGTACTAGGATTAGTACTAGCCAAGCAGTTCAATCTTTAATTTTAACTATTATTTTTAAAAGAGCTGTAAACGTATGTGGAATGAAATAGCAACATTACCAGCAGTCTTTTGTCAAGTTTGGTGAGGAATGTAACAAGCTCTTGCAGCATATTTGCATTTTTTTCTGGTAAAGTACATTCTCGGGTATGATTTTGATAGATACACTGTCCAACAGTTGTCTGAAAATGAACCAAAACACAATTATATGAGGATTTCGGATGCTGAGCGATGCAGATGCTTCTAGAGCATGCACTGTCATCCTGAACACACTTAATGAGAAACAAATTTCAGAATCTTAATAAAACTTATTATATTGAAATTTAAACACAGGAAAAAATAGCAAACAGAGGGATTTTTCCGTTTTGCTTGGATGTGAGGGTTATATTTTTAACCACCCAGATCTGGTAAGACATATGTTGTTGTTATGACAGGCATACCCACCCAGCTGTTATTTATTGGTGCTCTGTGCCATAAGACATAATCATGGTAAAGAATTCTTCTCAAGACTTAATTAGGACTTTTGTACTGCATCTCACATAGATGAAGAAAGACCTAAACAGCTTCAAAAAAGATGACTTGAGCCACCAGAAAAACTGTTGCTGTACTGAAGGAATCTGCTACATGGCAAAGGTCTTGTGTGGTGCTGCAACTCTATCCACACAATGGGAACTTTTTTTAAAATTACTAGCCATCCCCTACCACGCATTGCTGTGGCCCAGTTTGTGTCTATGTATTTTGTGTGTGTGTATATGTGTATATATTTGTGTATATGTGCATATATGTGTGTTTGTGTATATATGTGGCTTTGCACATGCATTGTAATGTATTTTTATTTTTTGTTTTTTAAGTCTCTCCTGCTGTGTTTTTCAGTGTTTTTATGAGTGATGGTCACTCATTGGCCTGATGGGTGTATTGTGTCCAAATTTGGTGTCAATTCGTCCAGTGGTTTTGAGTTATGTTAATCCCACAAACGAACATTACAACTGCATTTATATCCTGCCCTTCTAACCCCGAAGGGGACTCAGGCGGCTCACACCAAGGCACAATTCAATGCCAAACGTACATATAGAGAAAAAATCATATACTTTAAAATCACACAATTAAAACATATCAATCTTAAAACCATTATTTAAAAAGCATTTTTGAAAACATTTTTAAAACCAATTTTTAAAGTGGTATGAATATTTATCAGATTATATGCCTCAAAAGCACATCACTGAAAAGAACATTAAATATGCGAATGGACATCTTAGGAGAACTGGAAGTTGAAATGGAAAGGGCTTATAGCCAGAGTAAAAGGGAAAGGAAAAATATAAGGAATTGAATCAGACAATCTTCACGATCGAACAAATAAAAGAATACAAAGAGAAGACGTACAACTGTTTCCAGAGGGAGGGAGAAGAGAGGAAGAGGGAAGGGAAAAATTGGATATGTATAAGTGGCAGATAAGTACAGGGTTAGTCAAAATGCATAGGCCAATCTGCCATTCAATTGAATGGCAGATTGGCCTATGCATTTTGACTAACCCTGTATATAAATGTAAAGGAAAGGGAAGCAGAAATCATCAGAATGGTATGAGAACATATGGGATTTTTTTTTTGTAATGGTGACTGTGATAATGTTGTAATTTTCTTACATAACTCTCTCTCTCTCTTATACACACACACATACACACACACACACACACAAACAGAACCTCTATCTATGCTGGTCATACATATGAAACCTTCCGAATTGTACAATTTTGACACAACACTAGTATCTTCCATTTCTTGTCCGATACTATCCTATCATTGACCCTTTCCCTTTTCTTCCCTTTTATGGCATGGGTTGTGAAACTAAGCCACTACATTCTTAAAAAAGAGATCACATAAAGGATCGTTGGACAATAGTTTTAATGTTGACACATTTGCCACCATTAGTGCTTGCACTAGGAATACTTCCCTTTTCCCCTGAAAATAAGACATCCCCTGAAAATAAGACCTAGTAGAGGTTTTGCTGAATTGCTGAATATAAGGCCTTCCCTGAAAGTAAGACCTAGTAAAGTTTTTGTTTGGAAGCATGCTCCCCCTGGAGGCCGGAAGGTGCAATACGGTCCCTGCTGTGTAAGTGGTCCAGGAACTGCTGTGGGAGATTGTTAGTCTCCAGACAGTATGTGGGAGCCAGGTACTTTACAACGGTCCTGTGTGTGAGGTCCAGTATATTTATTATATACTGCAAATTACTGTACAGTATATAATAAATGTTATTTTTCAACAATAAATGAATTATTCATGGAAAAACAAGACATCCCCTGAAAATAAGACCTAGAGCATCTTTGGGAGAAAAATTAATATAAGACACTGTCTTATTTTCAGGGAAACAAGGTATGGGCTCACTCAACATGTGCCAGTTAGGACAGAAGGCTGAAAGAGGAAACTGTCAGCATTGCAGGCCAGCTAATAACCATCTCAAGGTTGAATCTTCACATCCAGCCCAAGATTCATTTGAAAAACAACCATCTTCTTTCTTCCATAAAGTCAGGGAGACCTCTTCTTAAACAACTCAACTCATTCTGATCTTTTAGATTGCTCACAGGAGCCCTAACCATATCTTCCCATCTACTACTGCTACATTCACTGCTTGCCAAGGGCGGCATCTAACAAAAACTCAGAGTGCATCCATGCTGCAGAATTAATGCAGTTTGATACCACTTTATATACCATGACTCAATATTATAGACCTATGAGAGCTATAGTTTTACAAGGTCTCTAGTATTCTTTGCCATATAGTGCTGGTGCCCCACAAAACTACAACTCCCATAGCATTGTGACATGACAGTTAAAGTAGTATCAACTGCATTAATTCTACAGTGTAGATGCACCTCAGTTGTGGATACAGCAATTTCTAGATGTAGCAACTGTTTCCTGCACAAAGATAACATACAGGAAACATGGAATGCTATGGTGCCACATACTGAATTACAAACAAGGAACGCGCATTACCTTGACATCCAGAATATTAAACAGTTTGACGTTGTTTGGTACAAAAGAATTGGGAATCTGTATCATCAAGTCTACAGCAGGAGCCAAGCTTAGACCGGGATTACTAACCTGAGAAGTAAAATACACAGTGATTATGGCTGAAACTTCTCTTAAATTGGGATTCAAACCAAACTTCCAAACATTCTTTCAAAACATTAAAATCTTAAAAAGGAAGTTCCAGCATTCTATTACACTACGTAACTCTATTTTTGTTCCTGGGTTATAAATGTCATTTCCTAATTGGTTCTATTATAATAACATGGAAAAAGTTTATTAAACTGCCAAAACTTTGTTATTGTGTGATATCCTGCGGAATATTTCACTATATTTTTTAATGAATATCTCATGGAGTCTCAACTTATTCAACATAATTTGAGGCTGCCACAAAGTTTCTGAGGGATAACAAAGACTTTCAAAGTAAGTAACTCACAATTAAACGGGAATAACACTTTCAAACCAGGAACAGATCATTTAAATTTTTTTGTTACATAGTGTCATTGTTGAAGATGAAATGTAAGGATTGAAAATGTGCAGATAGGTACAGATATTCAAATGGTTTCTTTACAAGCAAGGTACGTCATTAACTAAAGTACTTGTAACTGAAAAAGTGTAATTGACATTTTTTCATAGTAATATTGAAGAAGTATGTTTATTTTCAGGCAAAGGATTCTTAAAATCCTTTGCATAGGATGCACAGCTCTCCAAGACAACTTGAATCACTTTCTGAGAGAAAGGTGGGATAAAAATCCACTATATACAAGGAAATAAATAACCAGTCTATACACAGATTTCAAGTGGTCTCTGAACTTGGATAAAACAGATTACTTTCAATAAGCATTCAAACTGAATGTTATCATTTTCTTTTATTATGAATATTTATTTATTTATTTACCACACTTGTACACTTTTCACTCAGGCTGGCCTTACAAAGGCAACAATTTGATGCCGCGTATACTTATACATATCGATAAACAAAAGCACTAAAATCCAAACCAATTAAAACATAAACATTAAAACATAAATTTAAATCACACAATCCAAGCCATATTCCAGGGCTGATCTGAGTCGTCATTATGTTAATTTGTAGTCTCTTATTGCACTGTTCCCATTTACTGACCAAAAGCTTGGTCCCAAAGCCATGTTTTTAGTTTTTTCCTGAAGGTCAGGAGAGAGGGTGCTGGTCTAATTTTACTAGGGTGGTAGCTCTATAGATGACGGGCCACCACTAAGAAGGCCTTGCCTCTCGTCCCCACCAACTGCACCCAAGGAGGTGGGACCAAGAGCAGGGCCTCCCTAGAAGACCTTAACCTCCGAGATGCATCATGGGGGAAATAAGTTCAGACAGGCAAGCTGGGCCTGAACTGGTAGCCAACAAAATCACAGTAGTGACAGCAATACTAATGATTCTGGGTGCATCTGCACTATAGAATTGATGCAGTTTGACACTACATTGACTGCAAAGGCTTAATGCAATGGAATCAGGACAGGTAGTTTGGTGAGGCAACAGCACTCTTCGGCAGAAAAGGTGAAAGACCTTTTAAAACTACAGCTCCCATGATTCCATAGCATTAAGCCACAGCAGTTAAAGTGGTGTCAAACTGTATTCTACAGTGCTGATGCACTCTCCGTTACTAATACAAATTATATTCACATTATGTTATGTCTGTTGCTGATATCATGAAATACTATTTATCTCCATGTCAAGGGCAGAAAGGTTAAGATCTCCTAGAAAAAGATACATTGCAACATTGCTGAGTAAGGGGCCTAAGTGGGACTAAATTTATTTAATTGGCTTTTTAGCAAAAGTCCTCCTCGTATCTCGCTCATGTCAAATTTCCCTTTGACTGAATTTTGCTTTTCAAAAGGCGCTAATAAAGGAAAACGGTCTCTGAAAGAATCACCTCTTACATGGAAAGTGAAGTTGAACATCTCCTTCATGCAAGTAACAAGGGGGTTTTCATCACTGGGCCCATAAACAAATGATGTTGGTGTAACAGACCTAAAAAAAACAAACAAGTATTTTCCCAAATTATTCCAAATCCAATGATCTTGTAAGAAATATGCTTACTTGTAAAATGTCAGCATCGACCCATAATGATGCACCAATTGATGCACAGTTCATGAAAACACAATAATTTGCAGCATGCTGAAATCTTAAAATCCCGAGATGAAGTGAGCTCTGTAACTATACAGCTTTCTAGTTCTGAAGCAGCCCTGTATTGGTGAATATTCATGAGCTTACCCATGAGCATTCAGTTCCACTTCATGCTTCTGAGGTAGTGTTAAAGTTAAGCTGTTATCCAACAGCAGGTCGCTACTCACTTCATTTTCACTATGGAAGAAAATAAGCATCACAGAGCATTACAATGAACTCAGACATTTACAGTTCACACTTGGTTAGCATTTTGCACAAAATACAACTGACAATTAGGAGATTAGCGGTGGAAAGAATTGAGGCCCATATACACTGTCATATAATGCATGTTAACTGCATCGATCTGGATTATATGAGTCTACACTGCCATATAACCTAGTACAATGCAGTTAAACTGCCTTATATGACTGTAGATAGGGCTGTAAAAACCCATTTAAGTGAAACTCTAAATTAGAGACCACAGGATTCTGTAAGACACAGCCATGACAAATACACTCGAATTGAAGCACTATAAATGTGCAGTGTGAATAGGCTCCTGGACTGGCGAGAATCTTCATAATTTGGGATGTATTTTGTGTCAGTTTTACACATTGTTGTTCTATACAGAAAGGCAACATTTTCCCTGGATGAAATATTTTATGGTCAGAAAATAATATGTCTTCACAGAAAATGCATCAACTGGGGACTTGTTATATACAGAATTCACATATGGTTATTATGCCTAGGAAATAGCATTTTGTACACAGCAAATAATATTCTTTTTCTGCACAGAATTTTTGTTTTTTTTTAGTAAAAAGAACCAGGTGCCATTTTTGCAACATCCGCTTTGAGTCGCCTGAGGGCTGAGAAAAGCGGTATATAAATAAAGTAAATAAATAAATAAATAAATAAATAAATCCCAGACTGAAAATACTCATAGAAATTTGTGCAATTTTCAATCACCTTCTCTGAGCAAAAAGAAACCTTCTAAAATTATTGTTTCCTTTGAAAAGAAAAAAAAGAAACAAATTTATCTAGCCACAGATAAATCAGATTTGATCTCTCTTTCTTCTGATAGAAGAATTAAGCACATTTAGGTTAAAGCTACAGTCTCATTTTGCAAAGTAAACCAAACAGCTTCTTTTTGGTTTTTATGAGATTCCACAGACTAAGTGATAGTCACTTTAAATGCAAAGACAATGTTAAACCAAGAGAGAAAGCTTTGGGAAATAACTCTTACCAAGTTGTGTTAATACTGATGGTGAGGTCATCTCCTGCCCTGCTAAGAGAGCTTGCATCCAACACAAAAATAAAATCCATCTGTGGAGTAAATGAAATGTGTTAGGGTGAACTGAATGTGTCTTTTTTATTCAGAAAATATATTCTAGATTATTCCAGGAACATCAGCCATAGAAATAGTATTGATGTTCAAATCAAAATATTGTCATCACCAGTTCAGTCTTTAATAGGCATGATTGGATGCAGGATACTAATGAACTCAATAGAAACCAGTTAATAATAATAATAATAATAATAATAATAGGCAGTATTTATACCTCATCCTTCTCATCCCAAGGGGACTCAGAGTGGCTTACAGAAAGCACGCATGGCAAAAATTCAATGCCGATTATACAATTAACAAGGACAGACAACACAAACAGAGGTAAAGGCAATTTTTCTCATCTTATTTCTGGCATCTTGGTGGCTATGCTCGACTCTCGCCACAGGGTGGTGCTGTTGCTCCATCTTCCATGCCAATGTTTTAAAGGGCCCTAACCCTTTACCTCCCTGCTAACCCTATTTTATCTACTCGTGTTTCTGCTTTCAACCTGCTAGGTGGGTAGGTGAGCTGGGGCTAATGGCAGGTGTTCACCTAAACCCTGACTCAAACTACCGACCTTTTGATTGACAGGATTTTTCTGCAGCATGATGGTTTAGCCTGCTGTGCTAAGCCCGACCCCATAATTATGGTTATGATTGTTGCTTGTATGTACTTCAGTATACCTGCCTTTGTGTGGCTTCATCTATATCAAATACCTTTTTGATTGCATAGTAAATATATTTACAGATTTCATCACTCGGAGGTTTTCCACCATTTCTATACATTTCCAAGACAGAGTCCCACAGATCCCATCAAGCAATGCATGGCCCATTCCATAGCTTGCCAATGGGGCTGCGTCTCAGCAGCGTGTAGAACAGGTAGATTTAAAAGATGGGTAACAATGGACTCCACTCCTCTTCCTGAGTATGCTGAAAAACAGGTAATTTTTTTTACTTGGGTTGGGAAGTGGTGGGTTTGTCCATTTACACTCCATTGTGTGACATTTGAGTGTGGGTGTTCGTGTCTGTTAATACCCCTGAATGCTCCTTCTGTCACCATTAGCTATTTGAAGATGGTGTGGGTCCTATTGAAAGAAGTGTTTTAAAAGTGTGCTGGTCTCCTTGAAATGAGAGGAGGCAACACTGGCCTGTGTGATGGGAAATGAAAAGGGTGGTTGAGCTAGAAACAAGAGAAGATTATCCTGTGTGGTGGAGGTGTGAAAATTTTCCATCTTCTTTCAAAATGAAATGCCATAAAATGTCACACGAAGAGAACAATTCAACCCCCCCCCCCTTTATGGGATGAGGTCCTATGTCAATACCTATGTATTTGTATTTATCTATGCCTTTATCCATATAATCCTCACTCCCAGCAGTACTATATATCCTGGTAGCACCTCATGCTCCGAATACCCACGGCAGCAACAAATGCTTCATTACGACCATCAAACCTTGGTATCCGTTTATTCCCCTGCAAAATTCTACTGTCAAATAGATGGCGGTATTACCAAATATGTGCCAACACAAATGATAGTGGATGAACACAACCTCAAGCTTGGTGTTATTTATTTATTTACCACACTTTTACCCTGTCCCTCTCACCCCAAAGGGGACTCAGGGCAGCCCCACAAAGGAAAAGTTCAATGGCGCATATATCAGTAAATAATCTACTGCATTAAAATCAACCCAATTTAAAACATTCATAAGGACTTCATTGATGCTAATGAAGAAAAGGGCAAAACTATATTTAAAGGATGCAGGGAAGAATGGGATTTGCTAAAGGAAAAAGGAATAGTTTTGCCATTAATTTTACCTTGGATAGGTGATCTACATATAAATACCCTACGCTGCAGTCCAGCCTTACTGCATGATCTTCCTTTTCCGACACTTCACAATTTATCTGTGTTTCTTCCTAGATAAAGGCAAACAATATATAAAAGCAGCAAGCAACAGATGTTTTACAAAAGGGTTTTCTTAAAGAGCATTTTGCTTTATGTTACATGACACTTATCTGCAGGATAACTGCCTGAACACAATGTGGATACAATACTGAAAAATTTTGATTGGATATTATTTTAGAGGCAAGGGAGGTGAGATATTGCAACATTTAAAATTTGTTCATTTATTTACGTCCATGAGTCTGATGGGGTAAAAAGTGTACTGTATAGATAATCCGTTTAGGAAATATATATATATTCATATCTTACCTGGTCTAGAATTTTGGTGAAATAAAGCCCTTTAGGAAGCTGGATGTGGAGGGCAGCTTGATAAGCGTCATCACCAGAATTGTACAGAGTGACATTTAACATTAATGTTTTCATATTTCCCACTGCAAGGTAAGATTTCTTTTCATGAGGCCTACATGAAATGAACATATATGATTTTAGTTGAGGTTTGACACACATAGAAAAACAAAGGAAAACATGATTTATTCAGAAAGAAATGAAATGCTTGGATTTCCCTCTAAGGCTCCAATGGTTCTCAGCTGGTGTTTTGGCCTTCACCTCTCAGAAATCCCAGCCAGTTTAGTAGTTGTTAGGATTTCTGGAAGTTGAAGGCCAAAATATCTGGGGACCCACAGGCTGAGAACCACTCCTCTAAGCACAGATTCCCTTGAGATAAGTCCTACATGAAAACAATTTTTAAAAGTCCATTGGAAATCAGGTGGTTATATCAGAAAATTTTCACTGCTTGTGGGTTAAAGATGTACCTTCACAAAATGCTTTTTTTGTTATTTCATTTTAAAGAAATTATTCTGACTGAATGTTAACTAGCCCATGATAGTTTAGGGATCCTGGAAGTTCAAACCCACAACAGTTAACAATTCCAAGCTTTTTCTCTAACAGAAACACGTGGTAAGCTTATCTCCCTTATCATAACAGAGAGAAGTATATTATTCTTCACTTGATGGAGAAATGGCATATAATCTAGTTCTCAGGTGGGACTCATTGGAAATAGTAGCATTCACTACTTCCAGTGAGTTTCGTGGTCTTTGCTCCACTTTGGGCAAAGTTGGAGAATACTTCAGAAACAATTAAGTATCCCAAGATCTTGGGGCAGTCTATACAGTTGGTACCAATCTGGATTTGTCTCCTGTCCAGATGGGACTCTGGCATTATTAATTTTTCCCTGCACTCCTTCTGATTGGTTGTTGCAAAGGTTGACAACTTAGATGGCGCTTAGTAGCTAGCTGTTGAGTGGCAGACATGGAGGTAATAATTCAGTGGGTGGACAATGTGGATGCCAATGTGGTGCCACAGAGTGTTCAGCTACATCCACCTGACCACCTGCAGTTTGTAGCTCTGAACTGGCCGGTGTAAACTCACTTTGGAACAAGAATACATTTTTTTTTAAATCACACTATGGCCAAACACTATTTTGATCCTTCCCCACCTCTTCACATTTTTCTATTGTACTTTCTAAGTTTAACTGGTGTTGTCCAGTCATATGGCAACAAAAATTATTGCCTTATTTGACTCTAAGTTCCATTTCCACTATTTTGAAGCAGACCACCAAGGGTTTAATGCCCCTTTTATAATCACCTTATGTCAAGTAAAGGCTCTTGCCTTTCAACTTTCCGTCAAGGTTAATATACAGCAGGACCTGTGCACATGAGTGAACATGTCTATCTTACATTCCACCCAATGTTCCCCTCATCACGTTAACAAGCCAAAGGTACCTAAGAGGATTTATAAGTAAACTTCAATTTGACATTAAAGTTTAATTAAGACTTGCAGAAGAGCCGCCTTGAAATAGACATTTATCAAATATTCTGGCTGGAGACCAACACATTAGTCACTGAACACCTTGGGGAGAGAAGTTGGCACTTAGACAGGCAACAGAAGGTAAAAGCACCACATAAGCAGCTCGGTTTCATATTAAAGAGATAAAAGCAAATGCTAACATTTCAGTGGCTAGATTTAGCGCTTGCTATAATTGGTGTCTTTTCTTTTCCTTCTGCCTATTTTGCTTTGTTATCAGGATGCCATGAATGAAGAAAGGGGAAATGGAGAAGAAATGTCTAGTAAGGAGTCCATGTTCACAGAAACATCTGGAAGTGGGAGAAAGCTGAACTATAGCTTTATTTCACAGGATCTTATTATTCATTTTAAATGTGTGTGTGTGTGTAGACAAATATCAAACTATTTGGTTCATGCCAAGTGAGGAACCATATGAGTAGATAACTGTAACAAAATAGTTCACAACCAGTGTCATCTAATTTTCTTAAGCAGGATTTAGCAGCCTCTTTTAAGCAAAGGAAACACTTTATTTCAAAACATTATCATGTTGTTCACGGATAAAGGTGGTAGTCTCGGCAGAAAAAAATAAATTAGCACTTCACAGACAACTCAAGACAATGTTTCACACTTTGTGTCAAGCCTAACCCAGAACATGATGACAAAAAACTCATTTGTGTAAACCCTAGTCTGCCTTTAACATGTATAAAGTGTGTGTGTGTGTGTGGCAGGAGGGGGGGTTCCCTTTGTTTTTGCTCAATTGTACTTTTTCTCTTCTCCTATTCCATTATACAGCATGGCTCTCCTATCCATGGGACAGATATTCCTGGCTTCATTTGCCCACATCTTTCAAAATATATTCTCTCGAGGTATTTTCTAGGTCCTCCACGTGAATCTACAGTTCTTCTGCCACAGTGAAGACATCTGCCCTTGCGCTTTGCTACTCTGCTGCTGAATACGCATGTCCAGTGTGGAACACATCTCACCACATTAAAACAGTGGATGTGACTCTCAATGAATCCCACTGGAGCCAGTATTGCACCACCTGACATCTGTCGAGAAGTAGCAGTCAATAGTGAAAGGACCAAGGCAGTGACATCTCCAGCTCATCCCCTGTTTGGGTATCAACCAGCATATCAACGACTTAAATCAAGACATAGTGAATCATAAAGATGCATAATGGGACACCAGGAAGAGTGTCTCTATACTCAGTGCCACTCCCTAGCTTGTCCCAATGTGCATATATGAGTCTTGTTGTGCATCAGTCCCTCTGTATATCTATCAATATGTTGGCTCCTTATATAATAAGGTAACAGACCCTTAGAAGACACAGATGTCACAGAATACTAATTCTTGCAGCCAGAAACTTATTTACAATGACATACATTCCCAACAGGAGTCCAGCCGATATAAGCAAACAACAGTGCCAATCAGTCTTTTCTACAGGACTAACCACTTCTCTTTGAAACAGAATGCTTATTTTGGCTTTCATACTACTTAGAAATCACATTCAACTTACCTTGGAAATGCAAGCTTTCCAGAAATTTGCAAGTTAGCAGAACAATTTTCTTGAGAGCAAAATCTTGCAAATACAAACTTTAAAAAAGAAAAAAATAGTTCATGTATTCATTATCTATAAACGTAGAAACAATTTAAAACAGCTATTTCCTATGACCATGAAGTCCAGAACTATTAGGAGTATTTTGATAGAAGTGCTTTTTTTCTCAACCACCATCCCCCTGCCATTCACTGTCCTGTCTTTATTAAATTCTAGTACATTCTACTTGCAACAACAAAAGGTTCTTTCTATGTGGTCCCTAAAATGCTTCAAAAATACTCTTAACACTACATGGTGCTATACACTATATATGTAGATCAAGACAAATATTGTAAAACACTAAAATTTAGGGCTATTTGGGATACAAAGAATATTAATAACAATTTGAATCCCAGATGGAAAAAGCAATATCCTTGAAAGCAGATAACCCTTGCAATAGAAAAAGAAGTGGAGATTGTGCAGAAAAATGCATTTTCTGGATAGAAACATGTGTTCCATGAAGAACAAATGTTTTTAATGGGGAAAAAACACAAACTTTTCTGTTCAGAAAACATTTTCTCACAAAAAAAGCCCACAAGTGGATTTTTGTGTTCAATAAATTCCAAACTGTGACTCACCCTTAAAAAATTGCTCAGTTCTCAAGGGTTTTTCTCTCAGAAGGGATTAAAATTGTTTTATTATTTGTTTTTGACCATTAGAAGGAAATTTACCAAAATTTACACCTCTAAGGGTTACACACTTACTTTTGGATTTTTAAAAATATATTTTTCAAGCCATGGATGATTGCATCCATGGGCGCAGAATCTGTGGATCTGGAAGGCTGGTTTTATTGGATATTGATTACCTAAGAAATGTTACCAGGAGCTGGAAAGGATGATCAATAACCAAGTCTGAGGTTCTATTCCACTTTGCCCCCTTTACTGCTTTTCCATGACACTAAACATTGATTGCTTTAAGCCAGTGGTTCCCAGCCATTTTTTGACCAGGGACCACTCCCCAATATTAGTACCAAAAGAGTTACAAATCAGTTTTTGGTCTAAAGTTGAGCAAAAATATTCAGTTTGGTTATTTAGGGTGCCAATTCAGAAAATTGCTTTGGGTAGACCACATCAGCTCTAGTTTCTGATACAGAACATGTGCCATTCAGTAGTCACCATCTGCTTGCCCACAGCAAACCATATTTAATAAGCCTCAGCACTATAAGAGGATTTCACAAGACCAGTCACTCTTGTTGCAATGATACAACAGTGAGGCCACGGACCATATTTTAGTTCTTGCGGACTACTGGTGGTCCACGGACCACAGTTTGAGAACCACTGCTTTAAGCAAATACACCTCACTTTGCTTAAAGTTCACCTAGGTTCTAATAGAATACATCTATTAGGCCTGGGTAAAAACGCAAAAATTTGTTTCTAAAATTGATTTGTATTTGGGGTTTTTTTTTTGTTTCGATATTTAAAATAATTACAAAAATTTCCCTTAAAAAAGTTCGGTATTTACGAAATTTCGTTAATATTTACAAAACATTTTGTAAAGATGGCGCCCTTTTTTTCCAATATTTTTTCAATATTTTTTAATTTAATTATTAATTTAGTAGAATAGGGAGGGGAAATTATTATTAAGGAGGGAAGGCAGGCACTCACTCTGGCGGGCCCTCAAGCGCTGCCGCCGAGTTGGGCCCGGCTCCTCCGAAGCAATGTGAAATTGGGAGAAGGGCTCCCCAAAGGCCATCTAGCCCAGCCCTCCGCTAAGGAATTGGGAGAACGAAGCACAGCCCTCCGCTAAGGAATTGGGAGAATGAAGCACACCCACCGCAAAGGTGAGGAAGGAGGGACGGGCCACCTTCCCGCTGAGGGTCGCTCGCCCTCTCGCTCGCTTGCTCAGCCGGCGCCTTCCCCGCCCTCTCCTCCTCCTCCTCCTCTTTCAGGCTCTGCCTCTGACTGGCTAAGGAGAGGAGAGAGAGGAGAGCTCCCAGCAAGCATCTAGCCAGGCCATCTTACGTATTTCCGAAATGGACGGAAATACAAAATTTTTTGGCGCATGCCGTTTCGATATTTAAAAACACTTCCGGGTTTAAAAATAAGTTTTGTAATCGTTTTGTAATTGCTAAAATTAACGAATATTTAACGAATTACAAAATTAACGAACGAAACCGCCCAGGCCTAACATCTATTTAATACAGTGACTACTAGAGAAAAGTTAGTAAGGGTTACCAAGCTGCTTTGCCACTTGGAAACTATCACAAACACTGAACTTTATTTCTGCTGATTTTTGAAGCAACTTCATGAGATGGAGAAACAAATCTTTTCCTTTATTTGGGGTTGACAATTATTAATTTGAAGGACTTTAGTTATGTTCTTTACCATTATTCTTCCAGTCTCTTTAGTGAAATACAGATAGTATCAGAAGCAAACATATTTGCTAGAAAAATACAAAAAAAAAAAAAAAAGATCCAGAAAAGGATGCAAGTAGCAGAGGGTTGCATTCAGATATTCACCCTTATGCAATAAATTATATCTAGGCTTCCTAAGTGATATTATAAATCACTCTTTTGGTCCTGTATCCTTTTTACAGGCTCCACAGCTGACATTTTTAACATATCCTATCTAAAGTATAACCTGAGTAGGGCTGAGCAAGTATTTAGTTTTTGTTCATTTAAAAAAAAATTAATACAAACAAATTTCAGCATTAACCTGAAAAACAGGCACTTATCCAAAGTATCCCTTATCCAAAATGCTTGGAATCAAAAGTGTTTTGGATTTCACATTTTGGAAGACTGTAGTTCCATATTTGTACATAATCAGATCTCTTGGAGATGGGACCCCGGCCTAATAAAAGGAATCATTTATGTTTCATATACACCCTATATACAAAGCCTGAAGGTAATTTTAAACAATGCTTTCAATAATATTGTGCATGGGAAGAAGTTTGTGTACATTGAACCATCATAAATCAAAGGGCTACACTATCAGAGCCACACATGTGGATAATTCCAGATTTTGGAGTCTTTTATATTTTGGAATTCTGGACAAAGGATCCTCAGCCTATGCATATCCAAAGTGTGCTTTGGATATAAGTAGTTTATTTGCTACCAAATCTATCTATCTATCTATCTATCTATCTATCTATCTATCTATCTATCTATCAATCACCGTCTTACTTTGCTGCGTATAATATCATCATCTTTTCGTTGTTGAAGAACTGGTTGGAGTGGTGGGAGTTCATCTGTACTTTCCCCCTTTAAGACATGGCTCCCAAGGCGATAGGTAGCTTCAACATGTATAGGAGCCAGGATATCCCTGACATCTTTCTATGAAAATTGGAAAACAGACGAGTTAATTACATTAGATGAAGTGAAAATATACATCAATAGGGCAACATGTAGCGAATTCTGGTTCTTATTTAAATTAAATGTACATCAGCAAGCAGTGATAGATGCTAAAAGTCTGGCAATATCTAGAGGGCCACATGCCTCCCACTCCTGATGCACACAAAGGAAACTCAATCTTATAGGAAGTAACTGAAGTTGCAACTTACTGTAAATGTGAAGAGCAAATTATTGGACACATCAAGAGCCTACTCCTAGATGGAGGCAGGCTTTTAATTCTGATCTACAGGTTTATTTATTTATGTTTTTTCAAAACCTACTATCACTAGTTGTGGTTGACAAACTGTGGATTTTGAAAAAGGACTGATAAACTGTGTGTTGAGGTGGACAAACTTTTCCTACATTAAGAAGCTCTGGATTAAGAGACTTGTAAAAAGGTTCACAAACTGTGCATTGTTATTTACAAATTTATTTTCAAAAGAACCTTAAAACAGCTATACATTTTGCTGTAAGAATTTGTTTATACCACATAAGAAAAATAATTTTAGGTTGTATAACTTGTACTAGATGCCTATATATTGAATGTTGTAGCAATTAAGCAAAGACATAATATACATTATAGCAATTATATAATTGATTTACTCTTGGTCTTAGGGACCTTTTGCCTTTTAAACCAGTTTACCCCATGTTAAGGACCAGCTGTCCCTGGACAGGATGTAGACATCCAGAAGGAACTTCTCATTTAAGGAGGGATATACAGCTCATGTTGTCAATATCTCAATTATAGTCACTATTTCATCCCAGAAACTTTGCTTTAAGCGAGAAAGCCCATTACCCTCATGAATGCTTGGAACATTGTACAAGTAATGTTGTTACTGTTGTAAATCTTGATGCTTCCAGAAGTTGTCTCCGAAGTTCCATTAGAGGAAAAGTAGAACCTTGCTGCTGTATCCGGTCTTCTACCTCCATCCAGGCTGAGATTATAGAGCAATACTGCAAGGATTAAAGGGTGGAAAGAGAACACAATAAAAGTGGGAGGATTTGTAAAGTAACTCCACACCATGTTTTGTTGTCAACTGATGCTGAACTACTACACCAAACATCTTTTCACAATGGTGGATGCCGTCAAGACATCATTCCATCATTTCATTTTACAAATCAGTGCAAATCTCACAGTACTTTCTTCAGATCTTTGGAATAGATCTTTGGAATACCCATTTGACACTCTATTTTAAATCTTTAAAGATCAAATGTGTACTTTCAATTATGGTACTGAATTCCTGAGACTTGAGTCTCACAACTCCTGGCAACAACAAGACGAACATTTATTTCTCTCCCATCTCTTCCCATGGACCAAGATGTGAAAGAACAACAAATCAAACACATAACACAGTTTAAATAACTTCTGGATCTTATATATTGCAGGCAGTACTTACACAACGATAGCCAACACCGCAAAATGAATTATCATCCGCATTCACTTTAGTGGCAAGAGTGAAATCATACAGAAGCTCAAAATATGCTTTTAAAATCTTGAATAATCTCCTATCTTTGTCCTAAATCATGATAAGTACCTAGTGGCTTCAATGGAAGAAGTAACCATAACTTCCATTTAATGATGTACAGGAAGTCACTTTTGAACAGATATTAACACATACATTCAATCAGCAGAGAGTGGAGGAAGGATGTCAAAGCACTTCTTAAGCAGCTTACCAATATAACCTGGAACGGTTCGGCCACTATAGTTAAAACAAAGATTCAGATTCACACATACAGCTGGCTGTCCATTTAAAACACAATCCAGCTTAGTCCGATTTACAGAGTCAGGGTGCTGCAATGATGCTTCAACAATAACTACTGCTCTTGTCCTTTAAAAAAAGAGAGAGAGAGCAAAGTAATCAGAAGATGCCTCCTTACCATTCAGTGTTTATGTACTGAATTGTTGAAATTATTAGACAAATCAGTTAGACACCATGACTAAATGATTTACCTGGACATTTTGACAAATGACATTAAACATGTAGCATGCATTTCTATCTGGCTCTTCTAAAACTGAAAAGGAAACACAGGGGCCAAATCCAGAACAAGAACACAGTACATCAAAGAGATTTGATCCTTCTCTTTCCTAAGACAGAACCCGCTAAGAAAATCCCCAATTCCTGCTGAGTGGCACTTAGTTACAGTAAGAAAATCTCATTGCTGCCCATGTTTACAACTACTAATAGCTGTGTTGGGTGTGGCAGGTATGAAAACAGAAACAAACAGAGACATTAATACCAGCAAGAACAGGAGAAAGCAATTTTTGTGACTAAATGTATGGGTCACAGAACTAATCAATTAATGTACAAGTTATAAATCTATCTGAGCTTTATACAAGTGGCATTACTGGATGAACATTTTATAGGATTATGGAAATTTGTGGGGCAATGTTGTTTTCTGAAATAATAACTATAACAAATTGGGCTAATTTCTGGATGGACAATAACTCTGCCTCTAAGCTCTAACTTTGGTGTGTTATAAATCTCAACATTCACTGCAACCACCCATGGGGAACCCTGGTTATACATAAAATATATAACATTTGTAAATGCTTGTGCTCATGCATTTAATGTAGACCTTTTGTAATGAAAGTGCAAAGCAGCAAGCCTGGGGACATCAAGGGAGGGTCTCTGAGATTTCAGTGTAGAGGCAAATTTAGTAAGAGATGGTTGAGTGCCCTAGAAGCCAAGATGACTCAACTGAGACTTTCATAATTTGGATCATATCATGAGAAGATACAATTCAATAGCATAGACAATCATACTTGATAAAGTGGATGGCAGTAGGAAAAGAGGAAGACTCATCTCAGGAAGAAGAGGAAGACTCATCTAAGATGGATAGATCCAATCATGGAAGCCCCAGACCTGGGTACATCTACACTGTAGAATTAATGAAGTTTGACACCATTCTAACTGCTATGGCTTAACTCTAGTATGTAATCATGAGGGTGAATCTCCCCTGCCAAAGTGCTGGTGCCTCAGCAAACCACAACTCCATTATTCCATAGTAGTGAGCCATGGCAGTTCAAGTGGTATCAAACTGCCCTAATTCTACAATATAGATGCACCTTTAGTCTGCATGACCTGAGCAAGGCTCTTGAGGATGGGGTGATTTGGAGGTCTATCATTCATACTGCCACTACAAATTGACAGCAATTATCAACAACACCAACACATATTCTTTCTCCTCTCCACACTGAACTTTATAGTCCATGACCCCTAATATATATATATATATAAATCTGTCAAATAAATGCCTATTAAAACGGATGATTCACACACATATGTTTTACTCATGGTACTTACAATTCACCCCTAAGTAAATATAAATTTGTTTAATGTAGTTTTTAAATTTTATACTGCCATGAGACTATTGCTCCCTGAGTGCCTACAATGAAATTTCCTGCTTTTTCTTGTGTAAGCATCCAAATTAGAAAAGTATAGATTTCAAAGGAACAAGAACAGCACTTCTAAAATTGGGATTACTTGTGTTTTCCTTCTACTGAAGCTAAATTTCAAAGATGCCTATATTTTAATTTTGACTAGCTAATTTTTTTTTTATTAACATTCCTCATGACTGTCTTTGGCACATGTTTTCAGAACTATTTCCTGCTTGGATAATTTCGCAGTGACACACTTAAGTGCCCTCAAACGTATTAAATATGTCACTGGTGTACAGAAACCCAAAATTTAATGAATAACTTAATAAAGAGCCTTATGAGGTTGATGGTACATTGCAAATGTATTTAATTGCAGCTCATAATTTACCATTATGTCCAGTTGTCCCTAAGCACTGGAAAGTATTCAACTCACCTCAGCAACACTGCAGAATCTGATAGAAAAGCACCAACTGCAACATCTGTAGAGAGAGAAAAAAGTCCACAGATTGATGACGATCATTAGGCGCCAGAAATCATCTCTCAGACACAATCCCCTTATTGCATATTCACCTCTGGACTATATTAAATCACTATTTGCACATTATTAATTAGAGGGGATATGGAGATACATTACAGCACATCTATCATTAGCACATTCATTCAGACGTAGCTCTGCGGTTGTCACGCCTTGTGCCAAATAATCTACTGCAATTGGCAATATCATGGCTAAGCTGCTTCATAGGTTCCCCAGGAATTCTGATGATATTCCATTCAACATGAAAGGAATATATTTTAAAACAGGAATATGTATCATGAGAAATAAATTTCCAATCCAAAATTTAAAAAGAGGGCATGCCTCCTAAAAATAAGACAAACTTCAAGAAAGGAATATTCCTCATCAAATCACAAATTACCGGATTTCACAGCATTGAGCTATGGCAGTTAAAGTGGCGTCAAACCGCATTAATTCTACAGTGTATAACACTATGTAATACAATTTTTGTTCCTAGGTTAAAATGCCATTTTAAATAAGTTCCATAATAAAAAAAATGTAACAAGTTTATTAAACTGCAAAAACTTTGTTTTTGGGGACATCCTGCAGCATATTTTGCTATAGTTTTTCAATGAATATCTCACAGAGTCTCAATCAATTCAACAGTTTGTGGCAGACAAAAACAAAAAACAAAGTTTCTGGAGTATAACAACTACTTTCAAAGTAAGTGCTGCACAATTAAACAGGAATAAGACTTTCAAATCAGAAACATATTTTTTCAAGTTTTCTTACATGTAGTAAGAAAACTAGCATATACACAGATTTGTACAGATTGCACTGCAAATGTCCTTATACATAAAGCATTTTAATCTATTCTTTTAAAAGCCCTCGAACAGTTTCTGATCATTCATATTGGTTCCATTTTAATAATCTGTATCCTGTCTTGGATCTATATTTCAGGGGGGGAGAGGATAAGAAATAATGGCATTTGGCCTTGTTTTATTTGTTAGGCCCATTACAGTAGACCCATTAAATCAATTTAAGTGTTGGCCTATCAAGCTCTCATTAAATCAACTGTGATTGGGACTAACCATTGGATTTAGGGCATTGCTTTAAAGAAACAAAAGTGAAGCAACATTTCCTCACCCAAATACCCATTAACCTACCTGAATACCCATTGCTGTCCACATCAATTTTTCCAGAAATGGATTGCCCAAACATGCGTAAAGAATTGCTGATTTGATGTCCTTGTATTCTCTAAAACATTGAAACATATTTTTTTAAAAAAATACACAATTTATCTTTCTAAGAGGAAACTACCCTTTTTAAAAAGAACTACTAAAAAGTATTTGATAAACAATTAAGAAATTATCTAAATCAGCTTTCCTAATGCATTATTCCATTTTTACATTCCAGCTTCCATTTTAAATGATGGTGCTCTGTTTTCTCACCAGTACTGACCAAGATACTTAACAACTCCAAGAAGTTGTATTCCATGATCTTTTGTAAAGTGTGAGAATAATCCAGATCCGATAATTTTTCAAGCAAACTTATACTTGCTGTGCTTTCCTGTAGTTTTGTCCTGCTGAGTAGTTTGATAATTGATACAAACAACTACTTTTTTGCAGTTAGGCTAGCTCCTGAAGCCTCAGGCTTAAAAGGTAAAGGATTCCCCTTGACGTTAAGTCTAGTCATGTCCAACTCTGGGGGGTGGTGCTCATCTCCATTTCTAAGCCGAAGTTGTCCATAGACGTCTTTGAGGTCATGTGGCCGGCATGACTGCATAGAGTGCCATTACCTTCTGGCTGGAGTGGTACCTATTGATCTACTCACATTTGCATGTTTTCGAAATGTTAGGTTGGCAGAAGATGGGGCTAACAGTGGGAGCAAACCCCGCTCCCTGGATTTGAACAGCTGACCTTTCAGTTAGCAAGTTCAACAGCTCAGCGGCTTAATCCACTGCATCACTGCAGGCTCCCTAGGATTAATTTTACACTATTCTTCCATGCTATTTGACATATTTTTGTCTACTTAGGATCTACTTATTGTTGCTGTATGCCTTCATGTCATTTCTGACTTGTGGCAACCCTACAGTGATCCTATCACATTTTCTTTGCAGAATTTGTGGTAATCCCTCCTCTTGAGGCCGAGAGAGTGACATGCTTTAGGTCACCCAGTGGGTTTCCAGAGCCCAGCAGGGATTTGAACCCAAGTCTCCAGAGTAAGTCAACCACTACATCATGCTATCTCTACTTAATACTCTTGGTGAAATAATGCAAGCTGTCTTTCTCAGTAAGTGAAAGGGAAGGATGTAGTGAATTCTGTCCACTTTCTTCCAATCTGAATGGTGTCTTCTCTGATAGACTGGTTGCTAAATGAATTCCTAAATTTTATGCCTTGGGGGCAGAAAGGTGAAGTTGTCACTATCCTTAGTGACAACTGGTGGCTTCCATGTCAGTTGGACAGTAACTCTACTTGGGAGTTTTAGTTTGATGCTTAAGAGCTATCCATGGTGCTGAACTCTCTTCTTCAATTGGATTCAGCCCAGCACTAGTCCAGTGTAAAGTGAAACATCTGCTACTGTGGTTCATGTCCTATTACTTATGAAAACCAAATATTTATTAAACTCAGAATCACATCTTAAGAGCACAAACCTGGGAAAAGACTGGTGATATTCCATTTTTCCTGCCATTATATATGTAAATTGCCCCTTCTAAGTCATTCTCCTGTGGAGCCCCAATGGCTACATCTGTAAATAAAACAAAATAACACTCAAGTGGTAAATTGAAGAGCATTAACTACACAGTAACATACATATAGGTGTTTCCAATGTTTTCTTTTAGAAACTGAAATAAGGATGATCTCACATCAGCGTGTTTACTTCTGCCACTTTTATCAATCACTATCAGGTCATCATATCTCAAGATTCAAATGAATTATTAATGGATGTTGATGCTCTGTCAGAGGATCAGCTATGTTTGTTTTTGCAACAATCCTATGAAACAATAGGATTAACAGCCTCTCAGTCTTATGTATCCCAGTCAGTATCATGGGTACACTATACCTTTAGAAATGCATCCAAACATGGGAAAATCCCACATATGCCTTCAGAAACAATTCAAGGAGCATTGTCTTTCTCTCTGAAATATTCCAAGAATATCTAAGCTATTGCCCACAGATAATCTAGCTAGCTTCCTCGAGTAGGGTAAAGGTAAAGGTTTTCCCTGACATTATGTCTAGTTGTGCCCAACTCTGGGGGGAGGTGCTCATCTCTATTTCTAAGTCAAAGAGCCGGTGTTGTCCATAGAGACCTCCTAGGTCATGTGGCCAGCATGACTGCACAGAGCACCGTTACCTTCCCACAGAAGCAGGACCTATTGATCTAGTCAAATTTGCATGTTTTCAAACTGCTAGGTTAGCAGAAGCTGGGGCAAACAACGGGAGCTCATCCTGCTCTCCAAATTCAAGCCACCAACTTTCAGTCAGCAAGTTCAGCATCTCAGCAGTTTAACCCACTGCACCACCAGGGAACCAAGTAGAATTGGGTATATCCATGTTTCATTTGAGTAAGCCCTAATTAGAGATTAATGAAAACCACTGGCTAGTATCTGTAATTCAGTCTCTGACAGGTTAAACAAGAAGAGGTCTGTCTTGATCAAAAGTCACCATGATCTCTTGGAAGAAGTGGCTACTATTGGTTAGCAATATACTTCCAAAAATCACAAACCATACTTCCAGTTCTTCCAGCACAATCTATTTTTATGATCAAACAGAAACACACTGTGATGTATAAATACTGCAGAGAAGCATGGCAAAAGGTACAGTGAACAAAAGTTCAGCTATGGAAACAAGGAACACTGCGGTACATTGCTTTTCTCCCAGCGGTATGAATGAGGATACTTAAAGGTGCTATTGGTTTAATTCTTTAAAAGCTCTAATCACTTTGTTTTGTTTTGTTTTAATAGGCAGGGCATTAAAAGGGAAATGAAAGAAACTGGTTTTAAAGAAACTAATCTATTTTATATCCTTGGGTAGTTTTATTCCCATATGGAGTTGAGAGACAGAGGAATAACTACTCTCACTATTACCTGTAGCACAAAAATAGTTGTTTGAACAGCTAAGATAAATGATCCAAAGAAAAGGAACACTGGGATATATTGCTCCTAAGTACATCAGGGTTTTAAAAAAATCAAAAGATATTTCAATCTCTACCTTAAGGAGCCTCTGGTGGCACAGTGGGTTAAAACACTGAGTTGCTGAACTTGTTGACCAAAAGGTCATAGATTCGAATCCGGGGAGCAGTGTGAGCTCCCGCTGTCAGCCCCAGCTTCTGCCAACTTAGCAGTTCGAAAACATTCAAATGTGAGTAGATCAACAGGTACTGCAGGAAGGTAATAGTGCTCCATGCTGTCATGCTGGCCAGATGACCTTGGACATCTATGGACAACGGCAGCTCTTTGGCTTAGAAATGGAGATGAGCACCACACCCCAGAGTCAGACACGACTGGACTTAATGTCAGGGGAAAACCTTTACCTTTACCTAAATGTTGGTTTCTGCATCCACTGAAAGAATGAAAATACTAGCAAATAGCAATCTATTATGTCATGTTTATTTATTTACATCAATAAATAAATGTCATGTAATATCTTTCTCTCTTATTCTTATTCTCTCTGGATCTCATGAATAAGAGAGGTTGAACCAACATATGTATTTTATTTTGCTACCCAAGATAAAATGCAAAATGGTACACAAACCCCCATACAAAGACTAATCTAATTTCAGCTCTGGTGAGCGACATCTTCCATTGGTCTAGCAGGCCATCTGTCCCATAAACACAACTGTGTTGGCCCCTTTAATGCTCCTCCCCACCAACCTACTTCATAAAGTATCACTCTCTCTTTGCCTAACAATAGGTCTAATTCTGTTCTTGAAACTCATAATTCTGCTGTCAGTCAGGAAAAATAAATCCCAGGTAAAATGGACCAATTGCGGCTATTAGCCATGAGTGCAAAGCTGATTAATTAGATTATTAAAATGCTGTTTGATCAAAATGGTTACATATCCCACTCAGCACTGGTTGTTTCAGAATACCCATATTTAGAGACCTCAAAAATTGACCCACCTTTCCCTTCTCTTTGCCATTGCTACATATTTCTCAAAGGCATCTGTCATTACCTTCAAAGCCGTCATTATCTATGTCTCCTAAATTGGCAATGGACTCTCCAAACCGCGCCGCATACAAATCGCTCCCAACTAGTGCTGTCTCCAGCTCTGTCATCTTTGCTCCCTGAAGGAAAATAATAATTTTGTATCAGGACAGCAAATGCAGGAGTATTGAGACAGTTACATCAGGAACAGCTTGTAACACTTTAGCAGAAAAACAGTTCATATTCACTAGTGATCAATAGACTTCAAGAAGGGGAAATGGCACACAGTGGGCACACTTGCTGCTCCAAGAGGAAAATAAGAATGTGCCTGTTCCAATGCTACAGACTTTGAAATAAAAGAGTGTTCAACACAAAAGAATTAAGCACATGTTCATATGTCTCCATTGACAATAACTGATCCATCATTTACATTATAAACTATACCTAGTCACCCATCTTTTTTCTACTCATTTTTTAGAGCCATATCACATTTCAATTGTTCTGTAAACATCAGATTAATGAACATTTGAATTTTTGAACAGATTAATGAACTTTTGAAGTAAATAAAGAATAACACTAAGAAAATAGAGGAATTCCAGATGTGAAACAATCAGGGCTAGCTAACACCTCCCAACAAAGGATTCCCCAGGCAGGAAGGAGCCAGGCTTTGAAGCTGCAAAGACATTCAATGCTAATCAAGAGGGCAAAGGGCAACATTCACATTTGCCTCAAGCAGACAAGAGTTCTCCCCCACCCCCCGGACATTTCATATTCCCCCACCCTAGATCTTTACCATATTACCTCTTTTTAGCACAGGTAAGGGCTAAAAAAATAATTACAATTATTCTTGCCCTTGATAAGAAAGATATATGTAGGCATTTTGTTTGCACAAAACCAGATGGTTTTTAGTCCCAAAACCAACACTTTTGCACCAATTCTTTTACATAATATTTTTGCAAAGAAAAAAAGTTTTATAATACAGAAATTCATAGAAAATGCATAAAAGCTCTCATATGTATATATTATAATATAATTCAATATTATTATATTATATTACCGGATAATAATAATACCACCCAATAGGAAGATGTTTCAGTTTACTGATCCTTACACGTAAAACAGAATTGTAAAGTGAAAATGTGTATTCATAACCTGAGTTGATGCTCTATAACTCTTTGTCTTTACCTAAATTACCCTTTATGATGGGCACCAAACGTGCAGAACTGCAAATGCATGACAGCATATGAATGCATTGGAATTTGTTAGCAAAAGCTGTCCCTCACTACCTCATCTTCATGTCAAAAAAAAATCTCAAACAAAATTCACCTATTAATACACAACCATTTGCAAAAAGCAGGTCTTATGAATGGGGCACCACTCATCCCTCTGAATCAACCCACACTGCCCTTATGTTAAACTAAAGAAACACTTACAGCACCGGAATTAATGTAAACGTAAGCCCTTCCTTCTTCTCTGACTTTGCTATATGTTGGTGCACCAACAAGTAAGTCCGAGAGGCCATCTCCATTGAGATCCACAGCACAGACTGTTGATCCAAAGTAAGAACCAAGCTGTTCACACACAAAAGAGACAGCTTTAATAACAGAGGCATCATGGTATTACACTGCAAATAACAATCTCAGACCATCAGTATGGAAATATTACCTTTTTGCCCTTTAATTCTGTCAGAATGGAGAGTCGTCTTGGTTGAATTTTAAAAATATATGCCTAAAAAAAAGAGAGAACAGGAGTTTAATTGAATTATGCACCTTCCAAAAATTAAAACATATATGCCATAAAGAAGTTAACCAACAGCGGAAGAAGGCAAGATCATCTTTACTCTGTTAAGTATCCTGTATTTGGCAATGGCCTGGTCTACAATTGTAAATATTATATACTACATTCCCTGTTTTGCATTTGAATAGTTTAGATATTATAGTAATGTATTCCTGGCATTGTATTTCCACTGATTAACTGTGAGGGCATTAACATTGAAGAATTTGTGCTTTGATTGTGCTTTTCCTGTATGGCAGGAGGTTGGACTAGATGGCCCATGTGGTCTCTTCCAACTCTATGATTCTATGAATTAAAGCAGTTTGACATCAGTTTAACTGTCATGGCTCAAGACTATGGAATTATAGCACAGTGTAGATGTAACCTGTCTCCATATTTACTTAGTATAACAGTGCAGGGTATAACCCAGCAGGTTACAAATGCCATCTGACAAAATATGGTTTTAAGTGCAACTGCTCACCTCCCAGCTCAACTGTGCAGTCATAGAAATAGACAGCATTTAGACATGAAAAGTCCTGACCTAGAAAAACATTTTGGGAAAATATACCAGAGATTATACAGTTTTTCTTGCACTCAAATATTTGGATATTCTACCACCTCTACTGTAAAGGGAAGAGGAATTAATTCTTACTTTACCAGTCTGCTCCTGCTGGGGTGCACCTCCAATTACTTCTGTACTACTCGGAGACAGGAAGTGACCAGCTCCAACAGCATATCCTGTCCATAAAACACATAAATAAATGCAATGTGTATTGGATTATCTCAAAAGCAATCTTCTGACCAGTCTCCAACAAAGAAAGCATTTAAATAAGCTTATTGTGTGAACAGTCCTGAAGAGCAGTAGTACAAAACAGGGATGGCCACACTGTCCACTTCCATTCCACTGCAGCAGCTGGATGGAGTCCAAATTGTCCAGTGGGGCTGAACATGGTTCAATCTTGCTGACTGGCCAACCTTACCTTTGTCATTTTATTTTCTTCACTGCAGAAGTGGCCACAGAGCTTCTAGCCATCACTTGGCTGATGTTATCAAAAGTGTCCATGTGACTCAGAGAGGGGAAGGGGGAAAGGAAGGAAATGATCATTTCTCCTTCTCCAAATCTTGCAGGCATCTTTGATGACATCAGCAAAAACACTGAGAAATGGCCACTAGCTCTTTAGAACTCCACGGCTACTGCTACAGTGACACAAAATGTCCCAAGTAAGTTTCTTTCTCATGTCAGAAGCAACTTGAGACAACTTCAAGTTGCTTCTGGTGTGAGAGAATTGGCCATCTGCAGAGATGTTGCCCAGGGGATGCCCGGATGTGTTACCATCCTGTGGGAGGCTTCTTTCATGCATAGGAGGATGTTTCCCTGTTTCCCCACAGCACAGAGCATGGGGAAAGTGTGATGATGGCACTGGCCTGTGGGAACAAAAGGACTGGTTCCAAATCAGAACGACCAACTGTTCAAATTGCCCCATAATATAGGGCTGTCCCAGAGCTTTGGGGAAATTCTGGAGCAATTCCTTATTTGACCTAACATGGGGCAGAACCTTGTTAAGTGGCCTGGCTCATCATAAGAGTAGGCACTCACTCACTTCAGGTTTATGGCCTATGTAAATAGACCAAAGTTGAAGGGATTAAATTAAAGGGATTAATATTTCAACAATTTGAGAATACGATGACTTCCAGAAGAAAAAAGCAAAAACTGATTATGTTCATACAAAACCCAGCACATGCTTTTGCCACATTGCCATAGATTATCTACATCCTTTCAAAGTAAACTCACAAGATATGCCAACGTATGATTACTGATTGATGGATGTGGCTTCTTATTATGGGAAGCTAATCTTTTCATCAACTGAGAAGAAAACATTGCTCAATCTCTTTTGCATTGAAAGTCATTTTGATTTTTTTTCTGTTTTAGTTGTTTTTCCAATTGTAAAATAAGAACTAGCTGCCTAACCATTAGGAATGCCAAGATAAATCCAACAAAAAGTATTAGGCTCATATATTTATCCTTCATTTCTCAATATAGACTGGAATGCAGTATTCTGTCTGTCTTTCAGGAATTTGGATAAGAACATGTATCACCACTTGCTATTTAGGGCCACTAATGATATTAATTTTACTAAAAACTAAAGAGAAGTAAATCCCCAGCAAATGAAGATTTACACAAAAACAGATTGATAAAATATTTCAGTTACCCAGATAACTCCCAGACTTTACTTGACTATCATCCACATATGAAAGATAGATATTTGCTGTTTTATTGTATACAAAGATAGATCCAGTCCAATAATCTGATCCGGGAGCGCCCATAATAATTAAATCCTGGAAGAAAACAAAAGGCTTTAAGTCTTAAGTTCTTAAAGATAATCAGAATGAGTCATATTTATTCCTGCTCTGTCTGCTTTAAAGTCTCTCACCGTAGCCAAGCTTATTTGATGGCTATATCATTCAGTAGCACAGTGAAGCGAAATGTATTGCAAATGTTTAATATGTTTAGCACTTCTGCTGCTAAAGATTATGTCAACAGAGAATCCCAAGCAGGCCACAAGGTTTAAAAGCAACAACAAACCTGCCCTCCTTTGCATAATGTTCTAGGGCTCATTATTCTTATAGCAAAAAGGAAAGGTTCTCAGTAAAGTAGATTGGTCTTTACAACACCCAATGGAGTACAATTACTTTTATTACTACTTTGAGAAGGTTATTCTGAAACAGACAATAAAACCTTATGTTCTTTTAAAATATTTATGTATTTTCATGATGGAGAAGATAACTCTATGTTAAAATATATATACGGTCCATAATATATGGTAAAAAAAAACCTTGCTGCAATGAGTTTGCCTGTTGTAAAATATATTACCTTTGGAACATCAGCCTGAAAATATTGATTGTCCTATATGAAAATCCATGCAAATAGTCTTTTATACCACTTCTTTTGAAGCATGGCGGTATTTTGTAAGAGTGAGACAAATTGATCCATCCAGTTCAGTATCCTTGCAATTCCAAGATGCATTGATGGGACCAGCAATCACCAGAGTGCTGCATACAGCACACACTAGAAAGTATGATGTACAGATGAGGGTGATATCCATGAGAAATTCAGGGTCATATCCTTCTTCACTGTGTGACTCTGGGATAGAGACGCTCTCTAAGCCAGGGGATGGCATTTAATTTCATTGTATAATGTACAACGACAAAAAAGTTATTCTATTCTATTCTTACAGAATGAATCTGAAGCAGAAATATCCCAGACTGCCCTTGAAGGCATCCACAAACTCCATGCACAACCTGTGTTGGCAGTGAAGTGGAATCTACATGGTCCAGCCAGGCCAAAACCAATTTGGTCTGACTAGACCATCACTTTACCTTCCCTGTCACCATTGCCCTTGCTAAACAGCAACTGAGCACTGGGAATCCTCCTGGTTACTGGAGGCACCCTGTACTGTCAATGGCAGAGGCACTGGGCAGCTAGGGAGAAGAAGATCCACACTAACTCTGAGGATGCTTGCCATAGATGCAGGTGAAACGTCAGGAGAGAATGCCTCTAGAACATGGCCATATAGCCTGAAAAAACCTACAACAACCCAAGATCCACATTGTTCCCAAAGTGATGAGCTGTTCCAGATTTCTGCTCAAACTTCAGAGTATTCTCTGACTTAGGTTAGTGTATGGATAAGCTAGTTTCACCCAGTGTACCCTGTGAAAAGGACTGGAAGTCAATGGACAATGGTAAGTCTTATTAAAACATGATTTAAATAAATGTTTTAAGGTTTGATATGTTTTAAATTATTGTTTTAATATATATGTTTCTCTTATTATGTATGTATGTTTACATAGCATTGAATTGTTGCCTACAGATGTAAGCCACCGTGAGTCTCCTACAAGTTTTAGAAAGGTGGGGTATAAATAGGGTAAATCAATCAATCAATATTCAGAAGCAACCTGTCACTTGATATGGCTATACAGACAATGCACAGAAGTCCTCTATTTCTGGGCATTTATACACTGGTAACTTATCCTATGACCAAACCAGTGTGGTAAAACACAGTATTGGCCTCAGGATGGTTTAGATTGCCACCAATGCTGACTGTTCAGTAACACCAGACTGTTCTTATTGTCCCTCCTGTTGTCTTTATCATCACAGCGAGCAAGTGCAACATAGCTCATGTTGGTTATTTGGCACCTGTGGGACAAAGCAATGGGAGAGAAGGAATTATCCCATCCTCCCCCCTCGCTTCTCCAACGGCTTCGTCACTTCAGCATTATTCTAACCAACAAACAACTGGCATGACCCATGTCGCACCTGCTGACCTCCATGATGAGGTAAACAGGGGAAAGGAAAGTATAGTAAGTGCCATCCCATGTGACCAAGACCCAAACCCAGGGAACATGGAGTGACCACATAAACAGGGGCTATTAGAACTGACTCAATAGTCCCAAAGTCTAGATTCTGGGGGAGAATCTGGAGCAACCCATAACTTCAATTAATGTGGTTTAAGACTGCATCAAGTAGCTTTGGGGTGCATTAATCCAGATCCGTTCCATGCATGATATACCAACCATGAATCTGATTAACAGTTCCTTCACACTAAATAGTCAGACTGAATATGCCCTCTGAATATGAATCTCCCCCTCTTTTCCTGAAATGAACCTACCAGGATAAGTGGCAGGTGGGGAGGAAAGCCATGCCTACTCCTTTGAGTTTAGTGGAAGAAGAGGAAGACAGAAATGCAACTAAGAAATGGAATATGCAAACAGTTTACCTAATTCTTGTGACACACAAGTTGACAGCGATATTTTTAGCTTACACACCTTTGTATAAAATGTTGATATTCCAGCTTGGCATGATCCATATTTTTCTCCATATCGTCTCACGTAATCTGAATATTTGCACACACAAAAATACAAAGGAAAATTGCTATGCATTGGGGGAGAAACCAAGCAACTAAAAACAATAATCCTTCCTGAATAGTATCAAAAATTATTTTCAGCTGTTTTGGCAGAAATGTCGGGATTACGTAGACAACAAGAAAATATTCCACCCAGTAAAATCAAAAGAACAAAGGCATTGAGAGGCATTCTGTTCAAAATGTAATGTCACTACACATTTGCTTTGATAAAACTCTAAATTATCCCAATAAATCAAACACTCTAATTTTGGAACATATCAAGAAAACCAAGAAGATTATTGTAGTGTAGCTATAAATCCACAGTTGCAATAAGACAAAGAGTTGTAAAATCAATCTTCCATCAGCTATTAAGCTTCATTTTTTGTTTAAACTGCTAACTGTTCATAGTAATTATGGCTCCTATGAAAAAGCTCTAAAAGAAAGAGTCCAGAGTCTGACTCTCCCCCACTGAAATGTAGCACATACACCTACCTTTATAGCATGGACATATTCTTTGACTCAACAATGTCCGGAAATTGGCTGGTATCACGTAGCAAACACCATTAGGAAGTTTGTGCTCTGAAATATAAAATACATTTTTCCATCGATGTCCACAGGCCTACAGAAAAGCAAAGAAGAGGTGGAAATAAGTGTGATAACTGCAGAGGTAACCTGAACAAAACACAATTAAAGTTCAGGAAACATACTTATGGAGAACTTTCCTCTAGTAAAACTAGGAGTCCATATAGCTCAACATAATCTGTACTAGAAGTTGAGGATCCAGGATAATTTCCAGGCATCCTATACAGCAGTAGTTCTCAGCCTGTGGGTCCCCAGATGTTTTGGCCTTCAAACCATTATTCTAACCGTCTTCAATGTAAATGTGTAAATGTGCTTACATATCCTTCCAGTAATAATAAAGAGAGTAAAATAATGGAAATGTAATAATAACAGCAATAATTGCGTAAAATAATTAATATAATAATAATAAATAGAGTAAAATAATAAATGAAATAATAATAATAATAATAATAGAGTAAAATAATGGAAATGTAATAATAATAAAAAGGGTAAAATAATAATAATAATAATAATAATAATAATAATAATAGAGTAAAATAATAAATTACTTTGACTCGAGTATAAGTCAAGGGGAGCTTTCTCAGCCTAGAAAAGAGCTGAAAAACTTGGCTTATACTCGAGTATATATGGTACTTTATGTATGACATTTTCAGATTCAACTTAAACAGAGAGGGCATGTTATCTAAACATAAATCTATCACCTCAGTCAATGTCTTTCAACACATTCTACCAGTTTACATTTTGAAGAAGCAAAGGGCAGACATACGTCTTTGTAAATAGTCCTACTGAGGTAATTCTAAAAATATGATTTTTATATTTCATATTTCAACACTGCTTGTTAATTAACATACTATAAAGAAAGCATTTTCAGGAGAATACGTCAAAAAACAGAGAGGCAGACAGCCAGACACATACAAAAGTAATGTGGAGTACTGTTCTGTAATTTCGAGAAGGAGTTTGGAAGGGGAAATAACTAAAGCGATGAAAGAACATACTCAGATGTTCAAGAGTTTGGAAGAAACTTGTTCAGCATGCAAGTTAAATAAATAGAGCAATAAAATGCAGCTTTGTCTAACTCCTTCGACAACTGAAAACCATTCCATTCTGGTCTAGCACTGAATTAATAATAGTAATAATAGTAGTAGTACTTTATTTATAACCTGCCCTCTCTTGCCATATAGTTTTATTTGTAGAATTTATGACAGAAGTATACTTACAACAATAGACCCATCTTCTCCTGGCTGCCTTGACAAGCTCACCCCCAGCCACTGATTGTCTCTTTCTTCTAAACAGGTTTTTCCACACTTCTGCCCTTCTGGGTAGCCTTTAAAGAAGAAAAACATACATCAATACTTATGTGCATGTATGTATGTCCAAGTCTCCTATCGACTTTTGGCAATCCCTTGAAGTTCTTAGTATTTGCTTAAGCAAGGAATGTCGACATATATATTAATCTTTGAGAACACAGATAGCACATTGACATCATATTGCTATGCTGAGGTGATAGCAACTGAATGAGAATAAGATTACCAGTAAACCACTATGTTGCAAAACTCAGTTACATGAGGATGTAATGACAGTTTAATAATGACATCAGAACCTTATAGCACCACCGTTCCACTTCTGAACTTAAGAGCCATGTGGTAAATGGGAAAACGAGTTTTTTCACCACAAAAATGTGTATATAGTTTCACAAAGGAAAAGGTGCTAATTTTGTGCAAGACTTTTTATGCAAAGTAGGGAACACACACAAAATGCACAATATTTCAGTCGCCTCCTAAAAGTGAGATGTGATGAGGAAGCCAGCAAGCTGAGCTAAAACTAAATCTCAGCAGAGATTGTTTTCCCTACACAGCCAGCATGTTTTTAAGTTAATGTCAAATGGTTCACCATCCTTATAATATCCATTTAAGGATAAAATGAAGTCAGACCAGGATCAAAGAAACAGTGCAGTGACCACTTTATTTTAAAAAGTGGGTGTTTTCTCCCCATTGGCAAATAGGTGGCATAAGTAAAGACTCCAATATGAATCAATAGCGATGTGAGAATGCAGGATCAATTTTTGACTGTTAAGCACATTTTAAAAAGAAAAATAACCCAAATCCAGTGAGATGTGAGCATGCTCAGTGGTTACAAAATACTGGTTAAGGAGGCAAGATAATGATGAGGGACTGAAGGGACCATTATGAAAACAAGCAGCAGCATTTTATACATTCTACATTCCCACTTGCACTAAGGATATAGTATTTTACAATAAAAATCAGAGTATCTCTTATCCAAAGGTTGAGTATTTTTTATCAGACATGTGTTTGATTTCAGGATGGTCCTGCCCCCCACCAAGATTTTGGAATGCTTGTATTTACCTTAATGTTAATACTGAGATATCTTGGAGAAAGGACCCAAGTCAAAACATGAAACTTATCTATGGCCCCTTCCACACAGCTGAATAAAATCCCACATGATCTGCTTTGAACTGGGATATATGGCAGTCTGGACTCAGGGTGCTTCCAGACAGCAGTAAATTATGCATTTTAAACAGGGGCAAAAAAATCCCAGGACTTCAGAAGAGGTCCACATACAGACCTGTTGGTCCTGGGATTTCTGCCTCTGTCGTCCAGACTTGATGCTCTATTGTGAGATTTAGAGGCTCCCAAGATGGACGCTGCAGGAGTTCTACTGGAAACCTCAAGATGCAGATATGAGGAGAATCACTGCAGCGAATCACTACAAAAATGCAGTTCTTTGTCCTGGTGAGAGAAACTGTACCCTCCAGACGTTTCATGAAGTTTTTGGCACACAAACAAAGTTTTTGCCTTCTACTCAAGTGTCACCTTCTTTTTAGAAACCGACCAATCAGAAACAAACATCTAAAGCCTGGGAACAAACCCAGATAAAAATAATCCCGTGATTTCCGATTGCAGGGACATACAGATATGCAAAGATCCGCATATTCAGCTCAAAACTGCAATATTCCTGCACATGGAAATCTTGTGGTTTTTGCCTTTTGTGGTGATTGCTTCTGCATTTACAGGGAACAGCATCTGGCCACCCTCCTGATTGCTGTGGAAGCTCTTGGGATAAGGGTTTCTGCCTTGATATTCTGGGTTATATGGCTGTGTGGAAGGGCCCTATGTTTCATATACACCTTATACATATTGTCATGAAAGTTATGTAATACACAATGTTTTTTATTAAGCGAAGGTGTATCTCTGTCACCTAGGTGGACAATTTTGGAGTATTTTCAATTTTGGAATTCTGGATTAGGGATGCTACATAAGGAGGGACTTTGTTGAAGCACAAAGGGAGCATGGAAGAGACACCTCTAACTATAACAAAGATGAAATGAATAACAGTTCTCTTCTCCAGGCTTTTGGGTTCTCAGTAAAGCACCTCAGAAACGGTTTGCTGAAGTAAAAAAACAAACAAAAAATAAAACCACAATACAAGCTCACAATTCACAAGGCAAAAATATTTTCTGAGCTTATGCAGACCTGCTAGCAAACAGGATTAGCATTTTCAGAAAATGTGAGTTTCTAACCACACAGAACACACTGAAATCCACTATACAATCTGAGGCAAACCTATGTGGTTATCATGGGTGGTGGCATGTGTATTGCATTTTACCGGACTTATTTTGTGACTCTTGGTGCTTTTTTGCATATTGCTCTGATATTAATACAATCAGGACTATTCCAGGCTATCCTGTACTTTCAGGCAAATTGAGATATCTTTTTTTATTGGAATAAAACATACTTCTAATTAATTTGATTTTCAAGAACAGACTTCTTATTCCATTGAAATTTTCCTTCCTTCCTTTTCTTCTCCAGTTCTGCACCACAGGATCCCTGGCTCTCCAAAGAAGAACTAGGGGTCCTTCCACATAGCCCTATATCCTAGAATTTTAAGGCAGAAAATCCCACAATATCTGCTTTGAACTGGGTTATCTGTATCTACACTCAAATAATATGGAACTTCCTTCCTTGATATTCTGGAATATAGGGCTGTATAGAAGGGTCCAGTCAGTGTGGTCGAAGAATTTCATTACCATAATCACTGTGTTGCCGTGGAGCCCCAGATGGTGCAATGGGTTAAACCCTTGTGCTGGCAGGACTACTGATCAAAAGATCAGTAATTCAAATCTGGGGAGCGGATTGAGCTCCTGTCTGTCAGCTCTAGCTTCTCATGCGGAGAAATGAAAGAAGCCTTCCACAGGATGGTAAAACATCCGGGTGTTCCTGGGGAACATCCTTGCAGATGGCAACTTCTCTCACACCAGAAGCAACCTGCAGCTTTTCAAGTCGCTCCTGACACAAAACAAAAAACTGGGTTGCTGTTCCAGAAGCATTCTCTCCTGATGTTTCTCCCATATCTATGGCAACCACCCTCTTCTCAACTTTTGGGAAGCTTACCATGTGAAGCCTAAAAATGCCAGTGGCCCACACAAGTTGTTGACTTATTTAGAGGAAAGTTGGTTATTATGGAAGTTTTTCATTGCAACACTGGACCCGTCCAGACAGTACCTTTTGCAGTATCTACCTCAATAAAGGAGGGGCTATCCAAACAACGTTTTGGACAGTCCCGAATTAATTCACTACAAACCGAGAAAACTGTGGTTTATTCTTGAAAGTCGCGGGATAAACCCACTATTTCCAGTCCTGGACTGTAGAATACAGTGAACTGTGATAATACCTCCCCCCCCCAAAGCCACAAGACCTCTTAGAAAAGTAATGAAAACGTACCCAGCCTCCATTATAGGCTTTGGCCAGCACTCCCAACACATAGAAATGATGTGCCAGGAGAGCGAAGGGTGGGGAGTAGGGAGGAAAATAATGCCAGGAAAGCTGGCTGAAGCCTGTAATGGAGGCTAGGTAAGTTTTCATTACTTTTCTAAGGGGTCTGGGGGCTTCAGAAGAGGGGGTAGGGCCTCCAGCTGTTCTCCCGGGCTAGTCCTGGGAGAATATCTGAACACCCACCCCAGAAAGTGTGCGCTTTATGGGGTGGATGTGGACAGGCCCCCAGGAAAATCCACGTCTTAAAAACTTGGATTGTCCTGGGATAAAGGCCCGTCTGGATCTGCTCACTGACATCCTATTCACTCACTCACTTAAAACTCTGCAGAACTTCTTTGTGAACAGTCATGCATATCCATGTTCTGTTAGACATGCAATCACTCTCCCCCACTCTCCCAAATTGTCAATTCCAACAAATCTAATGCCAAGTTACAGAGTGGGAGTCACACCAGAGCTGGTTGGGCTGCAGTTCACCAACAGCCATAACCAACACAACCAATGGTGACAAATGCTTGGAACTGCAGTCTAACTTCTAGACTCCTATTCTTACGCAAGAAACTAGACTCAAGTCCTGATTTCTGAGCTTCTGTGACTCTTAAAAGACTCTAGTTGCCTTCCTAACAAAATTTCCAGTACTGAATAGGCTTTTTATTTAATTCATTGCTCATGATCAGTAAAGTTTCATAAACAGGAAACTGATGGGTAAAAACTCATAAGTGATAAAAAGAAAAATATCTTCCGGTACTGATTAATGCTAAGGCAACACTTTGGGAGCCATGAGCTTCACATTCTTCTTGTTGACCTAACAATTAGATAGTTCATTACGATGGAGTTGTCCAAATTCAAACATTATTTTTGAACACACATTTTCACTTTTAGATGAACATATGTGCAACTTTAGATGCAGACCATTTTTTAAAAAAATGTATTAAGTAAACTATTACTCAGCTGCACTTCACAACTAAAATAGGTTTCCTCACATCTGGTTCAGCTTAGTATCATCACCAGCTGCTCAGAGGGATCTGTGTTTATAGGTTAAGGAAGCCTTGGGAGGCTTATCTAACTGATACCTTAGTGGCTCAAATAAAACAATTTCTATCTAAATGGAAAGAGAAGGAACAAAGAATTTTAGAGAAATTAACTTGAAATGGTCTGATACTATGTAAAACATTTATGGGACTGTGGTTCAATTTCAAGATTTTCCATAGAAAATCAGAATACAAATAACAAGAGAAGATGAGGATGATAATGGTGGTTGTGGAAGTGATTATGACATTGATGTTGTTGTGTGCCTTCAAGTCATTTCCACCTAATGGTGACCTTAAGGCAACCCTATCACAGGTTGAAGTTTGCCACAGCCTTCTTCTGAGAGTGTGATTTGTTCATGGTCACTTAATAGGTATCATGACTGAGGAGGAATTCCACCCCTGATCTCCAGAGTCATAGTCAAACGTTCAAGCCACATAACACTTCTCCCCAATTATGACATATTGCCCTTATTTTGGAGGCTTATAGAAGAAATGGCTTATGGAAGAAAGGAAAGCAATGTGAGGCTGAATGCCAGCTAGGTTATTAAGCAGAATGAGACAGATAATTCAGGTGGCAGATGCTAGGAGGCATGGATAGCCCACACATAGCGACACACAGCTGTATATGTTGGAGGACATTGCTGTATATGCCTCATGACTTCTCCTGGACCCCCTCAATCAGCCTAATGCCTGAAGCATGGGGGAAGATAATTAATTGGACTGTTAATTGGACTGTGAACTGCCAATCCAACTAACATCTGTACAAGGAATAGGAAGAGCACTTGTCCTTCATTTTACGGGTATGCTTCACCGGCTGCAGTTATCAGTGAAGCCAGTACACAGCTGCAAGAATGGAAAATAAAATACTTCTGAAATACTTTTGAGAAAGGGTGAACCTGACACAGCAGTCCTGTCAACTGGTCTATGTACTAGTCAGGATCCTATCATACTCCTTGATATAGCAGGTCAGAGTTCTTATTTTCAAATGCAGAATATCTTGATGATCTTTGCACATTGCAACAGCATGCATGGAAATGCAATACAAGAATGAATCCTGAGGGGAAAAAAGTACTAGCATGGAGACTATCTAGAGTTAAGTGCAAATAATCAAGCAACAAGCAATACAAATGCAGGGAAGGGCTCTCCCGGTACGTTTCCACCCCTCTTTGCTGCCAGAGATGCCAGTTTCAAGCCCTTGCCTCTTTGCTTGTAGGAATAAGAGGCACATTCACATAGAAAGTATCATACTGAAACAGCAGAATGTGGTTTCAGAGGGCAGCACCTGGAAGAAGAACTGCTGACACACTGCTGACACTTTCAGAGCTGTTCCCTTATAGCCCAATTCAACAAATTGTCTCTCACGGGAATATTTCATACAGCACATCCTCTCACTGGTCCACATAGCTCTGTATTGTTGACACAGATCAGCAATGTCCACAGTTTCAACAGTCTTTCCCAGTCCTACCTAGACATGCCAGAGACTACATCTTGGGCCTTTTGTGAGGTTACCCATCACTCACCAGATTTGAGCTGTGAAAGGAGGAGCAATGAAGTGATGGAGGACCAATATGAATGCATGCCAGCTGTCTTATCTGCTAAGCTGGCTTGCTGTCTCCTGATTCAATTGGAAGCAATCACCTTTCATCAGCAATGTCAGGCTCAGATTCTATGTGTGCTGTATTTATTATTATTTTATTTATTGCACTTATATACCGCTTTTCACACCCCTAGAGGACTTATAGTGGTGTACATCACATAATGGTAAGATTTAATGCAAACATACACACAAAACCAAAAAATATCTAAAACAATGGCATAGAACTATAAATTAAACCATTAAAATAATATTAAACACAGAACACAAACAATATTTAGACAAATAAAACACAGAAATAAAACCATCTTAATATTAACATTAAAATCACATAATCCAAAAATGCAATCTGAAGCCATTCCAATTGTCAATTGCACTTATTTATTATTCATTTCTTGTGCTATTATTTTGCTGCCACAAAGACTTGGTACCATAGCCATGTCTGCTTGTTCTTTCTGAAGGCCAGGAGGGAGGGCACTGATCTAATTTCACTGAGGAGAGAGTACCACAGCTGAGGAGCCACCACTGAGAAGGCCCTGTCTCTTGTTCCCAGCAACCACACCTGCAAAAGAGGTGGGACTAAGAGCAGGGTCTCCCCGGATGATCTTAACTTTTGAGATGGTTCATAGAAGGACAGGTAAGCTTGGCTAGAATTGTTTAGGGCTTTATAGGTTAAAGCCAGCACTTTGAATTGTGTGCGGTAGCAAGCTGGCAGCCAGTGGAGCTGACACAACAGGGGGTTGTGTGCTCCCTGTACACTGCTCCATTTGAGCAGCGTACAAGGTGTTGGACCATTCGAAGCTCCAAACAGTCTTCAAAGGCAACCCTGCATAGCGTGCCTTGCAGTAGTCTATATGGGATGTAACAAAGGCTATGGTTTTCAGCCTCCTCACATTTATATCACTTATCACTTGATAAATTGCAGTTTAATGTGCAACAGGAATAACATCACATTTCAGGGGACATGAATGCTTTCTTTTGTACCCGTTCTTTAATACACATTAGTGCTTGATACTAAATTTATTTGGGAATGGGACATGAATGTGCAAGTCAGCTGATGAAAATCCTTACACAGAGAAGAGCTGATCTTTCATCTAGCTTTCTTCCTAAGCTTCAGCACAAAGACATTCAATAGAGCTCTGTTTTCAGTAAAAAGCCTGCAGGGAAGATAATACTCAGTCTTGAATAGGCTGCATTTTATGTAAAACCACATTTTACACTGGCAGATAGATATACCATGTAAGCAGCACTTTTCTGCCGATATAGCCACAAGATCCTTCATTCCCAGCAATTATGAGAGCTAGAATTCATTTAGGAAAGAGAAAGGCTAACTGGTTTAAAAATCCTCTCTGTATATATATTTTAAAAATATATCAGTGGTGACCTCTCCTTTCTCCTAACCAGTAGCATATTTCAACTGACTTTAGTGCCAAACGGCTGAGTGCGTTATCACCTTGAAAAGGTTATCATAAGTTCCCACATGCTTATGGAATAACTGTTTCATAGACACTGTGAGAGAAAGGCGGGAAATGAAACTCTAAATATGTATTTTGATTATCGGTTTTAGTCGCTGGTGCTAATTCAGCTGTAACCAGCTATTTCATTGAGAAGGGAGCAATACAAGTTGAATATTTTGACACTTCAGAGTCTAAGGAAGTAAAGAATACACACCAAACATTATAAATAGCACACATTACACATTCACCAAAAAGGCAATATCCTATAGAATGGAGAAATCTTTTAAGGTTAAAAGGAAACAGCATTGTGCAGCAACCATCATCTCACAGCCTCCTAGTAAACAGCCAATTTTCTGTCAATAGAGAGAGAAAAACTCACACAAGTATGAAATAATATGTTAATTCTCAGACTTTTCCCCACTTTGAAGGTGTTACAAAAATAATGGAGGAAGGAAGTTAGAAGCAGTGGTCAATAGAAAAGTGATACAGAAGGAGCCTGTAAAAACATATGGCTAATGCTTTACCCAATGGATTTGTCTCGTGACATGGATGGTATTTAGCTAAGAAGATGGCAAGGCCATCAAGTCCCACCTTCCACTTACTCACCCACTTGAAGTGCTTCACAATATCGCCCTGGATTCTTCCCAATTTGGCACCTGTATATTGCACCTGGATTCACTACTGATGCGTTTGTAGGCCAGTTAGCTTTAGGGGCTCCTACAACAAGCCTAAAGAAGAAAACAAGAATGAAATGATAGTAAGAGGGCAATTTCCCTGGCAAGAGCTTGTTCACAATTTTCCTGGGACCCAGAGAGAGGAACCAAGGTAAACTGAATTGAAATCCTTTAGGTCAGTGCTTATTCTGATATTGGAGATTGGCACTTTTCAATGTGCCAGGGACTGACACTATATTGGTGTCCATTGGATACAGCTATTGTATTCTTTCTGGAAACTAGGCAGGGACCAGCAGACAATGGCATGGTGGCTAGCACCAGTCCAGAGTCCATCACTGTGAAGCCCAGTAGTAGTCTATAACAGAGTTCCTTAACCTTGCATTCATGACTCATTTACATCTAAGAAATGTTTTTGTGACCACAGGTATATAGGTTGTTGTTGTTGTTTATTCATTCAACCGGTTCCGACTCTGTGACCTCATGGACCACCCCACACCAGAGCTCCCTGTCAGTTGTCGCCACCTCCAATTCCTTCAAGGTCAAGCCAGTCACTTCAAGGATACTATCCATCCATCTTGCCCTTGATTGCCCCCTCTTCCTTTTTCCTTCCAGTTTTTCCAGCATCATTATCTTCTCCAAACTTTCCTGTTTTTTCATTATGTGGCCAAAGGATTTCATCTTTGCCTGTAATATCCTTCCCTCCAGTGAGCAGTTGGGCTTCCTTTCCTGAAGTATGGACTGGTTTGATCTTCTTGCGGTCCAAGGCTCTCTCAGAACTTCCCTCCAGCACCACAGTTCAAAAGTGGTATATAGGTATATAGCATAAATATACAAATCAAACATTTGCTGATGTTAATTCAGCATTTGCAAGGCTTGCTAAACAGGCTGATTTCCATTTTTTGTGGAATACATCTGAAGCATTTTCTGCAGCGTACATTGTAAACACTGCACATTGTTGCTAAAAGATAATGAATGGTGTTCAGAAACCTTTTACTGTTGCCAATTTTTTGTGATATGAGCACTGAATTAAGGGCCCCCACTTGGGGTGGGGATTCACAATGTAAGAAGTTGTAGTCTGTAGGACCATTATGGCACAGATGTCAGTAATCTCCATGAAAAAAAGCACTAGGAAATGTTGAGAACTTCAATATGTGCCTTAAAGAATAACCCAAGATTTTGAGACAACGTGGCACCATATTAACTGTCATGGCTCAATGCTGTGGAATCCTAGGAGCTATAGCTTGGTGAGGCACCAGGACTATTGTCAGAGAAAGTCCATGCAAAACTACACCTCCCAGAATTTCATAGCATTGAACCATGCCAATAAAAGTGGCATCAAACTGAATAATAATTTGACAGTGTAGATGCACCCCTACTTTGATACAACATTGAGCAATACCAGAGCCAACTAAATATTACAAGACAGTATGCAAGGATTTGAATTCTCCAGAACTCTTCCTCAGAGTACTTATGACAAAATATGGGGGGTGCTTTTTTGACTGCCTAGTCTAATACCCTAAAAATACCAGATCCTGTCTTGATCTTGGAAGGTAAGTAGGATCAGCCCTGGTTAAGACTTGGAAGGGAAACCACCAACAAATAGCAGGTTCCAGGGGAGAGGAAGCAGCTGGCAAAGCCATCTCTGTGAATTCCTTGCCTAAGAAAACTCTATGAAATTCATGGTGTTACCATAATGTGCCAAGCAACATACACACTCAATAATCCAAATAGAGCTTTAAAGAGCTCAAAAGTTTACATGGCTGGCATTTTGGAGAGTTCCTGTGAATGTTGAATCCCACATCCCATTGAGTCGCGAAAACTGTTATTTTATTTTTTACAATGACATCCATGGAGTCACCATTAGTGGGTTTGCCATAAGACCCCAGTTGATTTGAAAACAGCGACCATGTCAGGTGACTTGAAGGAGAACTCTGGAGAAATCAAATGTTTACATGTCAGGCACTTGGTTGATTTGGAATCTCACCCCCCCCCCCCCAAATCACTCAAACTCTACCTCTTTGTATTATTTTCTCCCCCCACCCTAATGACATTCATGGGATCTCCAGAATACGCCAGGTAACTAGATGAGAGTCCTAACAAGTCACACTCCAAAGCCCTGGCACTTCGGTGAGTGGGATTTTGAACCCCACATAAGTCACTCAAACTCTTAGTAAAGAAACAAACAAACTACAACCTCATTTCGTTATTTGCTTTGGCTGTGAACTCACACACTTCTCTTGTCCCTTCCTCAACATTCAGACAGCAGGATGGAGAAGACAAGAGAGAATTAAACTAAGTCTTATTCTCTAGCTCACTCGCTCAAACAAGCACAGAGCCTTATCCAACGAGACCCCCCCCCCCCCCCCAGTTTTAAACACTATGTATACATTTATAGAATGGAAAGCAATGGAACCCATCCCACGATGCAGGGGGACTTCCTGTCTCTGCCTGTCAAGATTTGTCATGTAATCGTTGAAAAAGGGGATGGGGGAGATGACGATCTGAAAGCATCTCAATTGTCTTGGATGCATGATATTCCATTTCTAAAGTGCCCAAAACATGTGGGATAGGAGCCGTCAGAATTGCCTACATTGACTCAAATAGGATGACGTAGGCAAATGGGCTGTCCTGTGGGCGGTCTACTAACCAGCAGTAAGCCCCCACTTCTCTGCTGTAATGTGGCCACACAATCAATGTCTGTAATTGTTTAATATATATTTAGAACTAAGAAATATTGTTACTTTAGTAGATCACTATTTTTCTTAAGGAATGCAAATCTCAAACCAGCAAGAGTTTGGACTCTTGTGATGTCGAAGTAACGCCCTTTTTTGTAAAAAGGGGGAGGGAGGGAACGGGTGGACAATCCACTTGCTGGTGGGATAAGGATGAAAACAGTTAGAAAGGGAGAAACCACCAAATTCAGAAGACACGCTGTAAGTAATAACTGAGGGATGAATTTGGTTAGTAAAGGAGAAACCAGCAAGTTCAGCAGACATATGGTAAGTATTGTTGAAGGCTTTCATGGCTAGACTCACTGGATTGCTGTGAATTTTCTGGGCTGTATGGCCATGTTCCAGAAGCATTCTCTCCTGATGTTTCGCCCACATCTATGACAGGCATCCTCAGAAGTTGTGAAGTCTGTTGGAAACTAGGGAAGATGGGTTTATATATCTGCCAAATGTCCGGCGTTGGAGAAAGAACTCTTGTATGCTGAATGTTGCAACTGATCATCTTGATTAGCATTGAATGGTCTTGCAGCATCAAAGCTTGGCTGCTTCCAGCCTGGGGGAATCCTTTGTTGGGAGGTATTAACTGACCCTATATCCCAGAATATCAAGGCAGGATATCCAACAATATCTGCTTTGAACTGGGGGTCCTTTCATACAGCTGAATAAAATCCCACATCATCTGCTTTGAACTGTGATTTATGGCAGTGTGGACTCAGATAGCCCATTTCAAATAAAATATTGCGGGATTTTCTGCCTTGATATTCTTGATATTTTCTACCTTGATATTCTGAGTGTGGAAGGGCCCTCAGTTATCACACTCAGATAATGTGGGGGTTTTTTGCCTTGATATTCTTGGATATAGGGCTGTGTGGGAGGGCACTCAATTAACTGAATTCACACTCAGATGTGGGATTTTTTTTGCCTTGATATTCTGGATATAGGGCTGTGAGGAAGGGAGCTAGGTTATCTGAGTTCACACTCAGATAATGTGGGATTTGTATTGTTGAAGGCTTTCATGGCTGGAATCACTAGGTTCTTGTGGGTTTTTTTGGGCTATAGGGCCATGTTCTAGAGGCATTTCTCTAGCTCCATCAGAGAAGAGCTCTTTGCCCCACCCCAGCCATTCCACAGATATATAAACCCATTGTCCTAATTCCAACAGACCTCACTACCTCTGAGGATGCTTGCCATAGATGCAGGCGAAACGTCAGGAGAAATGCCTCTAGAACATGGCTCTATAGCCCAAAAAACCCCACAAGAACCTATAATATTCTGGGATATAGGGCTGTGTGGAAGGGCCTTCACACTCAGATAATGTGGGATTTCTTTTGCCCTGATATTCTGGGCTATAGAGCTGTGAGGAAGGGCCCTAAAAGGCCATGATGCCATGATCATGAACTCCCCCAAAGAGGACAAGGTCCTTAGTGTCAAGGAGCCCTTGAGTCTGAGCAGGAAGAGCATGTGGGATGCCATGGGTGGCTGGGCTGCAGGCTGGGCAGAAGAGTTGCCCTTGGGTGGGGCGAGGGCTACTCACCAGGGCGTGTGGGCCACGCTGTGGAGGAGCACCGAGTAGCCAAACAAAGTCCCGTTGTGCCCTTGGAAGACCAGCGGGCTCAGCGTGTCCAAGTTGTAAGCCTGGGCAGGCGTGGAGCAACAGCTGAGGGAGAGGAGCAGGCGGGCCAGCCCTGGCGGGGAGAAGAAGCGCGCCTCCTTCTGCTTCTGCTTCTGCTGCCAAGGAGCCTTCATCCCTCTTGGCTGGCTCTTTCCCTTGTTCTACAAGTTGTCTCCCGTCTCAGGCTCAAGGCAGACACGGAGGGCTGCTCCTGCTGCCTCCAAGTCCCGGCGCTTCTTGGAGTCCAGGAGGCGCCAAGTTCAAAGAGTGAAGTCAGTCCAAAGTTGGAGCTGGGCGCCTGCCTCTCTCGAGGGCGGGGTGGCTGAGGGGGAAGTTTGGGGCTGGCTCTCCCCAGCAAGGCTTGAGGAGGCGCTCCTGGCCCTGCTTCGCCAAGCCGAACCCCGAACGCGCGCGAGAGAGAGAGGCCGCTGCTTTCAATTAGGGACAAAGAGGAGGGAAAGGAGAGGCAGAGAAAGCAGAAAGGAGGAGACCGAGGCGAGGGTCGAGGGGTTGTCCCAGCAAAAGAAGGAAGTGCCCAGAGCACCAGGAACACCCCCATGCCCCCAACAAACCGAGCAGCGTCCAAGTGGGCTCAAGGCGGGGGAAAGTTTCCAACAGAGCTCACAACCTATGAGGATGCCTGCCATAGATGCAGGCGAAACGTCAGGAGAGAATGCTTCTGGAACATGGCCAGACAGCCCGAAAAACCTACAACAACCCGGGGAAAAGTTGTGAAGGAAGAACCACACACAGACTTTGAAACACAGCAGTAATTTAGGGCCCTTCCGCCAAGCTCAGTAAAACCCCACATTTTCTGATTTGAACTGTAATATATGGCAGTGTGGACTCAGAGAACTCAGTTATTGTGGGATTTTCTGCCTTGATATTCCCTTTATAGGGCTGTGTGGAAGGGGAGAAAGTTGTAAATAAACACACACACTTCTGAAGGTAAAGGTAAAGGTTGTCCCCTGACATGTCTGACTCAGGGGTGCGGTGCTCATCTCCATTACTAAGCCAAAGAACCGGTATTGTCCATAGACACCTCCAAGGTCATGTGGCCGGCATGACTGCATGGAGTGCCGTTACCTTCCCACCGAAGTGGTACCTATTGATCTACTCACATTTGCATGTTTTCGAACTGCTAGGTTGGCAGAAGCTAGTGCTGACAGCAGAAGCTCACGCCGCTCCCCGGAATCAAACCTGCGACCTTTCGGTCAACAAGCTCAGCAGCTCAGCGCTTTAACCCACTGCACCACTGGGGGCACTTCTGAAAGACAGCAGCAATTTAGGCCCCTTCCACACAGTTGAATAAATTCTACATTTTCCACTTTGAACTGGAATATATGGCAGTGGAATATATGGATGTGAGAGCTGGACCATAGGGAAGGCTGAGCGAAGGAAGATAGATGCTTTTGAACTGTGGTGCTGGAGGAAAGCTCTGAGAGTGCTTTGGACTGCGAGAAGATCCAACCAGTCCATAATTCAGGATATAAAGCCTGACTGCTCATTGGAGGGAAGGATAGTAGAGGCAAAGATGAAGTACTTTGGCCACATCATGAGAAGAAAGGAAAGCTTAGGGAAGAGTATGATGCTGGGGAAAATGGAAGGAAAAAGGAAGAGGGGCCCACTAAGGGCAAGATGGATGGATGGCATCCTTGAAGTGACTGGATTGACCTTGAGGAGCTGGGGGTGGTGACGACTGACAGAGAGCTCTGGCATGGACTGGTCCATGAAGTCACAAAGAGTCGGAAATGACTGAACGAATGAACAACAACTATATGGCAGTGTGGACTCAGATATCTCAGTTCAAAGCAGATATTGTGGGATTTTCTGCCTTGATATTCTGGGTTATATGGCTGTGTGGAAGGGCTCTCAGTTATCCGTGTCCACATTCAGGTAATGTGGGATTTCTTTTGCCTTGATATTCTGGGATATAGGGCTGTGAGGAAGGGCCCTTGTCGTGCCAGGCTCTTCCTGCTCCCCTTGGGCTCAGCTTCAATGGCTCCTTGACACTAAGGATCTTGTCCCATTTGGGGAAGTTCATAATCATGAAATCATGCCCTTGTAGGGCCCTTCCACACAGCCCTATATCCCAGAATATCAAGGCATAAAAAATCCCACATTATCTGAGTGTGAACGCAGATAACTGAGTGCTCTTCCACATAGCCCTATATTCCAGAATATCAAGGCAGAAATCCCACAATATCTGCTTTGAACTGGGTTATCTGAGTCCACACTGCCGTATATTCCAGTTCAAAGCAGACAATGTAGGATTTTATCCTGCTGTGTGGAAGGGACCTCAGATAACCTAGGGCCCTTTCACACAGTCATATAACCCAGGTCCCATCCAGACAGTACCTCTATCCCAGGAGCTTCTGCAGCAAACAGGAGGGTGACCAGACGCTGTTTCCTGTAAATATGGAAGCAATCACTACAAAAGGCAAAAAACACAAGATTTCCAGGTGCAGGAATATCGCAGTTTTGAACCGAATATGCGGATCTTCGCATGTCTGTATGTTCCTGCAATCAGAAATCACAAGATTTTTTTTTATCTGGGTTTGTTCCTGAGTTTTAGATGTTTGTTCTTGATTGGTCAGTTCCAAAAAAGAAGGTGATGTTTGAGTAGAAGGCAAAAGCTTTGTTTGTATGCCAGAAACTTCATGAAACTTGTGGAGGGCACATTTTCTCTGTCCAGGATAAAGTTGTACATCTTTTCACAAGAAGAGCAACCAGAAACAGCCATGTATAACCCAGAAACAGCACCCTGTTGTTTAATGCCACAAGTACACAACAAAATCTGTCTGGACCAGTGATTCTCAACCTGGGGAGGGGGGGTCCTGAGGGGGTGTCAGAGGAGTCGCCAGAAACCATCAGAAAACACAATGTTTTCTGTTAGTCATGAGGGTTCTGTGTGGGAAGTTTGGCCCAATTATATCATTGGTGGGGTTCAGAATGCACTTTGATTGTAGGTGAACTATAAATCCCAGCAACTACAACTCCCAAATGTCAAGGTCTGTTTTTCCCCCAAACTCCACCAGTATTCACATTTGGGCATATTGAGTATTTGTGCCAAGTTTGGTCCAGACCCATCATTGTTCTCTTACAGTGCTCTCTGGATGTAAGTGAACTACAACTCCAAAACTCACTATCAATGCCAACCAAACCCTTCCAGTATTTTCTGTTGGTCATGGGAGTTCTGTGTGCCAAGACTGGTTCAATTCCATTGTTGGTGGAGTTCAGAATGCTCTTTGATTGTAGGTGAGCTATAAATTCCAGCAACTACAACTCCCAAATGACAAAATCAATCCTCCCCTCCAACTCCACTAGTGTTCAAATTTGGGCGTATCGGGTATTTGTGCCAAATTTGGTCCAGTGAATGAAAATACATCCTACATATCAGATATTTTCATTATGATTCATAACAGTAGCAAAATTACAGTCATGAAGTAGCAACGAAAATAATTTTATATTTGGGGTTCACCACAACATGAAGAACTGTATCAAGGGTTCGCGGCATTAGGAAGGTTTAGAACTACTGGTCTGGACAGATGGCCAGGCAGACAGGCTCTAAAAGGTGTCAATAATGACAAAGTTCTGTTCTTGGCTTGAAAGTCTGTGTTCCTGTTTGTGCAGTGCTGATTTGGGCATAAGTGGTCCTACTCCGTAAACTTTGAGTGGCAGATGCTTCATGAAATGTCAGGAGGGCACAGTTTCCTTGACCAGGACAAAAATGGAACTTTTGCAGTGATTCACTACAGTGAGTTTCTGCATGTCTGCATTTTGAGGTTTTTTTAAAAACCCGCAGAAGTTTCAGGCGGAAGTCCTGCATCAGCCATCTTGGAAGCTTCTAAATATCACAACAAAGCATCAGATCTGGACAACAAAGACAAAACTCCCAGGACCAACAAGTCTGTATGTAGACCTCTACTGAAGTCCCAGAATTTTTTGTCCCAGTTTAAAATTCGTGATTTAGTGCTCTCTGGAAACACCCCCAGAATATCAAGGCAGAAGATCCCGCAATATCTGCTTTGAACTGGGTTATCTGAGTTCACAGTGTCATATATCCCAGTTTAAAGCAGAAAATGCGGGATTTTATTCAGCTGTGTGGAAGGGACCTAAAGTAGTGGGAGGATAGGGATCTTGAGTGACAGACGCTCCCTGCAAAGTCTTGAAAGATGTAGATGAGGCAACCAGACCAGAGGAATAGGCGGTTGGAAGGTTCATCTATACTATACAAGAATGGAGTTTGACACCACCTTAACTGCCATGGCTCAGTGCTATGGAATTCTAGGATTTCTTGTTTTGTGAGGCACCAGCACTTTTTGGCAGAGAAGGCTAAAGACCTTGTGATACGACAACTCCATTGATCCCATAGCTATGACCCCTGGCAGATGAAAGATGAGGGCCTTTCCACACTGCCCTATATCCCAGGATCTGATCCCAGATTATCTGCTTTAAAGTGGAATATATGAGTCTCCACTGCCAGATATTCTGGGATAAGCAGCTAATCTGGGATCAGATCCTGGGATATAGGGACAGTGTGGAAGGGCCCTGGGTGGAAACTCAACATGGGAGAGGGGAGAGAAGCAAAGTGCTACAGTCTCTTCTAGCTTGTGTGTGTTCCCTCATTAATAATTTTTCCCAATTGGAACACACTCCAAGGTTGCTTGGACACATGGGCCTGGTTTTTATCTGAGAAATATTGAAGAGTTCAATCACGAGCCTTCCAAGATCCTCTTACACTACCATAGAAAATCCAAATTATCTGCTTTGAACTGGATTATATGGCAGTGCAGACTCATATAATCCAATTCAAAGCAGGTAATCTGGATTATCTGATTTGATAATCTGGATTATATGGCAGTGCAGAAGGAGCCCCAGAGGTTGCTGAAGTGTATCTCCCAAGATTCCTCACCAGGGCTGCTGATATTAGTAATCCAGCAAAATCTGGAAGGCTGCTCCTCAGGTTTTGGTTGGTACACATTTTGGACTTGAGCTTCCAGAAGTTCCATCCATCATGGCCTGTGATCAGGGATGGTGGGAGTTAAAAGGCTGGGGATCCATTGTTTTCATACAATCAAGTAAAATATCACAAAGTAGTGAGCCAGCTTTGTTCAATATCCAGAAAACTCAGAGACTTGTTTATTGAGTGACATTTCAACTGGTAGCATTTTGGTTGGTTCTCCTACCGCTGCTAAAGATATCATGCAGCTGCCAGTTTTGGAATGATTAACCATTGGCAGCTTTTCTCTGTTTCCTCCTACAGCAGACACGAATGGAGTATGCTTTTCCTTTCCACCTGTCCATATCAACATGTGCTCGGTATGGTTTACTGAAAGGCATGCTGGCTTGGTAAAGAATAGCATTTTCCTCTGCAATTTCTTGAGTGACAGGAATATCATGCTATCAGATCAAAAACTAAGGGATAAAAAAGTTTCCCTCCACAAAAGAAGATCCTAAAAGAGTCCTGTTCAACAAATGGGAAAAGAAGGATGATCTTCATGTGAAAGAAGGCATATAATTGGGAAAAATATAGAAAGAAGTAGAAAAAAAATAAGTAAAGGTACCATGAGTGGAACACCCGTATCCACTTGGGTCATGTTCCAAGATACACGAACACATAGATACAGTGGATGCCTGAAACTGTGAATAATAGGGAACTCCTTATTTTGACTATACCTGGAGTAGAAGCGTACCATAGATGCACTCTGGAAGACTTCGAGAGGCCTATGGACACGGTCAGAATTTTTTTTGGAGCACAGGTAAGCATTCGCAAAATGCCAATGGTTATTTTATGTCTAGGGAAGTCTGGTTACAGATTCATTGCAATTTTTTCCCAGGCTGTTGTAAGTTTTTCAGGTTGCATGGCCATGTTCCAGAAGCATTCTCTCCTGACGTTTTGCCTGCATCTATGGCAGACATCCTCAGAGATTGGGAACTATGAAAAAAATCAATTTCCACAGTTTACCAAATGGAGAAATGCATGCCAGTAAAAATTATTGTGTTGTAAAATGCTATCTCCATTTGTTGATTCAGCAACTTATAGTACATAGTGCTAAATACTAAAAGAGCCCCATTACAGTTTTGCTCCGGAGTTCTTACTTGGGCAGTATTCAATTTTTGTTTGTTTCAGTAAGTGCATTTTCCCCAACTTTTTTTACACATGCATTTTTGCTGCGTAAGAGCTGCTTTCCCAATGATATTACCTCAGCAACCAAAGTGGAGGAGGGCTGTTGTGGTTTTCAATGGCATCATTGCGCTTTTTTCATCTACAGTCATGCTACGGTTCTATAGGATAGCAACTAGCTAAGAAGTATGAAAGAAATCTTGGACTGGAGTGATGGCAATTACTTGAGTAACTGGGACATTTCCACCACCACTAGAATGATGGGGAAATATAATATTAATTCATTTGGCTTGAGTATTAGAAAGTATATCTACTGAAACCTTATATGTCAGCCCCTTCCTTTTGGTTCACAATAAAAAACAAACAAACATCTTTGTGAAACTAGCATGTTGTGTAAAGACTACAGCTGAATCTGCTGTTCCCAATCTCTCAGGATGTCTGCTTTTTTTAAAAAAAAGAAAGAAATTAAAACATCTTTTAGTAATTTTCTCTTAAAATACTCATCACTTCATAGTGTGCAATCATATTTCACTTCCTCTTTCATTTCTACTTTTTTATGCACACACACCACAAAAGCCAAGGCATTCTGTAAAGCCAGATCAGTAATGAGTTTTACATTTTTTGTCAATACATTGTGAAACAGAATTTAACTTACATGCTGTGGCCCAGAAAAATAGTATTTGTTTTCTCACAGCTTGAAACCATCTTTTAAAATTTTGATTCAATTTATTTTATATATATATATATATATATATATATATATATATATATGCCCTATTAATGGGAAAATGGAGCAGGCTTCAAGTGCAATGAATTTGAACAGTTTAAGAGGCATCTCTCATAACCTCCAACAATAAAATACAACACATTCCGAAATCCACTCTGAGTCCCCTTCAGGGTTGAGATAGAGCGGGTAAAAATACAGTAAATAAATAAATAACCCACAATTCCATGATACACTTTTTGAGCCAACTAAAAGGCTTGAAATACATCATGCAAACTTTCAAAGCTCCCATGGCTGCTTCATCATCCAAAAGTTTGACATATTTATTTATTTGCTTACAGTATTTATATTCTGCCTTTCTCACCTCACAGGGGACTCAGGACAGATTACAATGCACATATACATGGCAAACATTCAATGCCATAGACATACAACATATATAGACAGACACAGAGGCAATTTAACATTCCAGCTTTCCAGCTTCATGAGAGTATGCTCGATTCCAGTCACAGGGGGAGCTGTCGCTTCACCATCCACTTGTGACACAGAGTCTTTGATGGAATACTTCCTCATTCTTATGTACACTGCTGGAAGGTTTTATGGTGTTGTAAATTAGTTAGATTGTCCTCCCTGCATAAAGTGGTACCTAAATTTCCTACATGACAGATGAAACTGTCTTTCGGGCTGCATAGGTCAACAGCAAGGTCGACTATTATTGGTTGGTCTGGCTTCGAACTCATGACCTCTCAGTCAGTAGTGATTTAATGCAGCTAGCTACTAACTAGCTGTGCCACAGCTCAATCTGCTAGAAGAGGAAGTAATGACGTTAGGGTCATTTTATGTTCAGAAGTTGTTTGTATCAACTAAGATAGTCTGGAAGGACATCAGTGCAGGCAGAGGTCACTTGCCTCTTTAACCCCATGGGAACTGGGAGACAGAGTCATAAAGTTCACACAATAAAATTTCAACTCCCTTAGCAATAGAAAGTGACTTTTCTTGAGATCTAACCTGTTTCTGTCTTGTGTGATGCTACTCTGCCTCCTTCCTAGGAAGAAAATTACTTAAGTAGAGAAGCAGAAACTTCAAGCAGTGTATCAGTTTGGAGAGAGAAAGAAGGACCCTTCTGGCAGTTCTAAGGAAAGCATATACCATATATACTTGAGTATAAGCCGACCTGAATATAAGCTGAGGCATCTAATTTTACCACCAAAAAACTAGGAAAACTTATTGACTTGAGTATAAACTGAGAGTGGGAAATGCAGCAAAAAATAAATATAAATCCCAATAAAATACCAATAAAATTACATTGAGGCATCTGTAGGTTAAATGTTTTTGAACATTTGCATAAATGTTCAAAATGCAAAGCCTGGGAGGGGGGTCTGGGGTCCCACTCTCTTCATCACATATCCATCCCCGCCCCAAACAACATCAATAGTTACAGTCAGTAATGATAGGTCTGTTTGCCAATCATGACTGTGTGCAGATCCGCTGTCGGTAGAGTCACAGTGGTCTCTGGATATGGGCAAATTGCAACTCCCATAATCACAGATCCATTCCCTACCCCCACACCCTCAAGAATTTAAAGCTGGTCATGATGGGTCTGTATACCAAATTTGGTCCAGATCCATTGTTGGAAGGAGTCCCAGTGCTAGAGGTGGAAGCCATCTTAGAAATTGCATCAAACATAAATACATATACATACCTACATACATATTTTGACTTTTATTAGATAACTGACTTAGGTACCCAGCGATGCCTGGGTTAGGTAATTTGTATCACTATTGATTAGAAAAAGATAGTCTTTTTTAAATGAATGCTCCCATTAGAAAATGCATAAGGATGGGGGCAATCTACAATTCTTAGAGTCCAAGGTCAATCAGCCGCAAACACCACCAGTATACAAAGTTGGCCATGTTGGGTCTGTGTGCCAAGTTTGGTCAAGATCTATTGTCATTTGGGGTCATGGTGCTCTCTGGATGTGGGTGAATTACAACTCCCCAAATTCCAGGTCAATTTCACCCAAACCTCACCAGGATTCAAAGTTGGGCATGTTATGTATGTGTGCCAGGTTTGGTCAGATCCATCATCATTTGATTCACGGTGCTCTCTGAGTGTAGATAAACATTGGCCAGGGGTGACTGTATCCCTGGAGTGGCATTGGGGCTTTCCACTCTCCATGGAATGACCCTTGATTTATCTACAAGTCATATAAACATCCAGAATTTTGGCCTCAAAACTTATCTCAATGTGTTCACGAGATTGTCATATACATTTGTATATATAGTAGCTAAAATCTTTACCATGACTTCCTTGGGAAAATAGTTGGCTATAGATTTATGGGTGCTCTCCACAAAATAGAACAGTGATAACCCAGAGATTATGACTTCATATTCTAGTGCCAGATCTTTCTTGGTTTCATTCAAAACTTTCTAAGATATTTTGTATAAAATCTAAACCCATTGCGAATACCTTTTAGGGCAATTTCGCTGAGAAATTGCCCTAATCTTATAATTTTAAAAAATCCTTCAAAATTCCTCAGATGTTCCACATTGCATTTCTCATCCACACTAATATAAATGTGATGGTGGCTGCCAAAACTTGGACTGCCCACTGTATTCTGTCAGTTAAACAAAGAAGGGTTCCTTCTCATTCCATATGGACTGTTGACAGCAACTGCGTGATGGGGGAACAAAAGGAAATAGCGCCATTACTTTTCTCACTCTGACAATGAATACAGAAGCATAATTCTTTTTAAAAGAAACATACAGAGAAAATATCATTTGGCTTTCATGACATCTACAGGTTATTATATTGCAGTCTCCAGATGTGACTTACACTTCAGCATATAACAAAAATTAAAACTTCAGCCCTACATATACTGGGAGTGAGTCCTACTGAACAATGGGACATGTATTGTCGAAGGCTTTCATGGCCGGAATTACAATCTGTTTAAACTACAAGCAGTGGGACATGCTTGTAGTTTAAACAGATTGTAAATTCCTTTCCATCTGATTTCACAAAAGCTGTCTGTATATTAAACCAATATCTGCTGACAGTAATAGACAGGATGAGGGCAAACAAATCAAAATGTAATCTAGGTCCCTTTCTACACTGTCATACAAAATCCAGATTATCTGCTTTGAACTGGATTATATGGCAGTGTAGACTCATATAATCCAGATAATGTGGGCTATCTTTTTGATAATGGATTATATGCGAGTGTAGAAGAGGCCTTAGAAGTCTCTCATTCATGAAGACATCAAAAGTCAAAGTCAACTGAATGACAGTTAACAACAACAGAGGTCAGAAACAATCAGAGACTGGGACAGGAATTTCTTTGTTGTTGTTTATTTGTTCAGTCGCTTCTGACTCTTCATGACCTCATGGACCAACCCACGCCAGAGCTCCCTGTCAGCTGTCACCACCCCCAACTCATTCAGAGTCAAGCCAATCACTTCAAGGATAACATCCATCCATCTAGCCCTTGGTTGGCCCCTCTTCCTTTTTCCTTCCATTTTCCTAAGCTTTCCTGTCTTCTCATGATGTGACCAAAGTACTTCATCTTTGCCTCTAATATCCTTCCCACCAATGAGCAGTCAAGCTTTATTTTCTGAAGTATGGATTGTTGGATCTTCTTGCAGTTAGGAATTTCTAGCAAAGTAAAACTTTTTGTGAAGCAAGCAGGAATGAGAATGGGAAGGTTGAATGAAGCTTGAGCAAATTAGTTATTGTAGAGGAGTTAAAGAAAAGCAAATCCTGGCTTGAGTGGGTTCATCCCTTTCCCCACCACTACCTTTAAATAAATTGCACAATCGGCTGTAATGGCACAGGAATTTCCTTTGGCGGTGGTGGCTTCTCTTTAGGACAACCATAGCTGAAAGTAATAGGTAAGATGGAAAGCACCCATAGCTCTCTACCTCAGGAACTATAAATGGACAAAGACAAGACATTAGTCTTAGGGGAAGGCTGTAGTCCTTAGGCAGATGCAAATTTCTCTAAAGTATGCTCTTCATCAGTCAATACCACCTCAAATAAGTAGAGGGGAAGGTGGAACCTAAAACATATTAAAATCGTGTTTGAAAGGATTCATAAATGGATGCCAAACAGCCTCACCATAAATGATGTTTTGCAAATAAAAACTGATTCCAGAATACAAAATATCCAAGAAAAGATGGTTGATGGTTGAAATTACAACAACCTTTCATAATGTAGCTGTTTTGTCATGACATTATAAGAAGGGGAAAGTGAGTTGTGTGTTCCCATTTCAAGCAGACTGGCCCCCCGGATTATATAAACCAGTTCCTGATTGTCCTTTGTTGTGCTACAAGGGCACGCAGCCTCTTGCTGAAGGTTTGTTGTAAAGCTTCTGTCCCAACCCAACCCAGGAACAAATTATTTATTGTAAAGTCAAATTCCCCAATGTCATAGAGATTATGCTTTGATGAAACAAGACACAGCAGAGCAGAAGAGTTCAGCACTGGAAGGAAACAAACCAAAATGAGGCGATTGACTGTCCTTAGGTGCTCTGTTTTATACCAAAATTAAGGCTAGTCAGAGGGCCGAAATACTGTAAAAAGGCACTGGATCTCATTTGATTGTGGAAGGTAAGCAGGGTCAGCTCTGGTTAGATCTTGAATGTGAATGCCAGGTGATGTGGACTATATTTCAGAGGAAGGAACTGGCAAAACTACCTCTGAGTATTCTTTGTATAAGAAAACCCTATGAAATTCATGGGATCACAACTAGTCATTAAGCGACCCAAAGGCACACATACACGCAAAGTTAGCTGAACTCAGCACTGATTCAAAGATTACCCCCAAATGTTTGTTCTGTCTGCCCACTTTGTTTCTGAAGCCTGTTCCTGACACAGACAAGGATGTGCCAGCTCATTGCTGATGAAAAAAACACAGAGCATGGTAGAACTTCTCAGTCAAATGCCCCAGAGCCTAATTAGTTAGTTGTGCTCTACAGATGGCATTAATTAAAAAGAGGGCATTACACTGATCAAGGCTACAATAGTTCCTTGGATTTGTACTGCATTTGTCAGGGCACTCCTCCCACCTGCTGTTTGCTTGTGCTGTGTTGGGCTTTCTGATCTGTCAAAAAGTTTGCCTTGCATTTTGCATGCGGGCTGTGCTCAGCCAAATCTGTTCAGGCCAGTGAAGATCATCATCAGTGTAAGATGGCTGTTGACATCCAAAGGACTCAAAACAATTATCTTCCTTTACATATAAATATATACAACTATCCCCTATTAACTTTTTCCCAAGGATTACATACCTGCATAATGTTTACCAGATTCTATCCACAATTGCATCACACATTTACAAGAGAAGATTTACAGCCTTATCACATGGGGCAATTGCAGTGTCCTAGAATGCTTCTGCCTCGGTTCGCCATGGAGACCCATGTTGACAGTCAAATGATGTAGAGCTCCAGGGGGCTCCATGAGCGGACTGGGAGGGCAGCATGGTGGGACGCTGTCCCTGCCAACATGCAAGCCACCCTGTGTTCCATAATGAATAACAGGGCAACAGTGAAGCCGAGACACTTCCCCACATGGAATAGGGAAGTGTCTGCTGGGGGCCAGGGCACCAGGATTGCCCCACTGCTGCCATGATTTGCCATGGAGGCTGGTGAATCATGGCACTGGATCTTATCCATGTGATTAGATCCTTAATGGACCTTTCACTACACGAAAATGTTTTTGAATTAGTTGAGTACCATGAGCAGTGATTCCCAACTTTTGGTCCTCCAAATGTTTTGGACTTCAGCTCCCAAAATTTTCTTTAGTATATAAAAAAAAGACCTCTAAGATATATAACTGGATGTTTGTTCTTTAACTGTTACAAGAAAGAAGCAGTCTTCTTTGTTTTGGGTACTATAGTATATAACATTCAGGAGAGACTGCACAGATCATCATGGCATCCATTCCTTTGCATCATGATAGACGCTAATGAGATAAATCACTTCTCATTTTCTCTTCCTTTAAAAATGTATCAGTTTAGCTCTCAATATTTTTATTAACCACTCATTCCAATTGTCTATTTTATTTTCAATTTTCAAAGAGAAGGAACATTGGCATTATTTTTTAAATAAATCAGTAACAAAATATATTTTTGCTAAAATTGCTGTATAATAAAATTTATACAGATTTAATAGTCTATATATTTTTTGAATTGCTGTTCACATTGATTTCCTTTCTTTAAACTTTTATAGAATCATTACGCAAACAGAAAAGTCTCCTAAAGAATGAAAAGCTAATATCAAAGTTTTTTAAAAAAAACTAAGGCTCCCAAGAAAAGATAATTCTGGTAGAAATGTTTTAAAGTTGCACTTTGAGAAGCAGTTTGTGTAGTTAAACCATTTTGATGGCGTCCTTTGAGATGGGAGGCCTGCATTGCAATCCCAGTTTATAAGGACATAAAAACGATAGTTGTCTGATAGTTGAGAATGTTTCCAGTTATTGCTCTTTTTACTATCTAAAAAAGATAATGCTAGATAATAAGGAGTGAGGGTTTAGTTGCTGCTCCTATTAGTGACAGGCGGAGAGATTAAAATGCTTGCTCTTATGTTAGAATGTTTACTACAAACATTGCATTTTCCCCATACTTCTCTGATACAAAATTCACATCCTGGTTTCTTGTATAAATCTTTCAATGCACAGTTTGTAGGCGAAATAATCCATCTGATCAACCAAGAGGTGAACAGAAGAGCTGCTCCCCCCAAAAGAATGTAGGCTCCCAATTAATATCAGATAGCAGTGTCTTCACATGACATGCCTTGAGGCACTCCAGATATATGAATGCAACTGCCTGTAGAGCTCACCAAGTAGCCAGATGTTGTTGCCACAGTCTTCCAGAGCTTGGCATCTGGGGCCCAGCTTGCCTGGAGAAAGGCCTTAGGTGCTTAACCTCATTGTTGGAGAAGGTGCAGAAGGAGAGCTAAGCGACAGATGAAGACATCGGAAACCTTTGCATCACTTCACCGGAAATTGTACCTCAGATAAATCAGAAGCTTCCCTTGACTAGATATTTTATTAAATATGTACTTTAAGAAACCAATGAAATAATGTTCTTGGCAGAAAATATCCATGGGAAAATACTAAGCACACCTATTTGACCAATGCACACACAGTTTTGTGCTTCCATGCACACTCTAAAAGTACAGTTAAGCAGTTAAGCCTGGGTGTTGGTATTCTAATATTATACCAGTTACAATTAATCCTCTATTGTCCCATTTTTTTCAGTGGCATTTAAAAAGTCCCAGTTTCTCCTTCCTCCTGTCACTTTCAGTCTTTGTCCTCAGTTTACTTCAGATGCTGTAAATTGAGTTCAACGTGCAAAATAGGTTTACAATCAAGTGAACAGGGCAGGATTGGATCTGGCAAAGCAAGCTTCCACTAGGTTTTCCATTCTTCCTCATTATTATTATTTTTTTACCATCCTGACTATACTCCGATGTTGCTGGACCACATCCCGTTTTTAAAATCTGTGAAACAATGGAAAATGTGTTATGCTTGAATACGAATTTTATGTTGAGAGCATGTATTTTCCTCTTGCCAAAGCATACACCTAAATGCATATTCCACCATTTCTAATCACATTCTACCAGGTGAAATGCAAAGCATCTCTCCTCTTGTCTCTGTTTCCTTTTCCCTCTGGTAAAATGCAGAGGAGTAATATCGAGAATTTCCTCCTGTCTAATATTAAGAGCTGCTGCTAAAAGAGTTGATCATAGGTGGAGAAACTTGGATCATGATAGTATTTTCTCTGCTGTTTTATTTCTCCATTTGTTCACAAGAATTGATGGGATTGCTTGCTGCTTCACTTCTTCCTCATCTCATCTAGCTTAGGAGTAGGCAACTGGTTTCCCAAGGACCACATGCAGAAAATGTTGTCATTTGCAATTTTAGGTGCCTTTAAGTCATTTCTGACTCATGGAGATTCTAATGCAAACTTATAATGGAGTTTTCATGGCAAAATTTGTTCTGAGGAGTTTGCTTTTACCTTTCTCTGAACTAGTAAGAGCAAGTTTTGCCCAAAGTCATGCAGTGGTCTTCTATGACAAAGTGGAGATTCAGCCTGGGTCTCCTGGAGTCAAACCACAATACCATGCTCTCCAAGCTAAGAAAATGCTTGGCTCTCCAGATGTTTTGGAATACAGCTCTCAGAACCCCTTATCCCGATCCAAACACATAAGATTTTCTCTCTGAATAAAAGGCATGATCCTCCTATTTCATTTCATTCAACGGAAATTAGATATCTTTCTGTTTCCTTTGAAATTGTGTTTATAGAACTGTCCTACAAAGAGCTCACCATATGCAGATAAGGATTTGCCTAGAAATGGTGGTAGATTGTGGCCCTCCTCTTCTTCACTAATATTGAGTGTCCCTCTGCTTAGGATCATGAAGCTCTATCCCTCACCATTATTATTATTATTATTATTATTATTATTATTATTATTATTATTATTTGAAACACAACAAGATTAGTACACCGCAAACAAGATCACTCTGCTGGCTGTTGTATTGGATCACACGTCGGACACTTCCCAAATGTCTAGGACTGTGTGATGTATCAGCGAATAATGCGTGCAGATCCCAGTAGGGTGGCCTTTTGCAGATGGTAATTTTGTCAGCGCCAATTGTATTTAAGTGCAGGCCAAGTTCTTTAAGCACTGCAGCCAGTGAGCTGATCACCACTGGGACCACTTTTACTGGCTTCTGCTAGAGACTTTGCAGTTCGATCTTTAAATCCTTGTATCGTGTCAGCTTTTCCAGTTGTTTCTCTTCAATCCTGCTTTTTCCTGGGATTACAATATCAATGATCCATTCTTGGTTTTTAACACGATCGTGAGGTCAGGAGTATTGTACTCCAAAACTCTGTCAGTCTGAATTCGGAAGTCCCAGAGTAGTTTGACATGTTCATTTTCTGTAACTTTTTCAGGCTTGTGATCCCACCAGTTCTTTGTTGTTGTTGTTACCGTATTATCGTTTTCATGCTATGTGCATCATTATTGTTATTATTGCAGAATCTTTATGGATGAGGCATGGATGATCTGTTCGATTTTATAGAGTTGGAACCAAGATTCCAGATATTTTATACGATGGTCTTGGCAGCAGTGTCTTTTGAGCTTTGGCATTGAGAGAACCATATTAAAACCAACATCGCTCTCATTATCAGTGGAGGGCAACATTAGCTCAGCTGGGCCAGCAGTCTGCAGCAGGAGATGTGAAAAACTAGCCTCATAACTACACACAATCGGGTGATCAGTCCAACGAAATTACACGGATCCAATTTGCATGCTGTGAAGACATTTGGCACAGGCTGTCCATGAGCCTAGACACCTTCATTGGGACAGAAATGCACAATAAGAATGGTGATATAACATTCTCATCTATTTCAACAAGGAGAAGCCTTTCCTCTCATCCTTTTCATGAAAAAGATTATTCCAATAACATCTTCCTGTGTCTAGGAAGTAAAAAAGCCCTGTCTGCCATATTGCGGTGGTTCAGTCAGTGTGCTGAGCCAGGAAAGCTCAGCTGTAATAAAGTTTGGCACCAACCGCTCACCATATACCTGCACCATCCTGTGCAATTTAATTGGCATTCAGTGGCTTGATAAATGGATTGGCTTAATGAGACAATATACTTGACATATGCAGGGCTCTCCTGAGAAATAAGATTCATTTTTGCACTCTGCACATCAACATGCTACAGATACCAACACAGCCACCTCCAACAGCTGTGCTATAAACAATGGAAATGCCTTCCCCCTGTGCTGACCCAGAAGGCTGCCGGGCTCTAGCTGAACGTGATGCTTTCCTCAATGCGCCTCCTCCTTTTACAGGTTCCCAGTTGCCTCCCCCAATGTGACACCCTCCCAATGCATTGGACTACAACTCTCATCATCCCAGATTTGTGCTGATGGGAGTTGTAGCCCAAAATATTTGCACAGCACCTTATTGGGAAAGGCTGCCCTCCAAAGTAGACACTATGGCCTTCGTATCCACAGGACTCATATCTTTGGCTTCATTTATCATCTTCTGACAAAATATGCTCTCTCTATGGTATTCTTAGTCTAGAAGCCTGTCATTTCAATAGTGTTCTCTATTGCTTATGGTTTTACACACACACATAAAGCTCGGGAAAATACCCCTTGATGGGTGTTGTATTGTATTGCCAGCAACATAAATCCAATATGTTTAGAAATATATAAACAACTCTTGGGACATTTACTGGTTGGTCTAAAGAAGTGTGAGTTCTCACAATATAGTTCCTTCATTTTGCCAGATTTTGCTGGTTGCTATTATTTCTGTGTCCACTTCTTCCACTTGGGGCTGTTTATGATTTTTTTTTTTTTAAAAAAATAGGGCATGGTTTGGTAAGGTGATCCATTGAGTTGAAGGATAGATTTTCTCTTATCTCCATTTTTAATTCAAAAATTAAGGTGCCAAAAAAAATCGCTGATGCATTATCGCAATATATTTTTAAGGCAATGAAGAGAATGGCATGTATTGTTCTAAAATGCATTGAAATGAAAAAAACAAACCCTGCTTGAGTGTAGAAATAAAAAATGTTGGAGGGATTGCCAGAAAATATTCCAGAACAGGAACATTGCTTGGATACAGGGCAAATGTGTTGGGCAGTTGTGCTATTTATCGCCATAGTTGTCTGGTTTGGAGTTTCAGACCAGACAGCCATGGTAATAAATACCACAACTGCTCAGGCTATTTGTCCTGGCTGGAGAGATCCTCAGACATGTAAAGTGTCATAAGATCTTACTATGCAAACACAAGTGTTGTGGATTGACCTCATGTCAAAACTGGATCTATTGCTGGAGTGTGTGTGTGTGTGTGTGTGTGCAGCCCTGGGAACACTATACAAATGAGGTTTTTCTTAGAATTTTGAATGCTCACACCTCTAAAAACTTTTGGGGGGCTTTATTCTCAAATAAAACGAAACATACCCTTTTGTACTTGCTTTTGTACCTGAAGTACTTCTGCTGATACTGGAGATGTGGGCCATAGGGCTTGAGTGATGAGCTCAACAAGGCAAATGCAGCTCTCAGATCCTGCATTCTTGTCCTCACTTAAATCATGGAATAGTAAGTTTGAAAGGAGCTTTCATTCAGCAGCCTACTTGTTTGGATGCTGGAGAATAAACACACTCTCAAAAGTAAACTCCAGTGTATAAGAAGTATCATGTTGAAGGTAGGTGTGCGCGCCTTCATGTTGCCTGTAGGTGTATGGTGACCTTCTGCATCTCTCGGGGTTTCTTGGGCAAAGAATGAGTGATTTTTCCAGTTCCTTCCTCTGAAATACAGCATACTTCACCTGATATTCCTTAGTAGCATGAAGCTACCTAACTAGGGATGGCCATATTTAGCTTCACAGTACAATTGATCTAAAACAATGGTGTGTGCCTCTAGATGTTTTGGACTTCAGCTCCCACAATTCCTAAGAGCTGATAAGATGGCTGGGATTTTTGGGAGCTGAAATCCAAAACACCTGAAGGAGCACAGTTTGAGGGTCCTTCCACATAGCCCTATATCCCAGAATTTCAAGGCAGAAAATCCCACAATCTCTGAGTGTGGACTCAGATAACCCAGTAGAAAGCAGAAATTGTGGGATACTCTTGATACTCTGGGATATATAACGGTGTGGAAGTGCCCTGAGAAACACTGATCTAGAACAAAGAGAAGCTAGGACCTTTATGTCTTGGCTTACATTTAGGGCAGAGCTTGGGAAATTTACTTTTTGACAACTCTCAGAATCCCATAGCCATAAAAAATGTACAATCTTTGATATAAATCTCTGTTTGCTCACTGCAAACCTTCACTGTTTAATTAGAAACCTCCTATGAATGCAATGGCAATAGTGTAGTGATCGCTGAGGATTCTTTTATCACGGACAAGATGAATATCAAACCTGAGAAATGGAGCAAAACATGGCTGCATCTGGCTACTGCCAAGCACTGCTTGAGGCTGTTAAGAATACCTGCCGCTGGCTTCTTGGTCCATGAGGTGGAAAAAGTCCACGTGTCAGAGCCTCAGATTTTAACTGGGTGCCAATGAAGAGTAATTCTGCTCCGAGGGAAACCTCGTCCATGCAAATAAGCCCAAGGAAGCTAAAAAAAATGAAACGGTGTGTGACAGTTTCTAATTACTGTGTAAAAAGAACATATGGAACCTTCATTGTCCATTTCATCCTTCAACGTGTACCATCAAGTCAGATTTCTTTTGCTCAATCATTCCTTCTGGAGTGGATAGACCCACTTTAGGGTGCATTTGTGGGAAGAAAAGGAGAAGCATTTTTTTTATATTTAAAAAAGCTCCATTGGCTGTGTCAACTTGTTAATAATGATTTTAAATGAATGTTAAATGTTGTTTAAATAGTTTATTTTAAATTGTTTATTATGTTAGATGTAGATTAACTGGTTGCTTTATATTTCTATTTATGTATTGAATCTGGCATTGAATGTTTTGCCATCTTTGTTGTAATCCGCCCTGAGTCCCCTTGGGGAAAGAGGATGGAATTTAATAAAGTTTCGTTGTTGTTGTTGTTGTTATTGTTACATTGTTCCTATCAAATTCATTTGGAGAATTTTATTTTTAAACTCTATTTTATTTGATAGATCCTCCGTCTATTTCTAAGTGAAGGAGCTGTATTTTCTGACTTCATATAAATATATGTTTAATTAATTGGTGTTTCATATAGTTCTGATCCAAAGAACACATAAATATCATTAAAAGATCATTTCACTGAAGTTCAAATTGGGGGTGCTAACAATCTTAGCAAGGAGGGAACACAACAAATAATTGGCAGGTGACATAAAATGAATATCATTTAGAAATTTTCAAACACAGAGAGATCCACATGTGCAAAACAGTGGTGTTTGTGTGTGTGTCAGGAGCGACTTGAGAAACTGCAAGTTGCTTCTGGTATGAGAGAATTGGCTGTCTGCAAGCACATTGCCCTGGGGATGCCCAGATATTTTACCATCCTTGTGGCAGACTTCTCTCATGCCGCCATATGCAGAGCTGGAGCTGACAGAGGGAACTCAACCCACTCTCCCTGGATTTGAACCTCTGATCTGTTGGTCAGCAGTCCTGCCAGCACAATGGTTTAACCCATTGCACCACTGGGGGCTTGTCTCACTTGCATTTACAGGTGAGACAAGCTTTTCCAATATTTACATTTAAATATAGTTAGTTTTACACGTTTGCTGTAGTTGGGGACACAGAACCCCAATGAAAGTGAATAACCATAAATTAAAAAACATTATTTCTTTATTAAAAAAAACCAAGATAACATTTTCCTAGGAATGTCTAAATCCTACAGCATGATTATATGGACAACTTCCTCCAAAACAGTGATTCTCATCCTGTGGGTTCCCAGATGTTTTGGCCTTCAACTCCCAGAAAACCTAACCGCTAGTAAGATGGCTGGGATTTCTGGGAGTTGTAGTCCAAAACACCTGGGGAGCCACAGGTTGGGAACCATTGCTCTAGAAGCTGGACACAGAATTGCACTGGCACACCTAGAGATTTCTAGAGGTATTTTCTCTAGGAATACGACTCTGGTCAAATTCCAAAAAAAGTTGACTATAGTCAGACTTGAGATTCTTTAGAAGAACATTTTAATCAAATCGGTGAATAATCAAATCCATAAAAGCCAAACTTACAAATGTGGAGGACCAACTCTTAACATTGATATTAGAGAGAATTGTAAAGCCAGCACTTGGGTCAATGCAGTGAGGCATATATCAAAGCCCCATTTTTTGAGGAATAAACCCTCCAAGCTTTTCCTATCATAGCCTCTGGCCACTGAGGCAGAGTCGGTTAATGAATCAGAAAAAAGCTGGTTACCAGATGTCCCGGCTTATTAACACACACATCGTATTCTGTAATGGCATTCTAAGCAATCTGTGCAAAAGCGGACTCTACTTCAGCAAAAAAAGTGAGAGCCCTCTCTAAGAAAGCAGCCAGAAACTTTTCTTTGATTTTAAAGAAATTATTGTTTACACAGGTTTAAAATGTTGATCAGAATTTTGTCTATTGGATATTTTCTTCTCCGTGCCTTCCCAGCATTGCATTAAATGTAAACGAAATTGTAAGAACATTAGGAACTATGCCATTCTCCCATTCACTCTCCTTGCAATTGATTATTGAGTCTGGGGAGGATTTGTGTGTGTACATGTGCGTTTTAAAAAAAGTAAAAATATCCTAATCCTAAAAAATTCAAAGGACAAAAAGAAATCAATTCTCTCTGATTGGTGTCTCCTGCTGGCAATGTTAATGCCACCCCATTGTTCAGCTTGGAAGCTTCATTTTATGTTAATGTCCCGAAAGTTGTCAAATCTTGGCAAACCCTATGCATAAATTACACAGAAAGTAGCTCACAGGGAGGGAGGAAGTAATGACTGTCATGGTTAGCCAAACCCATTAATAGTCTGACAAGCAATAACCCAAGAGTTCTGGTCAACTGCTGCAGACATCTGTGAAACTTTTGCAATTAATTTCAGGAGGCGAGAGACTGGGGCAAAGGGAAGGAGAGGAGGGATCAGCTGCAAACTCACATATAAATGACTTATTGTTATCATCTCTACCAACGACAGCAGGGCTGGGCTGTTCAAGCCTCTCTTTCCTGAGTTAGACAAACCTACATTGGGATTTTGTTGTTTTATTTGGTGGATAGAGATTTAATTCTTCATATCCAACCCACTTTGGGTAATGGAAGAAGACCACCATAGGCATTCAACCACATGAACCAGAACGGGCTGTGGCATGCTTTTGTATAAACAAAGGCATCCATATTCCCTGTTCCTCTCACTATCAGGGGTGCCACTTCAAGGTTTCAGTGAGGCCCTTGATAAAGTTTCATTTATTTATTTAAAACATTTATATTCTGCCCTTCTCACCCTGAAGAGGACTCAGGGTGGGACACTTCCGCCATCGTCTCAAGCGTGGTTGGTGGGGACGAGGGAGAGGGCTTTCTCGGTGGTGGCCCCCTGCTTTGGAACTCCCTCCCTAGGGAGATCAGACAGGCCCCTTCCTTGTCCATCTTTCGTAGGGAATTAAAAACTTGGATGTTCCATCGTGCCTTTGATTAGGCAGTTTCACCAGAGAACTATCTCATTCCTACTCTAAGCCATGCACTTTATTCCTGGCCAACCTATTGGTTACTCAACACTTCCTAAGGGTATTCCTCAGCCTCTGTTCACTTAATTCCTGCACTTTCCACTAGCCCCATTTCGGAATCATTGCACGTATTTGAGCCTGATCCCAGGTTTGAACTTTCTCTTAGCCTCATTGTTTTAATATGTTTTGTGATTGTGCTATGTTTTTATCTGATTGATTTTAATTCTGTTTTCTATTGTAATGTGGGCTTGCCCCTTTGTAAGCCGCCCCGAGTCCCTTCGGGGAGATGGTGGCGGGGTATAAGAATAAAGTAGTAGTAGTAGTAGTAGTAGTTGTTGTTGTTGTTGTTGTTATTATTATTATTATTATTATTATTATTATTATTATTATATAGGGCCAAAATTCAATGCCGGGACATAAACCATAAATATATACAAACATTAAAATCACTTATATCCACTTTAAAATCAGTTGCTTAAAAACCATCTTAGGACACAATTTTATTATTGCCTCATTGCACTGTTCCAAGAGCTTGGTCCCATAGCCAGATCTTCACCATCCTTCTGAAGTCCAGGAGGAAGGGGGCTGATCTATTATTGCCAGGAAGGGAGTTCCATAGCCAGGGGGCAATCACTGAGAAGGCCCTGTCTCTCGTCCCCACCAAACGTGCCTGTGATGGTGGTGAGACTGAGAACAGGGCCTCCCTGCAAAAGATTTTAGTCTTTGTGGTGGTTCATTGATATGACTATGTACCTTCAAGTCATTTCTGACCTGTGGACACCCTAAGAAGGAACCTATCACATGGGTTACTTGGTGAAATTTGCTTAAAAGAGTTTCATAATTGCCCTCCTCTGGAGCCCCTGGTGGTGCAATGTGTTAAACCCTTGTGCTGGCAGGTCAGTGGTTCGAATCCAGGTCAGTGGTTGAGCTCCCTCTGTCAGCTCCAGCTCCCCATGCGGGGACATGAGAGAAGCCTCCCACAGGATGGTAAAACATCAAACATCCGGGTGTCCCCTGGGCAACATCCTTGCCGACGGCCAATTCTCTCACACCAGAAGTGACTCGCAGTTTCTCAAGTCACTCCTGACATGAAAAAAATCCTCCTTTGAGGATGAAAGAGTGTGACATGTTCAATGTCACCCAGTGTTTTCATGGCTGAGCAGGAATTTGAACACTGACCTCCAGAGTCGTAGGGGGCATCTACACTGTGGAATTAATGCATTTTGCTCCCACTTTAAGTGCCATGGCTCTAATGCTATGGAATCATGGGTGTTTTAGTTTTACAAGGTTTTTGGCCCTCCAAACCAAAGAGTGCTTTTGAAGGAGAGAACAATTTCAAAATAAGTTTCTAAGATGGCATTGGAAGACATGTCTGTTGCTCAGTGAACAAAGATGAAAAAGAAATCCCAGTGACATACAACCTCATCATGCTCACCTAAATCAGCATCCTATGACACTTCCACCCTCTCTTGGGGATGGAGCTCCACACTAACCATCACATAACATCATGTAACTTCAGGTGGTGGCCCCACCCCCAATCAGGGTGGAAACATCATTGGATGTTACCCTCACAACATGGGAGGCTTCCTGTGTTGTGCTGGCTACAATGGAGCCAGAATGGATCCTATACAGAATGGCGACACTTCTTTCATGTAATGGGGAAAGCATCACCAAAAGGGATGATGGATTCACCCCACTGCCCCTCATTTTTCGCTGTGAAGCCAGGCTAAGTGATATGCTAGGAAAAGCATAAGGTCACAACAAAACAGGGATCTGTGTCACAACAAAGGATAAGTGTCATATCATGAGTTAGGTGTTACTCTACTTCAGAGTAGACAGAAATACAACATGAAACTATTCTTAGTGACAGCCCCACCTTGTTTGTAACATGTAGTTCTCCCCTTGATAACTCCATGTCTCCTGTTTTCCTGAGTTTGTTCAAATCTTCAGCCACCATTCCAGAATGCGATCTTCTCATGAAGCTAGCCTCCTTTCATTCAAATAGTAAAGAATCTCAAACAATGACTACAAGTGTAATTTATCTGGTTAGAAATGACCTAAGTTCCAAGGTCGCTCTAACAGGAACAAAACCAAGCTGTCTGTACCACACCAAACATATTGTATCACAGGAACTTATGAACAAAGGACTCATTGATATTGGCCATCATTCCTTTTATATCTCTTGTGTGGTCGTCTGCTCCATCTGTGTTTAATTTAGTCATTTTAACAGTCATCTCTACAGCACAACTCTTGTTAATACTGTGATCCCAAATATGTAGGCATATGCTCTCTTGTTTACTGCTCAGAGTTCTTTACATCGTCTTTGCTGCCAGGTAGCGAAGTTGTTCCAAACTCAGGATGGATGATAAAGCCATTTCAGTGCAAATTTACCAGAATTCACACATATCCTTCTATTCATGATAGGGAAAATATCCAATTTTATAATAAACAAATGTGGAAGAAATAAAAGCATTTGAATTTGGTCATACAGGCCCAAGGTTTTGAGTGCTTAACTTTTAACATTCTGGGTTTCAAGCCTTCTGAATTTAACCTCTTAAGTGCTGAATTAATGAGTATTTATGTGACTGGTTCCCTATCTCTTACTCTTACCTGGTCTTCTTGATGGGTGTAGATTTACCTACTGAATTTGTCTGGTACAGATGGAGAAGAGTTTCATTTCGGGATTTTTTAAAAAATAAGAATGTATCAAGATTTGCAAAGTTCTTACTCAGGAAAGGGGGAGACAGAGGGTACATCTATACCAGGCCTGGGCGAACTTGTGGGCCCGGCCAGGAGGACTGAGCCGGGAGGACGAGTTGGACAAGGAGGGAGGGTCGGGTGGGCCAGAGAGGAGGCAGGGCTAGGGCTGGGCCAGGGTGGACCCAGTGGGGGTGGACCAAAGGGGTGGGTTATCCTCAGGCTACTCACCCCATCCTTATACTGAGAGGGTGATGAGACTTTGGAGCCCCCTTGCCTGCCATCTGGCCATGCTTCTCCCGGCATCAGGACAGTGCCTCAACTCGTTCTGATGGAGGAGAAGGGAGAAGCCTCATCCCTCAGGCCTGGCTTCTCTTAGCATCACAACAAGGCTACTTGTCCTGTTGTGATGCTGGGAAGAGGGCCCAAGGAAGGCATATGGTGGCTGGGAGCACACCAGAGGGCTACCAGAACTCCCAGAATTTGACAGCATTGAGACATAGCAGCTAAAGTGAACTGCATTAATTCTACAATACATATGTACATAGGATCTCATCACATGTCCAATTTGTGAGTGATAGTGAGGGGATTGAGCAAATTTGGTGGGCAGTAGGGGAAACCATTGCCCCACACCCCACATCGCCCGTCACTTCATCTCACCGGGGAAACATCACCACCTGGCTTCATCCACTATCATCCCATTCTTTCCTATGAGAACACGGGAAGCTTCCTATGTTCTCTAGGCAGTGTCCTATGACGCTTGCAGGACACTGGAAGCATGAAGCCCCGCCGGAAGTAGCCCTATGTCATCTGATGGCTCTAGCAGGCTTCGTCCTCCCAGCATCCTGCGAGAGTCCTAGAATGCTAACATTCTCTAATGAGATGAGGTCCCTAAGAGTGGGAGAAAGTAAACTGGGCAAATTCATCCATTCTTAATCTCTTTCTGGTGGAGAATGAAAGAAACAATGGTGGGCTGTTGTCGTGAAGCAACAGAAATATAGACAAGAGAAAAAGAACAAGTTTATTGAAAAGATTAGCTATGATGGTTGGCATTCACAACTTGTTAGAATGGAGATTGGTGTTAGATTACACTGCCTGTTTAGGTGTTTGGATCCTTTCAGAGCTTGGAAAGGACTCCTCTCTGAATTTCATAGGCAGTATGGCAAGTTCATAAAAAGTAATTTTACCAAACTTCCCATCTACTCAGCTGATCTATTTATTAAAATTGTTTAGTAGAAAGTACAGTATTATTCCCAACATTTCCCCCCTTTAAAGGAACACAGGAATTGGGAAACATAGAGCTGTTATCAGAAACTTTGGGTATTATACCACTCTTAACACAGAGGCAATTTCAGTTAATAAAGCTTTCCAGGCCAAAACTACAAACGCAGTCCTTTATAGGATGTAATATAGAGTGTAAAAGTTCAGGTTAGATTGAAAAGCAAATGTCAATCATACTTGGAGAAGGCTTAAGGGCTTATATTTTCTTTATTGTTTTATATTAAAATACTTAGAAATCCAAATACTACCATGAAATGTAAGCCTTTTAGAAGGAAGTCTCTCATCTCTAAAACTTCTAAGCAGAAAAGCGAAAATATCAGTATGTCACACAGAGATAATCTCTTCGAACTGTGTCTTTTACAGCCACATGAAAGACGGTGGGTTGCCTTATTTCTGAGTTCTTGTATTTCTTACATTTTGCACCTTAATATACCAGTTGCTGACATCACGCTTCAATATGATAATCCAGACATTATGCAGCACACTCTTCTCACACATGTCTGAAAAAAGTCACACTTTATGTTCCAGCTTTTTAGACATAATCTCTGTGTTAAGCTTTATATCATGATGCTAAATTCGGATTGGGTCATTAAAACATTTGCCAGAATTATTACATATTGTGTTGCATATTACAAAATAGTATATATTGTTTGGAAATTAAATGGAAGATCTGTCGGGGAGGTCCTGCTCTCAGTCCCACTGCCGTCACAAGCACGATTGGTGGAGATGAGAGACAGGGCCTTCTCGGTGGTGGCTCCTCTGCTGTGGAACTCTCTTCCTAGTGAAATTAGGACGGCCTCCTCCCTCCTGGTATTCAGGAAATAAGTTAAAACCTGGCTGTTTAAACAGTCCTTCGGCAAGTGACAGAATGCAGTTTAACATCCTATCATGGCACAGTTGGAAAGGAAGCAGCCAAATTATGATTAAGGAATTGGTACAATACATTATTTGTGTTGAGAATTTATTATGTTTTAATATGTTTAAAGGGCATTAATGTGCATTTATATATTTATTGGTTTTAGTGATTTTATAGTGCTTTATTTGTTTATGTATAATGAAGTATTGAATTTTTGTCTAGACGTATGACGTATGGCACTTTGAGTCCCCCACGGGGTGAGAAGAGCAGGATCGAAATGAAGTAAGTAAATAAATAAATAAATAAATTGACATTGTTATCATTGCTAACAACCAATGATGCGGAAGGCTGAGTGTTGCAGTCCAACAATATCTGGAGGACCACATGATTCCCACACCGGCTATATTACTTCACAAAGAACGGGGTGGACTTGATCTTATCTAAACGAATGTGCCCCCAGATTAGGAATGGAAAGGGTGGCTGGAATCCAGTTGGACAATTGTAAAAGTGTAGTTTAGAAGGTTCACAGGGATGATAAAGTTCCCCAATCTCAATTTACCAGGAAACAGCCACTATCATAGATGGGGTATGTTCCCCTGTCAATTGGGAAGGAGTTGGCTGATGGCCCCACCCATCCCCTTGCACAACCAAGCTCTAGGGCAGGGTGGTTCTCAATCTGTGGATCCCCAGATGTTTTGGCCTTCAACTGCCAGAAATCTGAACATCTAGTAAACTGGCTGGGATTTCTGGGAATTGTAGGCCAAAACACCTGGGGACCCACAGGTTGAGAACCACTGCTCTAGGGCAAGATGGAGTTGTGACAGGGGTCCTCCATCTACTTGTCACAATGGAGATTACTTCCTGACCAAAGGAAGAATATGATCACAGCAGATATACAGTAATTTATGTCATAGCACCCACTACTATGGTGTTTACAAATGCATCAATTCTCCATAGCATTCCAGCTAATATTGGGAAAAAATGGGGGGGGGGGGAGTAATCAAATATGCTTTTCTAGAGGCAAGAAACTCTGACAAGAATCCTGCACTGATGAGAATTTTTGCTGTGTAGACTGTATTCCATACAAAATCCACACGTGACAGTTTAGAGCAGGAAAGAACATTTTCAGACTAGAACATAATATTTCCTGTGCAGAAAATGCTGTAATTGGGGACAAATGTTGTGCAAATTTTGCACATGGTCAATTTGCTGAGGAAATGATATTTCCGATGCAGAAAACAGCATTTTCCACACAGACAATAACATTTCTACATAGCAATATTATTTTCTGTTTAGAACATGGTGAATTTTGTGCAATATAATTTTGCAGAAATTAAGGGCTCATCTAGAAAAAACCCATCTTCAACCTGAATCTGGTACTTGCCATCTTTACGATGCATGGGGACTTCTGAGAAGTATCCAGACGTTTTAAGCAATTAACTCAACTTTTCTCCTCATTAAAAAAATTAGGGGGCATTTGAAAGTTTGCAGGAAACTCTGGAGTATCTACATACTCTGAGGCCACCTGAACAGCTGGATTGGTTCCATTTCAGTTAGATCCATTGTATTCATACACACACCACCACCATTACCCTTTCTTGGCACTGTTCAACCCTGGGAAGGAGATGTATCATCCCTGTATTGCCACTGCCACTCCTCACTAAGCATGGAGTTCCTTGCAAGTACCTGGTTACATGATCTTATCTGCTGATGTCAGAAAGGGGTACCTGCATGTCCAGCAAGAAGAAGTGGGGTCATTATGTCACCCCTGCTGATTACATAGGCACCTCATTGTTAACAAGGAGTGGTGCCAACATATGGACAAGGTAGCAGTCTTCCTGGTCCAATGCAGTCTCAGCCTAGTTGGAACATCTGGACACTAACATGGAGAGAGTTCAGCCAAGTACATAAGGCCGTTATAATAGTTGGTGTAAATTAATGATCTCATCAGGTGGGATAACTTTTGGCGCCTTATGCCAGATCCTCTTTAGTTTTGCAACAGAGACCGCCAGCTCCCATCCCACAATGTAGAACTACTTCTGGCATAGCTCCAGTTCAAAACTATACAGGATCTGGCATATGCCACCACGGTGGCAACACGGGAGGAATCAATGGGGGAAGTTGGGTAGTAGACGCTTCCCCCCTGGAATGAGGTAGAGGAGAAGCCGAGCAATGCGGAGTGTGGGGTGATGGGTTTCCCACTCCCTCAGTTGGGCACAATGCATGGCGATTCTGGCTGTCCATATGATGAGGACGTAAGTGGCTGGAGTAGATATTGCCTGAATCCCAAATTGAAAAGAGAGGTCAATAACTGGATGGTTTTGGAAGATTTTTCACAGCGAGAAGAAATTTTCAAAAATTACTCCTTGCTTCTTTTAGTTATATTACTTTCCCTGTTCATTCAGTGAGAAGGAGGGCTCATTTTCCCACTTCGCAATGAATTGTTTGTGGGGAAATACATACGTCGTCTATTTCTAGAAAACTGGAATATAGATGCAAAGATTCATTTTTGGATAGACCTTTTGTCATCAATGTAGTGCTCAGCTGATGATTGTGGTTAGAAAGGTAGCCTTCAAAAACTTCAATCTAAAGATAATCTTTGCAAATCAGGCTAGAGTGGATTAAGCAGCAAGAAAGGAGGGCGGAAAATACCCTTACTGCAGGTTAATGAAATGGATGGGTTCTAATCCTAAAAGAAACTAAGTGATTATAAATTGGAGATTACTATAGAAATAAGTCCATTGTAAGCCTTTTTTTTACTTGACATTGTTGTGTGACTTTCCAAAGGCAAGTTTATTTCATTTTTATTCAGACAGGATTTTTTTTTTTTTAAAAAAACTATTTTCTCATGTTTGGTCATTGTTTATATAACTAGACCAGTCAATTGTTTACAGGATTTCTGTGATGAACAATAGCTTTCCCACACTAAAAACCCCTTAGGAATATGCACATCACCCGTTAGTAATTGCAGGAGAGCAGGAAAAAAATTAAGTTATCTCACTCTGAAAACAGAGTCAAGTATTGGACTGAGAAAGTCAAAAAAATTCCCTGCTAAAGTAATCATTGTTTGTGATGAATGTTTATCATTTTACTAGCAGATACCCTTAGCAAATATTTTACAGTTTTTCACTGACTGGAATATTAATTACCATGAATAGAGCAGGCCTATTGAATGAATAGGATTTAAACAATTCATTCAATGGCTTACTTGCATAGGGACTACCAATAGCTTGATTGTGTCTGAATAAATTCACTATACAACGTGACTCCTTTATCCACAGATTTGATACCCACAGTTTTCACCAACACTTGCTTCCAAAAATATTCTCCCAGAAACTGTTTGTGTTGTTGTTGTTCTTGTTGTTGTTAGCCTCCATAGGTCCTCCAGTGTGATTCTATGGTATGTTTCTGGCCCAGATATAGTTAAAGTAATAGGATTTATTATTACCCACTGTTTCAAGTATTATTATTATTATTATTATTATTATTATTATTATTATTAGAAACACTACAAGATTCATACACAGCAAACAAGGTCACTATGCTGGCTATTGTATTGGATCATATTATTATTATTATTATTATTATTATTATTATTATTTGAAACATAACAAGATGAGTTCACAGCAGACAAGATCACATGTATTGGATCACATGTCAGATTGTGTGATGTATCAGCGAATAATGTGTGCAGATCTCAGTGGCCTTCTGCAGGTGGCAGATGGTAATTTTGTCAGCGCCGATTGTGTTTAAGTGCAGGCCAAGGTCTGTAGACACTGCGCCCAGTGTGCCGATCACCACTGGGACCACTTTGACTAGCTTGTGCCAGAGTCTTTGCTGTTCAATCTTTAAATCCTCATATTGTGTCAGCTTTTCCAATTGTTACTTTTCAATCCTGCTGTCATCTGGGATTGCAACATTGACGATCCATACTTTGTTTTGTAACATGATTGTGAGTTCTGGAGTATTGTGCTCCAATTATTATTATTATTATTATTATTATTATTATTATTATTATTATTTTATCCTACATAGAATTGGGATTGTACTACATATGTTAAGGATACAGACTTCTTGTAGGCTATTAAACATTGACATAGAAAATCAATGTCACCTATCTTCATTTCGAAGTAGGTTCCTTGCTCTTTTTATTTCTTCTAACATTCAGTAAAGTGCTCATTAGCTTCCAAATCTATTGAGCTCCTGGGTCTGATGGAACTGCAGCAATTTTGTCAGAATCCACTGGGGATGAATTTCTCCCAATAGGCTTAAGTCTAATGAGTTAAGCCACACTAGTCTTATTGTATGGGGAGGGAGTAGGGTGTGGAATTCAGACTGGAACTTGGAAAGAAGTATTAGGTACTGTGATGCCAGCAGCTTCTGTTGTTACTAATGCTAAAAGACACACCACTAAAACATCCATGTTCATTCTAGTTTGGGGCAGGGATGCTCACTGCTCTAAAGAAGACATTACAGCTGGGACCGTGTGCCATTTCAATTTTCCACAGGACTCTAAGCAAAAACTGAATAGCATTGTATTGTTGAAGGTTTTTCATGGCCAGAATCACTGGGTTGTTGTAGGGTTTTTTGGCTGTATGGCCATGTTCCAGAAGCATTTTCTCCTGACATTTCACCTGCATCTGTGGCAAGCATCCTCAGATGTTGTGAGGTTTGTTGGAAACTACGAAAATTGGATTTATTTATCTGTGGAAGGTCCAGGATGGGCAAAAGAACTCTTGAAGTTAGGTGTAAATATTTCAATTGGTGACCTTGATTAGCATTTGATGGCCTGACAGATTTTAAGTGTGGCTTGTTACTGCCTGGGAAATTTTGTTTTTTATTTATTGTTATAATTTTAGAGTTTTTTATTACTGGTAGCCAGTTTTTGTTCATTTTCCTGGTTTCCTCCTTTCGGTTGAAATTGTCCACATGCTTATGGATTTCAATGGCTTCTCTGTGTAGTCTGACATGGTGGTTGTGAGAGTAGTCCAGCATTTCTGTGTTCTCAAATAATATGCTGTGTCCAGGTTGGTTCATCAGGTGCTCTGCTATGGCTGACTTCTCTGGTTGAAATAGTCTGCAGTGCCTTTCATTTTCCTTGATTCGTGTTTGGGCAATGCTGCGTTTGGTGGTCCCTATGTAGACTTGTCCACAGCTGCATGATATCCGGTAGACTTCTGCAACGGTGTGAGGATCCCTCTCGTCCTTTGCTGAACATAGCATTTGTTGGATTTTCTTAGTGGGTCTGTAGATAGTTTGATGTTGTGTTTCCTCGTCACTTTTCCTATGCAGTCAGTGGTTTCCTTGAATAGCAGTTAGAACCAGATGCCTGGTATGGCTTAAGGTGGGGAATGTCTGAGGATGTTATTGTTGCTATGTGCTCTTTTTCAAATGTCTAGTGTGGATAGATGTTAGCTGCCTTGAATCCCTATAGAGAGAAAGTCGGGATATAAATTAAGATAATAATAATTAATAATAATAATAATAATAATAAATCATAATGACTTATGGTGACACAAACATGATTGCAGGATTTTCCATGGATGATAGTGTGTGATTTTCCTGAGGCTCCAACCACTGTACTACACTGACTAAAGGAGGCAAGAAATTGGCCAGTTTGCCCCATAAGATGATTTGATTTGATTCCTATTTCCTACCTCTAGACTAAACCTGCACAACTCAGCAGTAGTAGGGGACCAAAATTAAAATAGGTCACAGATAAGCTTTTAGTGCCTCACTCTGGGTTTATGAAAGGGCAACCTTCCCTGAGCGCAAGCAACAATGCAAAATAGCCTCAATTTCCCACCTCCCATCTGTGTGGTGGCACGTTGTGGTCTTTTCTGAGGGAAAGAAGAAGTGCCTCACCTCTTCTTACTACCAACTTTCCTTTCTCTTTGCCTCTGGTAACCTCTGTCGTCATCTTCTGGAGGGAAAACATGCCAATTCTGCACCGTTCATTTTTGCTTGATTGTGAGGGGAAAGCATAGCTTTGACATGAAGATCCCACAACAACTTCATGGTGAAGCTATCTTTCTCCCTCATAAATGAGGGAAATGAACATTGGTTTTGCCGCTGGATGAGAAGGAGATGACAGCGGCAATGAGACACAAAGAAAAAGGAGGAGTGGCAGAGGCAATAATTGGGGCACTTCTTTACCACTCCATTTCCCTCTAAAATGGCCAATCTAATGTTAAATTCCAACTTGGAGCCCAAGATTCTACCCACCCCCCCAAAAGCTCTTATACCACTTAAATTTCATTCTTGCACCCACTATTCCAACTTCCCCAGGCTGTGTTTCCAACCAAAACCAGCACTTCTAGCATCCTGACCAGTGGTGCCCCCTTTGTTACAGGTTAGTTTGGTAACTTTGACGCATACAGGAAGGAAATACATAGAGTTAAACACTTGTAGAAGGGAATGGTGGGTTCCAATTGCTCCTCGGCTGTAGGACTACATGAAAACCTCCCTTCTAAGGCTTAGGCTCAGAGACTCCATGAGCTGCACCAAAGCCTTGAGAGGGCCACATCTGGCCCCTGGGCCGCATGCTGTGTAGGCTTGTTCTAGACATATGGAAGCCCAGGGAACTTTCAATTTTATTTATTTATTTATTTACTTGTATTCCCCCCCCCCCTTCTCTACCTTGACATGGGGACTCAAGGTGCCTTACAATGACACAAGGTCACGCCTCAACACAATCACCTAAACATTTCAAAATTTGCAATATATTAAAAAGAGTTAAAACAGATTTTAAAAGTTAAAAACTTAGAAAACACACCAGCCAAGTTCATGGTCTGACTCCATTCCAAGGTCAATTGCACAAGGTTTCAATTCAAAAATACCACATTGCTTTAGTTTCTGAAGGCCTTCTCACAGAGCCAGGTTTTTACTCTTTTCCTAAAGACTAATAGGGAGGGAACTCCTCTGATATCACTAGGGAGGGAGTTCCATAACCAAGGGGTCACCACTGAGAAGGCCCTGTCTCTCATCCCCACCAGCCACGCTTGTGAAGCCGGTGGGACCGAGAGCAGGGCCTCCCCAGAAACTCTTAATCTACATCCTGGTTCATAGGGGACGATACGTTCAGATAGGTAAGCTGGGCTGGAACTGTTTAGGGCTTTATAGGCTAAAACCAGCACTTTAAATTGTGCTTGGTAGCAAACTGGCAGCCAGTGGAGCTGACACAACAGAGGAGTTGTGCATTCCCTGAGCACCGCTCTATAGAGCAACCTGGCTGCCGCTCACTGGACCAGTTGGAGCTTCTGAATAGTCTTCAAAGGAAACCCCCACGTAGAGTGCATTGCAGTAATCTATACAGGATGTAAACATAGCATGAACCACCATGGCCAAGTCAGACTTCCCAATGTATGGGCACAGCTGGCGCACAGGTGTGCAAAAACTCCCCTGGCCACCACCGAAACTTGTGGTTCCAGGGTCAGCAATGAATCCAGGATCCATCCCAAGCTAGGAACCTGCGCCTTCGGGAGGAGTGCAACAGAGAAAGTGGCAGATTCAGCCACTCCAATAGGGGAAACCTGGTTTATCTTAAGATATTAGTTTCTCATCTAAGGAATGTAAATCCTTCTACAATCATGCTTTATTATTATTATTATTATTATTATTATTATTATTACTACTATTATTATATTTGTTACCCACTTCTCCTCATGGCTCCAAGCTGGTTATGACATAGATAAAATATCATTGTGTCAAACAAACATTTTAAAACATATTTCTATGAAATACATATATTAAAATACACAACAAGGATTAAAATATAGGTAAAGGTTTTCCCCTGTCAATAACTCCAGTCATGTCCTACTCTGGGGGTTGGTGCTCATCGAGTGTTGTCAGTAGACACTTCCAAGGTCATGTGGCTGGCATGACTGCATGGAGCACCGTTACCTTAAAATATAATTAAAATATATAAAATTAAATATTTAAAAAAATTAAAATATAGTGATCACAATATGTGAGTTTGGGATTCATAGTTAAAACTGACTGGGCAGGCCTGCTGGAAGAGATAAGTCTTCTGATGTGTTTTAAATATCAATGAAAAATTCTTTTTCCAGAAAACCCCGCAATGGGTCTCCCCCCTTGAGGCAAAACATCGAAGACTACTAGGGTGGAGGTCATGGCCCACCTATAAAAATATCCTCCATAAAAGGAATGGCTCCTGGGAACTAAAATCCCAACAGGAAATAACTAAAGATTTTAATAACATCTCATGGCTGCAATATGCCCAGATTAGGGAGTGCTATAAGGAAGATATAAAAATCGGCTTCGGAGAGGAAACAGACCCATGGGACAAAATTCAAAAAAAGGGAAGAAAAGTAATAACAGCCCTATATCGGATCCTATTGGGATGGGCCACCGAAACAGAGTCAATCACAAATTCGATGGTCCTCTGGGCAAAAAACATAGGGCGCACAATACACCTAAGGGAATGGGAGATCATTTGGAAAAAAAGACTTAAATACACATACTCCTCAGACCTAAGGGAGAATTGGCTAAAAATGTTACACCGTTGGTTCCTAACACCACAAAAAATAGCGAAAATGTACGAGAATGCCGACAATAGGTGTTGGAAATGTAAAGTATCTGAGGGGTCCTTTTTCCATATATGGTGGCAATGCCACAAGACAAGAGTGTTCTGGAAGAGTATTCATAATGAGTGTAGGAAAATTCTCAATTTAAACCTTCCTATGCGTCCAGAAATGTATTTATTAGGAATGTATGATGAATCTGTGTTTCCTGACACCAACTCAGAAAAGCTGTTTAATTTCTTTGCAACTGCAGCTAGAATAACTTTCGCCAGATTATGGAAACAGGACTTGACCCCATCTATAGCACAATGGAGGGAGAAAGTCAGAGACGTTCAAGAAATGGACGAGCTGACTTTTTGGCTGCGACCGAACAACGGAAAAGGATCGGCAATGACAAACTGGAGCTTGTTTAAGAACTATATGGAAAAAGAATTACAGAAATAAGTTATTAAATCAGTGTTTAATGAAGGGAGGCTGAATACGATGTAATGGGAATACTGTATTATGGAATGATACTAAATGAATGAAAACGAGGGGAAGTCACTTTTAAAAGGGAGTAGGGAGGGGGGGAGGAGTTGAGGAGGGGAGGGGGTGGATATGTAGCGATTATGGCGTAAGAATGATACTAGTGAGGGCCTAACTTGTTAGGCATATACGGCACTTTAGATATCTACGCACCTTGCCTCTATGTCTATACGTTATATGTTTATATGTATGTGAGTCATACGTGTCACGATTTGTATTATGTCCTTGTTGTCTATTTTATACTGCAAACTCAATAAAAAAAATAATAATAAATATCAATGAAAAAGTCCCCAAAAGGCCGAGAATGGGAAATACAGCATTCATGTTCAGCTCCCCTTACTAAAATCCAGTACATCCCAAATCATGTTTGACATGTTTTAGGACAGCTGGAGAATGGCAGACAGGAGCCTTTGATTCTAGTTTTTTTTTTAATAAAAAAATGCCCATTTCCATAGGACCAGCATACTTGCTACATGACTTTTCCATAAACTAATTGTGTGAATGGAGTCTTCCTAGCTGATGATGCAAGATCCATTTTTATCATAGGGATTTAATACCAAATACTTCAAGCCACAAATCTCTAATCCTAAAAAAACCACTGAATGGAATCCCCCCCCCCCCCCCATGCAGTCAATAAACCAGAAGTTTTATTCACAAGGCTTTCAGAGATGCTCAAGCCCGATTGCATTAGTGTAGTTGGAATGGCCTGTGTTCCTTTTTGGGGGGTGGGGAGAGGAGTGGGGGGAGTCTTCTTATCAATGCAAGATAGCAAGAAAATTATTGAAGACATGTGAATATTCACAATGATTACTTAGGACCTCACCCCACAAAGGGGCTGTCTAGATGACGTCCTAGACAATCCCAAATTAATTTGCTACAAACCAGGAAAACCCTGGTTTGTAGCGAATTAATTAGATAGTGGATTTATTCCATGACTTTTTGGAAGGCGCAGGATAAACCCACAATTTCCAGACACCATTCCCACAGTTCTCTGGACTAAATTAGTGCGGAAAACTGTGGGAATATGCACCGCCCCTCCTCAAAGCCCCCAACCCCCTTTGAAAAATAAATAAAACTTACCCAGCCTCCAGTACACTCTTGCAGCAGCTCTCCTGGCGCACAGAAATGATGTGCCAAGAGGATGGGGGGGGGGGGTGATTTTATTTATTTAACCCGGTAAACTTGGGAGTGGTGTCTGGACTGTAGTCCAGACACCAGAAAAAGTGGATTTATCCTGTGCCTTCCAAGAAGGCGCAGAATAAATCAAGTATCAAATTAATTTACTACGAACCAGGGCTTTCCTGGTTTTTAGCGATTTAGTTCAGGATTGTCCAGAATATTGTCTGGACAGTCTTAGATATTTTTCAGTGCAAAAGATTGCCCAGAACATTGTCTGGACAGCCCCTCCTTTATTGTGGCAGATACCTCAATAACGGTCCTGTCTGGACAGGCCTTGAGTTTCCACTGCAAGATAATCTGGGATAAAGCTATGACCTGGGATCAGGGCAGTGTGAAAGAGACCTTCTAGATGTTTTTCAGTGCCAAATTTTCCAAATGGGTGAGTTTGAAATTGGCTTTTCATGTATTTCTTTCAGAAAGTATTGCTGGTGGGAAAAAGATGCTTGGCCTCCCAAGGAATGTGCAGAAATATTAGAATTTAAATCAGGATTCCCAGTCAATGTATTTGCTTCTATTTTGCAGTGAATTAATCCTGTAATTTCCGTCATAATGCTTTTTCATGTACTTCATGTACATTCATCACTAGCATTATTAGTGAATTGAATTCTACTATAATAGAATTAATCCAATCTCATATCCTGAAACATTAATACATTAACAGGCCCCAAAGCAGTGAAACATCACAATGCATTGAAAGGTGGCATGAGCCTAACCAACAAAAGTATTCAAAGTTTAACCAGTTTTCTCAAATTCATTTTTTGGAGAAACAAAGTTGTTTGTTTTAATCTACTGACATTTCATTTTGTGATTAATTTCAGACTAACGGTACACAAACGACAAACTCATTTTAATGTGACAAGCATTTGGTAATTAATTTCCCAACAATGCTGTGGGAATCGAAGAAGCACTCTTCATTTGACATGTATTTTATAATTTATTTTAAAACAATGCTGCACAAATCTGCAAAGGCATTATTCATCGGAGAGTTCATTAATTATGCAAATGTGCTGCAATTAACAAATCTGTTCTGAGGATGGTATTTGCATAATAATGAACTTCATGTTTGTGACATTATTTAATAAGATAGCTTTGTGCTTTTCCCCCAGCAAAGCACTTCTGTGAACACACTTGGAAGCAGGAGGAGGCTAAAAATTGACTTTATGAGATTAAAAATGTGACCCAAAAAGCACTGTCTTAAAATATAATACGGTCTAACACCAATACAAATAATCAATACAGCTATTTTTAAAAAATTAACTGATGTCTACTGCAGAACCATTTGTACTTTACTTTCAGGAGAACAATAAAATAAGAATATTGGTTCCAAATAATGAGGAAGTGCATTCAACAGATTATTTTGAATTGTTAGGGTGTGACATAAACAATGTTAAGTGATTGCGATGCACTCTCGACATAATTTGGAGACAACTGAATGATACCAGATAGTATTCAATAACAATAAAAGATCTCATTGAACTGCATAGCACTGTCAGACAATAGAAGAAGGTTTTTCTTTGCACTCCTCCTTCAAATACTATTCTCCATAAAATGACATTCCAACACATGTATTGTATACATGTGAATGAAGCTTTACGTCTTAACATGGGTAACAGAGAGCTATGCCATAACAATTAATGTTTTTGGTTATTATTATTATTATTTGAAACACAACAAGATGAGTCCACAACAGACACTCTGCTGGCTGTTGAATTGGATTACACGTCGAACACATCCCATTATTATTATTATTATTATTATTATTATTATTATTATTATACTACATTTATACCCCGCCCTTATGGGGGACTCAGGGTGGCTTACAGACCATGGCATACAATGCCGCATTATACATATAATAATAAGCATGACATATGAATTTAAATAATTAGCATATCTATTTAAACATGCAGTAATAAACATGACATGTCAATTGAACAATTCAAATATAAATACAATAAAAAAGCTTACAAGTAAGCATTCAATCCCAACCAAAGTGGGCTGATGACATATCAATTAAACAAATCAAACATAAATATAATAAAACAGCTTAAAAGTAAACATTCAATCTCAACTGAAGAGGGCTGATGGAATGAGGCCAGAAGCAGCAGGTAACAGGTGAGGTGAGGGAAACCTGAAATCGAGCACCTGCACAGGTGTTCCAATGTCTAGATTATGAGCAGCATATGGTGCAGCCATTAAAGTCGTTGTGTAGTGAGGTTACAGGGGCCATGGAGGCACCCTGTACAGATGTTCCAGTGGCCTGGTGGTGGGTGGTGTGGCCATTAAAGTAGTTGTGTAGTGAGGCTACGGGGGCCATGGAGGCACGCCACACAGGAGTTCCAGTAGCCTGACGGTGGGTGGCACGACCATTAAAGTAGTTGCACAGCGAGGCTAATTGGGGAATGGAGGCACCCCACACAGGTGTTCCAGTGACCTGGTGGTGGGTGGCATGGCCATTAAAGTGGTTGCACAGTGAGGCTACGGGTGCCATGGAGGCACCCCATGCAGGTGTTCCCTTGGTTTAGATTATGAAAAGAGAAAGGTGTTCATGTAAGTTTTTAAAATGTCACAAATTTAAGCGATTCAGTTGAGGAGGTGTCTAAAGAAACCAGAACAGATGTCTAAAAAACTTTCAATTTTAAGATTTAAAAGGGTCACGTAAAAGAAATAGAAAAAGGGGGAAATTGCTGGGAGAGATGGGAACTGACCATTTTGTATCCTCTTTTATTTATTTTGGATGGATTATGATGTACACCTGGAGAATATGATATGACAAAACACAGAAAAATATTGCTCTTATTTAGAAAAAACAGATTGTGAGATCATTTTTCTTCCAGTATTCTGAGCAGAGAGAACACCCATATTTTGTGGAGACTTTGGGCTCATCTATATCGTGCATACACAGCAAGAATGTTGTAGACTGGCTCCAGAAGACCTGGAAGTATTTAGGCAGCAACAGAGTAGTATTGAGTTAGTTCAGCCAGACCAACCTTGTTTGACTCTACTGCACTATCACTCTTCACTTTGTCACAGTGGCAGATGGCCACATAAGTCAGGAGATCTTGTGACTATCACTGGGCACCTTTGCTGACATCTGTAAATATGCTGCATGATCAGAGAAAAGGAGGGGCTTTGCTGATGTGGGTGGCTTTGCTGATGTTGTCAAGGGCACCTGATGACAGTCAGGACCTTGCTGGAGACAAGGTGACAGAGGCAACACAGCCCTGATCTGTCCCTTTTTCCTTTCACTGCCAAGAACATGGAAAATGGGGTGGTGGTGATTGCTCACATGAACAGTGGCCTGGTACACATTTGAATCAGTCTACTGTCTACACACGGTGTAGTCTACTCTCTACACAGTGCAAGCCTGCTCCAAAGTTTTGGGGAAACTCTGAGAATATTCCCCGACTTTGCTTAACATGGGGCTTAACCAACTTTGAGTTTTAGAACTAGCATAACATATCTTAGAATCATAGAATCAAAGAGTTGGAAGAGACCTCATGGGCCATCCAGTCCAACCCCCTGCCAAGAAGCAGGAATATTGCATTCAAATCACCCCTGACAGATGGCCATCCAGCCTCTGTTTAAAAGCTTCCAAAGAAGGAGCCTCCACCACACTCCGGGGCAGAGAGTTCCACTGCTGAACGGCTCTCACAGTCAGGAAGTTCTTCCTAATGTTCAGATGGAATCTCCTCTCTTGTAGTTTGAAGCCATTGTTCCGCGTCCTAGTCTCCAAGGAAGCAGAAAACAAGCTTGCTCCCTCCTCCCTGTGGCTTCCTTTGGATAAAGGTGTGGAAGTTCTCAATTGCCATTGAAACTTGCTTCTCAATGGAATACCAGAACAATTAGTTTGAAGGTTTTTCTTAAATCTTGTTTTCCATTCTTTATTAAGATGCTATGTGTAATTAGTACAGTTTCAATTGGGCTAAATACTAATTTGGAAGCCATCCAGATTGAAAATCTACATGAAAAAGAAGGATTTGCAATGTTAAGAGAGGTAAACTTCTCCAGGGTAAGTTCTCATGGTGTAATTTGGTTCTGCTTAAATACAATATAGAGTCCTTGTGGAATTTAAGATGGAATACAGTAAGAGGGAGTGAAGGGAACGCAAAGTAAAACAGGTTTTCCGCCAGAAGGGCAATTCACTTATAGTTTAATAAAAAACCCAACCAGACGGAATTATGCATGCTACGGTGAAATTTGTTTTGGAATTAAAGAGTTTATAAATAACTATAAAAATATGAATGCATATTTTCTATTATTGAATTCCTTTTGCATCAAAAACAGCAAATGTAAAATCTTTGTTGACAAAATGAAATTATGTCTAGTTTGCTTTTTTTCAGTGTGACAGTAATGTAACAGTTTTCCTAAAGCTGTTAAGGGGAAGATTGTGACAGTGTCACCAAATTGTAAATTCTATGAGTTAGTGATGTGATAATTTTGAAAGAGACAAGAATTTATGAAAAAATTAGGATGCTAAATTGGGGCACATCTGAATTGTACACACATGAAAAAAAAAGTCTGATTCTCTTATTTATGCTGCCCTCTAGTATTCAAACACATTTTTGATTATAAATATCACAGCCACTGCACTACTCACCACCACTGCCAATTGCCTGCAGAAGATTTTGGAAGTTCAAAAGAACAGCTCCGGCCCACTTTACCTGTCTGAACGTATCCCTCTACCAACCATCTAGGACCTTAAGATCATCCAGGAAGGCCCTGCTCCCGGTCCCCCCAACTTCGCAGTCGCACTTATTTAACCCATCTTTCTATATCTGGTCTCATTATTCCATGGTTGTTCAACAAATGCATTATGCACATGCCCCATATGCCCTCACAGTCACTCGCAGAGATGAATTTCATTGACAATCTGACTTTCATATGGAAAGCTGGACCCACGATTGCCAAAGTATTTGCACATATCTCTACCAACCTTTGTACTTGTCCTCTTGTAACTCAACTGACTGAACAAAATTTCTGTGTCAAAGGAGAAGAAAAGGCCAGGCAGTAAGTATTCTCTCTGGGTGTAGAATCTATTCAATAATAATGAGACAGATGTTGGATTTTTTAGTCTTCTGCCTCATTGTACAACAGCCAGACTGGGGTTCTCTTGCTCTTCTTGACATCTTTAATCCTCAGAAACACGTTTATTTTCAATATGTTGAATTCCTATTTTTCAAAAGATTTTTCTCAATGGATTAATGTGACAGTCATCTGTGAATGTTGGTTGTGTAGGATCGAAAACAGCCGCTTAGTCTATTATATTTTAATGATTCCTTGGATGATATCCCAAGTTTGTTAAGCAGGTCAAAATTGGATTGTGGCAAATGTAGGAACTCCCACCATTCAGCCTTCATAGGATCATATGCAAATGATGAAACACTCTCATAATTAGGCCTAAAGCCTGCTGAATGTAACACCTTCCAATTAGCACTCTGCAATTCGGTTTCTACTGTTAGCGTTGCACAACAAAGACAAAAATTGCTATCGGTCCCCACAATAGAAAATAATTGATAAAGTTTGAGCGCGTGATTATGTTTTGGTTACTTTACAATTGTGCATTCAAAAAAAAAGTTAAAGAAATCCCAGTTAGTAAGTTAATCTCTGGCTACTCTTTGAAGATAATGAAATTGGCTTCCTACTGCTGATTATTCATTAACAATTAATTCTTTCTCAGTGATCTGCCTCATTTTCAGCTTCTCACTACAAACAGTCATTGGAATAATTACAAGTGGAAATGGAAAAGCAATTAGTGGCAGCTAATGCCAACATCTGATGAAAGTTGGGGGGGGGGCAGAGGCGGGGAGAGATAGCCTTCCTGCAGAACAGCATATAAATTTGGTAACTGCGGCCCTATTGCCTTCAGAGAAGCACGTTACTAATAACATTTCAATTTTATTGTTTCCCAACCTTGAATTCTACCACATTGAATGGCCTCTTTTATTCTGCATGGCGATTGGATTGCTGTACAGACATCCCAAGGATTCAATATAAACTAGAGATGTTTTTTCATGTTAAATGTATTAGGAGACTCACAGCTAAACACAAACAGACAAAGAAGAATGCAGGAACAAAAAGATCACTGAAGTAACAAGGCAGTGTATTCCAAGTATTATTCCTTATGGTTTCTGATGGTAAAAGGTAAAGGTTTTCCCCTGACATTTAGTCCAGTTGTGTCTGACTCTGGGCATTGATGCTCATCTTCATTTCTAAACCGAAGAGCCGTTGTCCATAGACACCACCAAGGTCATGTGGCCGGCATGACTGCATGGAGCGCCGTTACCTTCCCTCCAGTGCAGTATCTATTGATCTGCTCACATTTGCATGTTGACAGGAGCTGGGGCTAACAGCGGGAGCTCACACCCATCCCTGGATTCAAACCTGTGACCTTTCTGTCAACCACTTGACATCTCAGTGCTTTATCCCACTGCGCCATGGTTTCTGATGACATTAGAGGAAAAGACTGCCAGTAATGTCATGCATCTCTGCACTTTTTGTGGTTTTATGACCATTGGCAATATAGGAGGCAATCAGAATGGGGATCGTGAAATAAAGAAAAAGATGTAGATAAAATTAGGCGATTTCATAGGGATTTCTGTCATTAAAATCATTGCACGAATTTGGAAATTAATGAGTTTAAGTAAAAAAAAGTTATGATTGCAAATCACCCTTTTGATAGCGGGGGGGGGGGGGGGGTAAGAAATTACATTTCATTTACAGAGACATTTATTTTTAGTTTTATGTGACTGTCTTATTTGCAGACTCAATATCCATGGTTTTGCGTACCCACATTACAAAAAAAATATTCCACCCTCAGAAGAGTATGCGGGCATCTCTAGCAACCTTATCACAAAAGTCCATCGATCTGCCATGCATTGTAATGAGTCCATGGGCTCTCTGCTGGGAGTCACACAACATCACATGAATTGCCTTACCCCTCATCCCATGCGGGGAAGTGTCGCTGCCCAGTCTGTCCCGCCCCCCCCCCCCCCCAATTGCTGGTAAAGCAACATGGGAAGGCTTCCATGTTGCCGCTGCGGCAGCACGTGTTGGTTCTTCTCCTCTTTTGGCACGGAACCCTACCAGAAATCCCTGTGCATCACCTAATGGACTTCGTGCTGAAAGTGGAAAGGAAGCATCATATGACTGGCAAATTGTCCCATCTGATAGGATAGTTAGTCCTCCTCTGTGATTCTCTGCTATGCTTCTGGTGAAAATATTGTCAAAATATAGTCTATTGTCTATGCTTTCGGGATGGTCTAGGAGTATATCCACCACAGATATCTGGGGTTAATCTACACTGCAAAGTTAATGCTGTTTAATACCACTTTATCTGCCGTGGCTCTGTGCTACAAAATCATGGGGGTTGTAGTTTTATGAGGTCTTTAGCCTTCTCTGCCTAAGAGTGGTGGTATCTCACCAAACTATAAATCCCAGAATTCCATAACATTGAATCATGACAATTAAAGTGGGGCCAAACTGCATTCATTCTAGAGTGTAGATTCAACTTTGTATTATGCTGTATTTCATTCATTCATATTTCAGTTTTTGTTTTTTAAAAGTAAAATGTAGAAAAATTAAAGTTTTATAATGTTAAAAGTAACAAAAATCAGTTTAGAAATGACTTTATTATGATTTAGTAATAAATTACTTTTAAGAGTAACTTTTAAAACACTGTCATCTAGAGTGGTTATAGCTTTGACATGTAATAATGCTATCAGATCCCAAATTTTCCAGATTTAGGGAAAACCACAGATAGCAGAGCTGGGGAACATCTAGCCCACCTCCATTGATCAGAGTACATTCATGACATACAGGGTTCAACAATGAAGACATATATTTTGGGGGAGGTTATGAAGAGTGTTCATTAAAGTTTTCCCCTGACCCACTTCTATTTATCACAGGATGCTGAAACTGCACATGTGTAATGATATAAATCTATATAGGTTACGTGCCAATTTACAACTCAGAACTGATAACAGTCTTGATTTTACAGCTGCTAAAGTGGTATGAGGTTTGATAATGGATCCGGTGGAATACAGAGCAGTGGTCAAGTTCCTGTACTTGAAAAGCTGCACACCAAAGGAGACGTTTGGTGAGATGAAAGAGGTTTATGGTGAGGATTCCTCATCACATGATGTAGTCAAGAACTGGCATCATCAATTAAAATGTGGCTGGACTTTGGTGCAAACAGCTCCGATTCCAGGACAACCCCACTCTGCTTTTGATGAACACACCATCCAGCAAGTGGAAGGCGCCACATAACCATTTGCCACCTAGCTCAAAATGTCAGGATTAGTGTGGGAAAAAATCATCCAAGACCATCTTTACATGCATAAGGTATCCACTCGCTGGGTCCCCGGCTCTCAAACCTTTCCAGAAGGAGAAATAGGTCCAATGCTCTTGGTCTCTATTGACAATGTGCCATGGAAACCAGGAGGACATTTTTCAACAGACTGATCACACAGGATGAAAGCTGGGCCCATCACTATGATCCTGAGACTAAAGTCCCATCAATGCAATTGAAATATCATGACTCACTGCAAAGAAGGCACATGCCCAACTCTCAGCAGGCAAAGTCATGCTCACAGTATTTTGAGACCAGCATAGAGTAATATTGATGGATTTTCTATCAAAGGGTACCATGATCACTGGGGCATACTATGCTTCACTGCTGCAGAAATTGTGGGAGGCTATCAAAACCAAAAGATGTGGCATGCTCACCAAAGGTGTCTGACCTCTGCAAGACAACGCACCTGTTCACAACTCACATGTTGCCTAAATGGAAGCATGCTCCTGTGGCTTTGAAATTATACTGCACCCCCCCCCCATTCACTTGATCTCACACCATCGGACTTCCACCTCTTTCCAAGTTTTTTTTTAGGAGAAGCATTTTTCAGATGATGAGACTCTGAGTTCCAAAGTCACACGTTGACTTTTGGAGCAACCTGTCAACTTCTACAAGCGAGGTGTTTACAGTTGCTTAAAAAGATGGGAGTCTCTAACTACAGAATTCAGCTCAGATAAGGCCACCAGGCTGTTATTGAAACAGAAATGGATTTTAATGAATGAATGTGATTTAATGTTTTAAATGTATGTAATAATTGGATTTTGTTATGTATTTTATTATGTGTACATTGGAGGCATCAAATTGTTGCTGGCTGGAAGCCGCCCTGAGCCGTCCCCCCCTCCCCCGGGGGGGTTGAGAACGGCGGGGTACAAATATCTGAAATAAATAAGTAAAATAAGTGTGTGTCCCTAAGTGGCACCTATGTAGAGAAGGATGAATAATTGTGCCAAGTTTCATTGTTCTCAGTCCACAGGAAGTGAGTCAGGGGAAATCTTTATTGAACGCCCCTTGTAGGTTTAACTTATCTCCTATAAATGTCTCATAGACAGATTTCCTAACCAGTTTCATGTTTCCAGCAAATTTTATGTTACTCTCAATAAGTATTTTCCTTCTTTCTAACATTTCATTCAAGGTCTGCTAAGAAATCACTCTTGCGAGCACCAGGTTTGAAAACATACTCAATGTGAAAGTGTTCGTAGAAGTTTGAAAATGTGATATAGGCTTGCTCACGTCCCTTCTACTTATCCATTTACTCTTCTGCTAGTATTTTCATAACCATAAAGTTTCACAAATTTCAATGGAAAGAACGCTGGATTTTGAATAATCAGATGTGAGAGACAGTGTAACAGATGATTTCTTCCCTTCTAAAAGTCTGATAGGTTTTATGATAACATAATTAAAATAAATTTAAATAATTCATTTGCTGTTCTCTATGTACAGTATTCTTGTTGGTTGTATTTGTCTTGCTTATTATGCTCATTCCTGTTATGGAAAAAGCCTATGCTATCCCACAAATTATTTTCCTACTAGGAATATCATCCGCAATACAGTTAGATACAATTAAGACAAGTTAGGACAAGAGGGATCCTCTCACTTCTGCAGGAGTCTACCGTATACCATGCAGCTGTGGACAAGTCTACATAGGGACCATCAAACACAACATTGCCCAAACACGAATCAAGGAACATGAAAGGCACTGCAGACTACTTCAACCAGAGAAGTCAGCCATAGCAGAGCACCTGATGAAGCAGCCTGGACACAGCATATTATTTGAGAAAACAGAAATGCTGGACCACTCCAAAACCACCATGTCAGACTACACAGAGAAACCGCTGAAAGCATGTGGACAATTTCAACAGAAAGGCAGAAATTATGAAAATGAACAAAATCTGGCTACCAGTATTTAAAAAAACTAAAATTACGACAGCAAAACAACAGAGAGGAAACAAACAAGGACATCTAATTACCTCGCAACAAAAAATTGCCCCAGGCATTGCCAGGCCATCAAATGCTAATCAAGTTGAAACATTCACACCTAGCTCCAACAGACAAGAGTTCTTTGTCTCACCCTGGTCATTCCATAGATATATAAACCCATTTTCCTAGTTCCAACAGACCTCACTACCTCTGAGGATGCTTTCCATAGATGCAGGCGGAACGTCAGGAGAGAATGCCTCTAGAACATGACCATATAGCCAGAAAAAACCTACAACAACCCAATACAGTTAAGAGTTCAGTAGACCTGCCATCCAAAGTCCTCTAATTGGTAAATTAGCCAGGCACAAAAGTTCTACACTGTTAATACACCCAACATTGCATCATCTTTTGAAGCACGAATGTGTGATTTTCAACAACATGCCCTCCAACATTTCATAGCTGAAAATTGGCACAGATGGTTATGCAGTATAGTTTGGTCACCATGGCTCCATCCTATGGAATTGTGGGATTTGTTGTTTGCTGTGGCTTCAGAGTGCTCTGCCAGAGAAGGATAAATATCTCACAAAATTGCAGTACTTAATGTGGTGTCAAGCTGTGGATATACAGCCTTTGTCTCATCATGAGACTCTGTAGTTTTAAAAATGGATTTGAATTTCAAATCCGATAGTTCCATTTCACAGCCCTAGAATGGGAGACATGTCTGGTGTGCACATTTGGATCTAAAAGTGGAACGATCATAATCATGTTCAACCAAACACTTAAACTGGGTTGAACTCATCTGCTTTTAGACTTTCCATTTTATTGTTTCCTGTCATTTCTGGTGAATTTTAAGTAGTTGATCTCCATCAACCACATCTAAAAGCCTATTTTGTTTTTGCTGCACTTTATTTGAAAAGAAAGAGACAGTTGAAGTCTCCATAAGTCGATGCAGCGCATAAGAAGCTTTGTAACTTTATAAGATTTCCAGATTTCTGCTGACACTTTCTTATTCTGTGAAAGAGTTTCAGATAAGGAGAGCTTCAGTGAATTAGAAAGGTGATTTTATGAGCTAACTACCACAAATGGCTCTTCTTCCTGTGCAATATGGTCAGATGGAAATGAAGCTGGGTTGCTGAAGCAGAGCCAAAGGGAAGCAGTGCCTCTGAAATAGCTCTTTGTATACTGAATATTTACATATGTGCACGTTGCTATGCTGTATTTTTAATAACAGGAAAAAATAGCGGTGGGACAGGAAATACAGAAAGCTATAGACTTTAATGTGAAAATACAGAAATCAGCAACATTTTGAAATAAACAGCACATTTCAAAGTATTCCTTCTTTTGGCCTGTTACCAAATGTTTGGAAATATAATAAAAGTCAGATTGCTTCACTCAGATAAAGTTGTTAATTGCCATGACTTTAAAGGTCCTACCAGTAAGACTGTTTCTATACTGTCATAAATTCAGTTTGGAACTGTATAATGCAGGTCTACACTGCATTACATGGTGGTATAGATTTAGTCTAAGGTTGCATCCAGACAGCGTCAAAATGCAGGACAAATAAGTGGGGCAAAAATCATGGGACCTGATAGCAAGTCCAGACACAGACCTATCAGTCCTGATAAATGGTCCCTGCCATCTTGACACCTTCGTTTGTAGTGGATTTAGAAATCCTCAAGATGGACTGGGGACATCCAGCAAACTTTTTCTTTTTAAAAAAATGAATCTCCAAGATGCACTGGATCTCATATGTATTCATGCATGTAAATATCTGAATGTGCACACAAGGAGATTTCTTATTATCTTATTATCTCTCCTCACACTACTGTAAATCCAAGCTCTGTTTAATTTCATAAAGATCAGAACAAAGATCTCCTCATTGTGATTGCTTTCCACTTGTGCTTCCATTTAGCCACCGGTGTGCCCTTGGCTTCATTTATTTACAGCCCAGATCAGCTGTTTTGGGATTTTAAAATGCACACATGTGCTGGAGCAGTCCACACCAGGGAATACGAATGAAATCATGTGTTTTCCTTGACTGTAGAGATATACAATTTAGCGAATATGCAAATTCTTCAGCTGAAATCGGATTTTAAGTGCATCTTTTTACCATGAGTTTCTCAGCTCTTAATCTGAATCGGTAAGCATTTTTGTCAAGCATCATTTAGCCACACACCCCTTTTATCTCAGTTTGTTATGTGTTTTAGGGCCTGTTTAAAGATGGGCTCAAAGCCAACCTTAAAAACTCTGGCATAGACACTGAAAACTGGGAAGCCCTGGCCCTTGAGTGCTCCAGCTGGAGATCAGCCATGACCAGCAATGCTGCAGAATTTGAAGAGGCGCAAATGGAGGGTGAAAGAGAGAAACGTGCCAAGAGGAAAGAGCGTCAAGCCAACCCCGACCGAGACCGCCTCCCACCTGGAAACCAATGCCCTCACTGTGGGAGAAAATGCAGGTCAAGAATAGGGCTCCACAGCCACCTACGAACCCACCCCCAGGACACCGAACTTGGAGGACCATCATCCTCAGACTACGAAGGATCGCTTAAGTAAGTAAGTAAGTACAAGGGCTCTAAGATTACAATCAGACTGGCAACATATGTTGGAAAATGGAGAAATAATATTTATTTATTTATTTACAGTATTTATATTCTGCCCTTCTCACCTCGCAGGGGACTCAGGATGGATTACAATGTACATATACATGGCAAACATTCAACATATATAGACACACAGAGGCTATTTAATGTTCCACCTTTTTCATGAGGGGATTCTGGCCACCAGGGGAGCTGTCGCTTCACTGTCCATTTGTGACACTGATGAAGTACTTCCTCATTCTTTGCATGCTTGCTGGAGACTTTTATGGTGTCGTAAATTTAGTTAAATTATCCTCCCCGCGTAAGCGGTACCTAATTTTCCTACTTGTCAGATGCAACTGTCTTTCAGGTTGACAAAAAGCTATAAAATTGGTCGGAAGCTCACTCCGATTTTGGCTGGCTTCGAAGTCATGACCTTGGGGCCAGTAGTGATCTTAATGCAGCTGATTCCCAGCCAGCTGCACCACAGTCCCGGTGCACTGGTTGTAACAAACAAAACATTGACAAAGCAAAGGATGAATAATCTTCAGTGCTATTTATTTATTTACAGCATTTGTAGCCCACTCTTTCTCAGCCTTATGGCAACTCAAGGCGGCTAGATCCTATGGTTATGTGGGTATGGACAAATGTGCACAAAGACTATCAGAGAAAAGAAACAGTCTCAGTCTTCCTTAAAAAGCATATAAAATAACATTTATGTTTGCATAGTCAAACAATTAGTTTTATTGAGGAGAGACAGAGCAAAATAAAAGAACTGAATATGGGCACTGCACATGCTTTTTATTATCAAACCCAATTTTTTTTGGGGGGGGGGGGGAGGAACCTGCATACCTTCCTTGTTTTTTATCCCAAACTCTCGGTTTGCAAAACATTGGGTAAAGGATGACTTTGTGGATGTTGGGATATAAAACCTGCCCTGCTTAGATAACATGGCTTCAGATAACATGATGTTTAATTTTTTATCCAATGGGAGGAAAACTGTTAATTGTGGTTTGTGGGCAGCTAATGTCACGATTAATGGTGTCTCAATGCATATGATAGGGCAATGTTTCTTATCTCCAGAGCACATTAGTGTAACAGTCCTGTTTGCTGGGGTATGCAGAAAAACAAGACACCTGCAGCAGAGTCAAAAAGAAATATGAGTTCTTCACCATTTCCTTCCCCTTCGAGCCCAACCTTGTTTTGTCTTTAGGGCAGAGACCTCAACAAGTGCCACTCCTCGAAAATAACAGCACCAAGATTAGGCTTCATGGTTTTCATAACCAAACCACAAGTTTTGCAAGCAAGTTGGAAACACATTTCTCTTATACCTATCACAACTTTTCTAGACTGTGTCCTCCAAAGAAGATTCTGCTTTATAATCGAAGTTCTTTTATTTCAGAACCTGAGGCTCTCTGAGAGCCCTTCCAGACAAGCCCTATATTCTAGAATCTGATCACAGGTTTTCTGCATTAGACAAAGATTATATGAGTCCACACTGCCAGAAAATCTGGGATAAACAAAAAACCTGGGATCGGATCCTGAAATATAGGTCTGTCTGGAAAGGCACTGAGCCTACCCCATGAATTTTGGAGAAGAATTTTTGCTATAAGATAACAATTTTCTAACTTGACTCATTTTCTCTGTCTTACAGATTGATGCCACCATGTTTAAGTCAAGAGAAGAAACAAAAGAAAGTAAGACCTTGACAAGAATTTATGCAGCTTGACACCACTAACTTCCATGGCTCAACACTATGGAATCATGGGAGCTGTCGTGGGATCAAACTGCATTAATTCAACAGTGTAGATGCACCCTGAGTCAAAGGCTATTTTCTTTAGCAGAGCTCAAGAAGGTTACCTTTTTAGCTGGCAAGTTCTAGGACTTGAAACAACTAGTTCCTGACCTAAACTCTACATCAGTACTGTGTAACATAAATCTCCATATGCATTTATTGTGCTTCAAGGGAATGTCAACATTATGCAACTGAATCAAGGCATAAATGAACAACAAAGTCAATCTTTATAAATAAAAATGTAAATTTCCTTTGTGGGATTAACATAACTCAAAAACCACTGGACAAATTGACACCAAATTTGGACACAATACACCTATCAGGCCAATGAGTGACCATCACTCATTTAAAAAAACCCAAAAACAGCAGAAAGGAAAGGGAAATTCACTCCTGAAAGTGTTGTCATGTAGAAATATGCCTCCACTGAAGCTTTCTTACCAATCGTTGTTTCCACAACAAGCCACATTTTTCAAAACCCAATTATCACAAGGACAGAAGGTAAAGGTAAAAGTTTTCTTTGACATTAAATCTACTTGTGTCCAACTCTGGGGGGTGGTGCTTAACTCCATTTCTAAGCCGAAGAACTGGTGTTGTCCATAAACACCTCCTAGGTCATGTGGCCAGCATGACTACATGGAACGCCGTTACCTTCCTGCCGAAGTGGTACCTATTGACCTACAAACATTTGCATGTTTTTGGACTGCTAAGTTGGCAGAAGCTGGGGCTAACAGTGGGAGCTCACCCTGCTCCCCAGATTCGAACTACCAACCTTTTAGTCAGCAAGTTCAGCAGCTCAACAGCTTGACCCACTTCGCCACCAGGGACCCTACCGGGACAGAAAGTGAGGTGAAATCTTCTGAACAGGGACCCAGACAGCAAAACAAACAGTGGAGATGTTAACTCTTCCCTATGCTATCCAAAGCTAAAAAATATGTATTGCTGGCTGAAATGTACCCTGTTCTGACTTACATACGAATTCAACTGAAGAACAAACTTACACAGCCTATCTTGTTTTTAACTTGGGGGCTGCCTGTATACTGTTTCTTTGTATTTTGGAATGCACCAGGAGAACTTTAAATAAATCTGCACAGGCCTCTGTGGTGTGCCATCCTGTCAGTGGAGAAAACAGAATGGCATTTCACCATTGCTAATCTACTTGTGTGTGCCCTGCCTGCCATAGGTTATTTGTAAATATTGTCAAAATAAAACTACGTTTCCCTCTACAAGGAAAAGCTGGCTAGGCAAATTATCTCATAGCTATCCATCTTTCATTTCATAGTGATCTATCTTCCATTTTTCCCATAAGCAGCTTTGAAAGGTATATAGTTGAGATGCAATTTTTCATCTGACTGGTGGGACTTGCAGTTTGGGGAAAACAAATGCTTTAAAGAAAATACTTTGCCATCCATTACGATGCACAAAAAGCCCCTCTGAGCTCCATCCTAATAGTTGGGAGATATTTGCAGAGTTGCCTCTTACAACCCCCAAGGTTACACAAGATAGTTTAATAGCAGCATTACATTGATGAAAAGTGGGGCTTAAGATGCACTTTACGATAATGCTGCAAAGGAGCCATTGGAAGCAATGCTTCACACTGACTCTGAAGGGGGAAAATATTCAAAGCAAAACAAAGAACTATTGTCATTACAGAGAAGGCAGATTATTAGAATCAAGAGAGGTGGAAATGCTTTTCATGTCATTTCAATCATTTGACTGACAGCTTAGGCCCATCTTGCATACTGGCTGATGAGGAAGGAAGGAAGCAGCTGAAATTATATTTCAATTCTCTCTTCAGGTTCCCACAGTCAAAATTTTGCAGAGGGAGCAAAATGGGAGGCATCTACACCATAGAATTACTGCAGTTTGACACCATTTTAACTGTCATGACTCAATGCTATGGAATCGTCGGATTTGTAGTTTGGTGAGATACCAGCACTCTGATAGAGAAGGCTAAAGACATTACAAAACTACAAATCAAATGGTTCAGTAGCACTGAGCCTGAGCCATGGCAGATAAAGTATTGGTTCTACAGTATAGGTGTGCCCACACAGAAAACACTCCAACTTCATGTTTGTAGAGGAATGAAATCAAGAGCCTACACTAAACTAGAGTTGTGCATGGAATTCATTTCATCCATTTCTTTCGGTACTTTTGGTGCTTCAGGAGCTCATAACGGTAAGGCACCAAACCTTACAGCAAACAAAAAGAAAACCTAATTCCCTGAAAACCACTCCTCTTCCAAGAGGTCATCACTTCTCCTTACCTGGAAGTAGGACACCTCCTTAAAATGCCTCGGAAAGAGTGCGTGGCTGCTCGTGTGGATTATATCGCAGTGTAGAAGGGGTCAAAGCTAAGAATGTGGGTGAAATAACAGGAAGTGAGAAAAATCTACCTTTATCAAAGCAAATTCACTCCTGAAAAAAAGATATCATGGGGAAAGGGTGTCTCCACTGAAGCTTTCTCACCAGTCCTTGTTTCCAAAACCATTTTTCAAAATCCAATGATCAGAGGAACAGAAAGTGAAGTGAAATCTTCTGAAAAGGGGCTACACAGAATAGCTGAGTATTTGTCTGAAAAAAAAATGAGAAAAGATATACAGCCAGTCCTTGGGCACAAGCATCTAATTTACAAACTATTCATAGCTAAGAATGGGGATGAGACAACAAGAAGTGAGATAATCTACCCCTCGGAAGGGAAATTCACTCCTGAATTTTCTATCATGGAGAAAAGGTGTCTCTGCTGACGCTTTCTCACCAATCCTTGTTTCCACAATAAGACTTTTTTTTTTCAAAATCCAATCATCACTGGGACAGAAAGCAAGGTGAAATCTTCTGAGCACAGAAAGCAAATAAAACACCACAGGTTAGGTAGAAGAGGCATAAGAGAGGCTGCAACAGGGCTCTTCCAGATAGAGCCCAAAATGCGGGCCCTGTTGGACTTTTTCCAGAAGCATCCAAACACCAACACAATGTTTTGGGTTGATGTGGTCCAAACCAAATCTCTTGGGAAGACAAGCGGACAAACGTCAGCGTGCTGGAAGAAGCAAAGACCACCAGCATTGAAGCGATGGTCCTCCGCCACCAACTCCGCTGGACCAGCCATGTTGTCCGGATGCCCGACCACCATCTCCCAAAGCAGCTGCTCTACTCCGAACTCAAGAACGGAAAACGGAATGTTGGAGGACAGGAAAAGAGATTTAAAGATGGGCTCAAAGCCAACCTTAAAAACTCTGGCATAGACACTGAGAACTGGGAAGCCCTGGCCCTTGACCGCTCCAGCTGGAGGTCAGCTGTGACCAGCAGTGCTGCAGAATTTGAGGAGGCACGAGTGGAGGGTGAAAAAGAGAAACGTGCCAAGAGGAAGGCGCGTCAAGCCAACCCCGGCCGAGACCGCCTTCCACCTGGAAACCAATGCCCTCACTGCGGAAGAAGATGCAGAGCAAGAATAGGGCTCCACAGCCACATACGGACCCACAAGAATATTGGAAGACAATCATCCTCGGAAAGCGAGGGATCGCCTAAGTAAGTAAGTAAGGTCCAAACCCAGCAAAGAAATGAGAAAACAGGTAAAATGTAGGTTGCCACTCATATGTGAGTGTAGATACAGAATCTCATATGAAAATAGCATCCTTATCACATGGTGGTTGGAGATGACACCTATAAATATGGTCATGGTCATTCCACTGCACTCATTCATTTCTGGATGAAACAAATGGAAATCTAATCAATACATCTATCCTCTTGGCAAACCATGGGATTTTGTAATATTCACTTTGATGGGCAGATGCCAGTAGAGATTTGTCAGGTTTATCAATAGCATAGGCTTTCAGCAGAGATCAGACTTTTAGAGGAATTCCACAAGAGAAGTCCTAAAGGCTTAGTAAAGAAGCCACCAAGGAAACTGGTGGCTCGAAGTAATGTTTTTATAATCATGCCTAGCACTGTAATGTAGGTGGACCAAGGAGATCTGCACACAGTGGAGGCTGGCAGTGCATCTATAATGTAGACTTAATGCAGTTTGACTGCCATGGCTCAATGTTGTGGAATCCTGGGAGTTGTGGTTTAGTGATGACTAGCACTCTTTGGCAGAGAAGGCTAAAGACCTTGTAAAACTACAACTCTCAGGATTCCATAGCACCGAACCTTGGCAGTTAAAGCGATGTCACACTGTATTAATTGGAGCCCCCGGTGATGCAAAGGGGTTAAACCCTTGTGCTGGTAGGACTGAAGACTGACAGGTGGCAGGTTCGAACCCAGGGAGAGTGCGGATGAGCTCCCTCTATCAGTTCCAGCTTCCCATTGCGGGGACATGAGAAAAGCCTCCCACAAGGATGATAAAACTTCAAAACATCCAGGCGTCCCCTGGGCAACCTCCTTGCAGACAGCCAATTCTCTCACACCAGAAACGACTTGCAGTTTCTCAAGTTTCTCATGACACAAAAAAACCTATAATAATTCTACAGTATAGATACATCCTTAATACATTAATAGAGTGCACTGAAGAACCATAAAATGTTTAATACAAATAAAAAGTGCAAGGATGCTACATTTAGCCAACACACTGTCTTGCCTCTCTCCTGTTATCTTATATTAGCCAAAGCTTCTGAACATGCATTTGTGGTATGTTTAAAATGCACAAAGAAGGGGGTTGTTTTACAGAGCTGGAAGGGAGTGTGGTATAGTCACTTATCTAATACAGTTCCTCTCAATGAGGCATACACAATCTTCCTAGCTCAGGCATTTCATATAGATAAGCCCCTAATATCCACTTTATGTAGCAGTCCAGCGGAAGCAGAGCAGGCAAGCAATCTTTTTCTTTGGACCAAAAGTATATGTAGGACAGGGAATAAGCAAATAATCCTGAGTAGTTCAAGATGGGATCAATTCAAGAAGGCAATCCATGAATTGCTTCTGATAACTTTATTGCTGATATAATATAGAAGTGGCAACCCTTTGGCCCTGCAGATGTTTTGGATGCTCATTCCCAACAATTTAGCATGACAAGTGGTACTTGGAGTTACAAATGAACAGAGTTCAAAGCAAGCAATAAAATGCGCAATAAAATAATGGTGGTATTAACAATGAAAGCATTAACCTGAGATACCAGGAGAATCAAGAACAATGAACAGTTAGTAGAGCAAAGGAATCAGTTCATCTAAGGGCCTGTCCAGACAGGACCATTATTGTGGGAAGGGCTGTCCAGACAACATTCTGGGCAGTCCCGAATTAATTTGCTACAAATCAGGAAAACCCTGGTTTGTAGCAAATTAATTTGATAGTGGATTTATTCTGTGCCTTCTTGGAAGGCGTGGGATAAATGCACTATTTCTGGGTCTGGACTGCAGAATACTGCAGTCCAGACAGTATTCCCACAGTTTACCGGGCTAAATAAGCCTGGTAAACTGTGGGAATACCCACCGCCCCCCCCCCAAGCCCCCAGATTGCTTAGGAAAGTAATAAAAACTTACTTGGCCTCCATTAGAAGTCTCAGCTGGCTCTCCCAGCACGTAGAAATGATGCACCAGGAGAGCAGGAGAAGGGGGAGGAGGGAGGAAAATCGCTCTCTCCTGGTGCGTCATTTCTATGCTCTGGAAGAGCCAGCTGAGGTTTCTAATGGAGGCCAGGTAAGTTTTTATTACTTTTCTAAGAGGTCTGGAGGCTTGTGGGGAGGGCGGTAGGGTCTCCACACATTTTCTCGGGCTTGTCCCGAGAGAACGTCTGGACACCTACCCCAGAAAGCACACACTTTCTAGAGTGGGTGTGGACAGGCCCCCATAAACATCCGTGTTTTGGTTTTTTTTTAACTTGGATGCTTTGGGGCTAAAGGCCTGTCTGGATCCAGCCTAAATCTGCTGATTTGTCTTATACACATACGCACATCCAAATATATGCACAAATATATGGATGCACGTGCACACACTTCTGAACAAATGTAACCTTTCTCATTAATTGCTCATTTAAGAGTACCTATTCTGCTAACATTTCTGTTCATTATAACTGGAAATTACAGCTGGAATGAGGAACCTCTGGCCCAATAGATGTTTTCAACTCCAAATCTTGCAAGTCCGTTAGAACTGGGTTGGGCTAATAGTAATTAAAGGCCAAATAAAATATCTAGAAGACCAAAGGTTTCTTTTCCCCATGTTAGAGAAATGGAGATGTGTTTCCTGCAAAGTTTGAATTGTAAGTAAGATCAAAATAGAGTGCAGTAGATGATATGAAACGCTGAAAGTATCATAGCTTATTGTAAGTAATGACAGAAAAGGGGGAAGCATTTCATTTCCCTTTATGTGAACTGCTGTGATTCAAAATGCAAGTTCATGACCTAGTGCCATAGTCTTTATGAAGCAACTTATCAGTAATGCAAAAGCAACAGAAAAGTTTCATTCTGAATTCAATTCTGAATACTCCCCTTAGTTGTTCACTTTTTGTTTAGTCCCTTCCACTTTTGACTTTAACAGCTTCTTGATCTATATACGCGTGTTTTAATTAATAATTTATATCTCACTTTTCCTACAATGAGCTCCAAGTAGCACTCCATTGAGTCTCACAACAACTTTACAATGCTGAGAGACAGGCCCGTAGCCAGGATTTCGTTTCGGGGGGGGGGGGGGGGGCTAAAAATTTTTTAGGGGGGGGTTCGGGGGGGGCTGAGTTTCGGGGGGGGGGCTGAGTCTGAATGAAAGAGGGTATAGCCTAGCAAACCTTTTGTATCATTACCCCAATACCCCCATACATATGGGATATATTGAGAATGGTGATCAAATCATGATATTAATAAACATAACAGTTTAAATAATGCACCAGTAAGGCCTTTTCGCGAACCACCATGAGAATTTCGGGGGGGGGGGGGGCTGAAGCCCCCCGAGCCCCCCCCCCCTGGCTACATGCCTGCTGAGAGAGAGAGAGAGAGAGGGAGAGGGAGAGAGGGAGAGAGTTGTATGCCTCACTAGGGAATAGAAACCTGGATCTCTCTAGTCTGGGGCTAACACTGTGCTGCAATAGTTTTTCCGTGGAATTAAAAATACCTGATGATTTCCACAGATTGGATTACTGTTGGGGTGATGAATTGAAAAGATATTTCCCAATCTTCCTATGCAGAACCAGAACAGAAACCAAAATGCACTTTGATATGTGCATTTTTATTTTAAAATTCTTCCATGGAAAAAACACACAACAGTTTATATTAATCTAATATATTCATGCGTATTTGTGAATGAAATGTGCATGTTCTTGAAGACAGACATGCATTATATTGGGGTAAACTGTTTGCAATAATGTATAAATTAGAAGAAGTGAGTGAAAAATTGCATACAGTTTAAACTGAGGGCCCGTTAGGACAGTACCTTTATTGCAGTAACTACCGCAATAAAGGAGGGACTGTCCAGACAGCATTCTGAACAGTCCCAAATTAATTCGCAACAAACCAAGAAAACCTTGGTTTGTAGCAAATTAATTAGATAGTGGGTTTATTCCGAGCCTTCTTGGAAGGCGCAGGATAAACCCACTACTTCCAGTGTCTGTAGAATATTGCAGTCCAGACAGTTATGACCTCAGTTTACTGGGCTAAATAAGCCCTGTAAACTGTGGGAATAGCCACCTTCCTCCCCCAAAGCCCCAGACCCCTTAGAAAAGTAAGAAAAACTTACCCGGCCTCCATTACAAGCTTCAGCTGGCTCTCCCAGTGCATAGAAATGAAGTGCCAGGAGAGCACAGGGGGAGGAGGGAGGAAAATTGCTCCCCTCCCCCTCTCTCCTAGCGTGTCATTTCTATTTACTGGGAGAGCCTGCTGAAGCTTGTAATGGAGGCTGGGTAAGTTTTTCTTACTTTTCTAAGGGATCTGGGGGCTTCGGGGGAGGAGGGGAGGGCCTCCAGACTTTCTCTTGGGCCAAACCCGAGATAATGTCTGGACACCTATCCCAGAAAGTGTGTGCTTTCTGGAGTGGGTGTGGACAGGCCCCCAGGAAAATCTGTGTTTTTAAAACGTGGATTCTCCTGGGATAAAGGCCTGTCTAGATCCACCCTCTATTTTAATTTGAAAGCTGATGTAGGTACACAGGAGCTGCTTACTCAGGCATTTTTATGGGCAGCCAGCAATTCTGCACAATATGCATTTAACAGGTCAATGTGCTATGTCTCTACTTAGAAATTAGTTCTGTTGAATTGCATAAAGCTCATTCTTTGATAAGTAGCTATAAAATTACATCTGGGAAAATACTTACCCAGCAGACTGCTTGCCTGTTAAGCAGATGGAAGGTTTCATCAAACAATATTTCTGAGTCTGATATAGAAACCCATTCAGCAAAGAGTAGAATTTTTTTTTGGAAGAAAAAATATTATTTAAAAAACAAATTGTCTGGCTTAGGCATCTGAAGCTGGATGTTCTCCACAAGATGCGTAATTACTTGAAATCTATTCAGAAAGCAACGACTGGACCTGTGCCATATGCACTCACGCCTCCTCATTTGAAAATTCAGCTTGGCATTTGCTGAGAAGTGACAATGTTCACTTGCCCAGACATGGCTTTGAACAAGACATTTAGAAAGCCTGCTAGAGTTGGCCTGGAAAGCCAACCATTTGACAAAACCTGTAGGCACATCCCCCAAGAAAAAACTCTTCTTTGATCTCTTTCAAAGGGAAGACATGAGCGATATAAAAAGAGTGCTCTTTTCTCCTCCACCGCCACATTTTGGGTGGAGTATACTGAAAGTGACTGTTCCACATGGTTCTCAAGCCCCCAGTGAACACAACACACATGGGCAGGTTCTTAGTCTCCAGAGTTATAGTCCAATCCTGAATTCACTATATCACACCATCAAAAGAGATAATGGGAGTGTTGGGTATTGTATAACAGAAGCTAGCCTTTAAGAGTTGTCCAAAGAAGAAGCGTACGCAGCTTTCAATTCTGCTTTCTTGATTGTCCTCTTTTTTTCTATCTCCATATCTAGCCCTGTCCCAGTGACTCCGGATATTGTTTTTTAAAAAAACAGAACAAAATCTATCCTTCTCCCTGCCCCACAAATAGGTTTTTTTAATGAACACATTGCTTGGATGCATTCCTCCCATTGGCCGACAGTGTGTTCGATCAGTATTCAAGTGTGCTAATTTTGTCTCTCTCCACTTTTCACATCTGCCTGTTTTAGGATGCCACTTTGCCAATGTGTGGATTTGGGTGCACGAGCTGCATGTAACTGTACCCCTCCACTACACACTCACCAGGGGGAAAAATCGGCCCCCAGGGGCTGTGGGGTGGCCTTTTGCCTTGTTCTTATGCCCCATACTCCTTGGAATGGAAAAAGGAGACCAGTCACATTTCACAACTTTGTTTATTGGAAGTCTAACACCAAAAGATGTACCCTTTTTGGAACATTTTGAGTGTTTAGAGAAGTGATGAATATATAGCACTATGGTGACCACATAGACCACCCAACCCCACAAAAAAAGAGGAAACAGATGTGCGTACCATTTGATCATGCCAATGTATTTTTGTTGATGTACATTACGAAATAATAAGTATAGTTTAAATTAAAATACAGTATGGCCAGAATCCAGTTAGTGACTTACAAAGGTATACATTGCCGTATATTTTTTTAGGACAAGTGATCAATGGCTGTATGACGCTAACGTCACTGTAAGCCAAGTTGCACTTGTGGGACTACTGTTTTGCTGGTAGCACATTAAAGTACACAGGTTAGATTTTGAATGGGCATTTTCTTTGTGTATTGGACATTACAGTCACACAATTGATTATCAGCCAGGCATATTGATTTGTGCTTTATTGATTTGTGCTTTATTGATTTATTTATTGAAGAAGAGTTTCCTTTTAGGACTATAGTAAAGTTCCCTTTTGGTCACCTTGATCAATTCCTTTGATGAATGAAGAAAGGAACAAACAGACACAAACTGCTAGATAAGGGATTATGCAATCCTATTTTGCAATCCTACAAAGCAGACCTACCATGGCTGCTTTGTAAAATTATACGGTTAAAGGAGGGCGGCGGGAAGAGATCAATTAAATTATCTCATCTCTCCTTCTAGCAGTGTGGAGTTTCTCCCCATGGAAATGTCTTAGCACCTTGTCCACAATAGTTTTCAGTGTGCCAAATTGACGGCTTTCCAAGGGCTTCATTGGACGCTGTTTGACACCACAGTTAGGTAGCCCTGCCAGGAGGATTTTCCACCTGCGCCTTTCCGTAATTTCATCCTTCAGTTCCTACTTGTACACATCTGTCCACCTTTGCTTCTGCCCACAATTTTTCCACCTATGTTGAGCCTGTTTGCCAACAGACATTTCTTTCCCCACTTCATAGAAAGATCCATAATCCTTTGATCACCCTTATCCAAGAATGAATTGAATATATGTGAAAATGCAATTTGCCCACACTTTCTCAATGCTAGTTTTAGAATGTGTGTGTGTGTGTGGGGGGGGGGGGGGGGTGCATAGATACTTCCCCAAAATTGAACCAACTCAACCCCTTTCCCCTAAGAAAGAAGAAAACATGAGGGTTTCCACAACATTTTCATACATAACACAGGATAAATGATTACTCCCACTTAAAAAGAAATTTATCTGACCATTACGAGAAAGGACTATAGATGTTCTTAAACTACAAGTCCAAATAAGCCTACTCATCAAAGGCAAGGGTGAGAAATGCTGAATCTGCAATGTAACAATGTATACGTTGTTGTTGTTGTTGTTGTTGTTGTGTGCCTTCACATAGTTTCAGACCTATGGAAACCCTACTGCAATCTCACCATAGGGTTTTCTTGGTCGAATTTATTCAGGAGTTTGCTCTTCCCTTCTTCTAAGGCTGAGAGAGTGTGACTAGTCCAAGGTAATGCAATGAATTTCCATGGCTTGGCAGGGATTCACCTCCTGGTCTCCCAGTGGCCCTTTGTACACAGCCATATAAAATCCAGATTTTCTTCTTTGAACTGGATTATATGGAAATTTAGACTCCTATAATCCAGTTCAAGGCAGATAATGTGAATTATCTGATGTGATAATCTGGATTGTATGGCAGTGTAGAAGGGGTTCAACACTCAAACAACTACACCATACTGGATTAATCATATTTAGAGTGACATAATCCCCAACCTAGGTAAAAAGGTACCTGGGGAAAATGTTTCTTTTGTGCAGAGGAATCCCCAAATTTGTCACATCCACATGTCATTTTTTTCAAAACATGGAAAACATACTTTCATAAACATGTGTTATAAGGAAAGGTTCACACAATCAGGAGTACATGTAAAAAATTATTTTCAGAAATACCTTTATATATTGTGAAAACTAGTTGCTAAACCTTTATATTTGAAGCAAAGGCCCAGTCCAAAATGTGACTTGGGGACAGTATACATAAAAGCAATACATTTTTTTGTGCAATTCTTGAAACAACGACAACAAAAAAATTCTCAGAGCTTGAATGAACCAAACATAAGACTGAAAAGATTTGGAAAGAAACCAGAATGGACAGATTTGTCTATCTCTACTTCCTACCAGCCTTTTCAAAGAGAAGTCCTTTTTTCTTTTCACACCCAGTGAAGCCAAAACAAACACAAAGCTTCTGTGCTAAATGTCTCATCTGCTTTCTCTTCTGTGGGATTGATAAAACAAGTAGCTTGGCTCCTTTCTACCAAGGAGGGTTTGGCTAGCAGTCAGCAAGCCAGAAGGCGATCAGTGCGGTGGAAAATTGGATAATAGGATAAAAAACGCAGGGACCACAGGTACCCGATCAAAACTGGCTCCTCCTGTCAGAAAACAGACAAATGACAGGCATGGATACAAGGTGTTATTTGTATTTTAATATTTATACTGGTGGTCATACTTATGCATACCAGAGGCATCTGCTGAGCATATTCGTTTTAACCTTTCGATGGCAAAGCGAAAACCCTGAAAAGAAACATTCACCAAGAGGGAGGTTACAATGAGACAGCTGGTCAAACTGAAAATTGTGATCTACATATTTCTTGACAGGGAACTGAAAAGACTCCAAACAGTCCAAGTTTATACTTATCTACTCAGAACTCCCATGGAATTCACTAAGGTTTTGTTGCTGTCACATGCCTTGGAGTTGTTTCCAACTTAGGGTGTCTCTAAGGTGAACCTATGATGGGGTTTTCCTAGCAAGAGTTGTCCAGAGTGGGGTTGACATTGCCTTCTTCTGTGGTTGAGCAAGTGTCACTTGCCCAAGATGACTAAGATTCAAACTCTGGTCTCCAGAGTCCGAGTGCAATCACCAGACCACTACACTGCCCTTACTTTTAAGTACATGAGCATTGGTTTGCAGCCAACGAACCAATATTTCAGTTTGCTCAAAATGACTGTGTAAAATAAAGAACAAAATGCTTACTGTCTCGTTAAAAGCTTTAAATGTTCTTTCTAGGACAAGTGCTAGACACTGTTTAGAATAGTGGCATTATTGCACTTGCTACACAACCTATCCATATCCAAAAACACTATCACAATCATAGTATGGCAAATGTCGGTATAATTCATCCTAAGTGTGTGTGTGTTTGTATGGCAAATAATAATAATAATAATAATAATAATAATAATGATAATAATAATAATCTAAAAGATCTCAGCCAGCATTTTGAAACAATGAACATTGACAAAATCATGATCTGTCAACTGCAAAAGGCCACCTTACTTGGATCTGCATGCATCATTCGAAAATACATCACACAGTCCTAGACGCTTGGGAAGTGTTTGACTTGTGATTTTGTGATATGAAGTCCAGCAAAGAGATCTCATTTGCTGTGACATACTGTGGTTTTGTGTCAGTAAAATATTATTATAATAATATTATTATTAATAATAATATAATAATATAATAATATTATTAATAATAATAATAATAATCTTTATTTATACACTGCCACCATCTCCACAACGGGGACTCAGGGCAGCTAACATGAGGCCAAGCCCAAACAATTACAACAAATCAAAATAAAATACATACAGCAATTAATAACATCAGATGAAATATAAACAAAACAACTTAATACAAAATCAATACAAAAAATGAATAAGAAAACAAAAATGAACACAGGGCTCGGAAAATGAACGGCAGCCAATGGAGCTCCATAAAATCAAGCAAATCTGGGCTTCTGGAACATGGCCAAACACACCGGAAAACTCATAGCAACCCAGTGATTCTGGCCATGAAAGCCTTCAACAACAAATTTAATCTAGGAATACTCACCATATGCTCATTATCTGATTTTGCCCATCCTATGCTGCTTTCACCCCTCTTCAGGTACGTAGCCTGCTAGGTCCCATCTCAAGGCATTGCTCTACTTCTGGCAGGACTTCGTGCCTGAAGAGGGGTGGCCATAGTGGTGACAACATGGAAGGCTTCTGTGTTGCATAAAGAACAATGAGGAGAAGCCGGGTGGTGAACGCTACCCCACGTGGGATGGGGTAAGTGGCAGTGCAGGCAATGCGGGGCATGAGTCGACAAATTCCCCATGCTGGGCCCCTTCAGATTCACTCTGGCAACTTGGACGAACAGATCCTGACCAATTCCAGATCAAAATTCTATGTGCTTTGTGAGATCTATAATGCTCTGCTTAATCATGGGAAATGTCACATTATATTTGTTGTTGTTGTTGTTGTGTATCTTCAAGTCACTTCAAACTTAGGACAACCTTAAGGCAAACCTATCATGGAGTTTCCTTAGGTGAGAGTGTGTGTGTCACCCAAAGTCACCCAATGGGTTTCCATAGCCAAATGCAGAAATGAACCCTAGTCTCCAGCGTCATAGTCCAATGCCCAAACCACTACACCCTACTGGCATGTGATGTTACAGTTGTCAATTTGAGAGATCATGTGTTATGGGACAGAAACGTCCTCTATGTAGAGTGGCCATGTATATCCTACATTATAAATTATGGCTAGCATCCTATATTGTCTTCATATGTACATAAATGTTGCTGCAGATGACTTGAATCAACCTGCAGAACCCATCTTCATGCAAATTTTATCCCACATTGGTTTTCTCCTCTTTGGAGTGATGCGTTAGTTCTTTGCGGATGATAGGTAAGTAGCACCCCAAATTCAGCAGATCTGCTTCATGGCCAATGGGACTTCAACAAGTTACTTTTCAAACTCCGGCTGATGGAAGTCCCCAGCCTGCCCAAGAATCCAGGAAAGTTACTCAGTTTACCCTCAGATTACCCCAAGCAGCATGGTTTGTTAAAAAATCTCCACAGCATCACAGATCTTTTCTTTGTTCTTTGAAGATTAAGCATATTTAATCTCATTGATTTTTACACCTGGCAATGCACCTCTCTGATTGAAAGCATTAAAAGAAAAATGACACATGCTGTTGCTCTCTGGAGTGCGTATTTAGAAGATTGCCACATGTAAGCAATTTAAACAACCAGCCAAGAAGTCAAAGCTGTGGCTAATTCATTACTCATGGTTCTTTTGCCGAAGCAATGTGTGCTGTACTAATTGTAATTTGGTTTTAAAGAGACAAGATAAATATCTCCAGGTACATAATAAATAATGGACAGGGATCAAGGCCAATGAACGTCTAAAGTATATTAATACAAACTGCATGCAATTTGTCACAGTTACACATTCAAAAAAGATGGATTGCATTTACAAATTAGCACAATGTTCCTTTTATATATCATGCTTAATAGACAATAACAAAAAGGGATTAGATTTGGATTGAGAACTGTTGCTGATGGAAGGACATAGAGTTAATGCAGTTTGACACCACTGTAACTATCAACATGGAGTTGTGGAATTCGTGGTCAGGTGAGACACAATACACTGTAGCAGAGAAAGCTAAAGACTTTGTAAAACTACAGCTCATATGACTCCATAGCAGTGAGCCATGGCAGCTACAGTGGTGTCAAACTGCATTAATTCCATAGTGTAGATGCACACCAGTCCACCTTTGGAGGCAGCAACTGGATTAGCCAAAGGAGGTCTCCTTCCATTCCAACCATGAAAAAAGAGAGCCATGGTTTGCCCAGCACCACATGTCAGCAGATTATCTCTTCCGTAATGTGAAGAATGCCCCCCTCCCAAACCTGTGAAAATCTGTATGTGTGGTGTGTACTTATGTGTGAAGTGGCATTCACACTAATTGGGATGAATTTGAACTGTAATTGTGGGAGAAGGGAACGCTGAAGTAATGTGAGAAACTGATGACAGGGCTCCAGGCTTATTAAGCACGATGCCAGGCACACGTTGAGGTCTCCTCTCCCCCTACTCTTAGAAAAGAGGCTGCATCCTTCCCCAAATAAGACCTCAGCATCATTGGGTGTCAAAACTAAAGTTTGTATGAACTTCAAAGTGCTGGTTTTATATCACTTCTTGAATTCTCTGTCACAGTCAGAATGGCTGCAGTGTGCCTTATTGTATATAGTTAATAATGGAATTTTTAATAATGGAATAGTTAATAATGTAAATTTTTGTTGTACAAAATAATAATATTGAAACTTCTATTATATATTCAAGCTACTAAAAGGTCTTTAACATTTTTAACGCATTGTCCAGTGTTTAAGGGGACCACCTGCCACTGGCCACCAGAATACTCAAGTATCTGCTACAGGCAGTGGTTGTCTCATGCTGCCACCATCTCACATTGTCATAGGGCCTTTCCACACAGGGCTCAAAATGCGGGCTCTCCTGCGGTTTTACCGGAGACGTCCACATTACATCTCCAGTAAAAGTGAATTAATTTGAAACAAAGCAGGGAAACGCTGCTTTGTCTCAAATTAATTTGATACTTTGTTAGACCCAGGTCTTCCTGAAAGACCCCAGTGTAATGAAGTATGGGCCCTGGGGAGACTGACCCCTTGGTAGTCCTGGGATTACCGAGGAATCAATCCACACAGCACTCTTGGGTTTTCTGGGCTGAATCAGCCCTCAAAACCCAAGGGCACCAATCTCCCCCCCCCCAACCCCCCTCTCCCAAAGACTTTAAGAAATGAAATTACTTACCCGGCCATCATTAAACTGCTATTGGAGCTCTCCTGGCACATCATTTCTATGTTTCAGGAGAACTCCAACAGCACTATAATGATGGCCGGGTAAGTAATTTTATTTTTTAATGTCTTTGGGAGGGGGAGGTTTGGGTGTCTGGGTATTCTCCTGGAAGGTACTGAGAGGACATCTAGACCCCCCCCCCCCCCCATGGGAAGCAGAGGCTTTTGGGGCTGATGTGCAGATTATAGTCTGCCCTGACCCGGGATTTTAAAACTTGGTTCAGCGCAAACTTTTCCACTGCGTGGAATGGGCCATTGTGTATCATAAATATCCACTGACAGAGCTATGCCAGGCTAGCATTACACATACCCCAATATACAAAATTGTGTAATATATACTAAAAAATGGGCCTGTTGCACACTGTGAAGTGTGCCATGAGTGCACATGTGTATGCACCCTCTTACACATTCACATATGCAATGCTTCTACCCGTGCAACCCTCCTCCTGCAACCACCAGCCATTTCACAATATCAAACAACTCTGCATGGGTTGAGTGACAGATGTTTACATTTGTATCTACCAACCTCTGCTAGATGTAGGACAAGTTCTGCATTATGTTCAGGGGAGGGGTCCCTTAAAACCTTTATCCAATGCTGTTAACTTGTTGAACATTTTGCCTGGTTTGTGGAGTGCCTCTGTGCTCTGTTCTCAGTGATACCTATTTAATTAGGTATTACATTAGAAGGAAAGGGAAACTATTTCTCTGTGTAGGGAGATATGAGCATAGACATCTCCTTCACATAGAGGAAATGGGGGCTCTGCAGTACCTTTAAATTTTTTTGCAAGCGTAACTCTTTCTTTGGTTCTAAAAGTCATTTTCAAATGTCTTCCAAGCAGCAGACCATTTTCAGACATCTGTAGATTATCTTGTCTTGGTGTAAACTAAACCAAAAAGCTGAGTTTGAGGCTATTCTTTACCTCTACACCCCAAAGGAAAATATGAGGTTGCTGGGCCAATGCTCACTACAAAAAAAGGAAACAACATTTCACTGCGGTTTGTAGGGTGATGGAGGTGGCAGTGGCAGCAGCTGGAAGTCTTTTCTTGTCAATTGCACAGGGAAATTAATGTTGCAACTTTGAATAACAGTTCCTTGACATATTTATGAGGCTCTTGCACGTTTGGTCAGGGTTTTTGTTTTGTTTGTTTGTTTTGCTTTGGAAACACAAAAACACATACCTCAAATTAACAGAATATGAAGATAGTCCTTCAAATAAGAATAATTTTTGGATGTCTGGGAAATGTGTTATAGGTAGTAGACCTTCTGCCCATATATGTGTTGGATCCAGACTTTGGTGGCTTTTGAATAAATTGAATGCTAGCAAAGATTAACTTAAGTCCCACTTATTCTATTTAATTTAAAAAGAAACAGAGAAGCTGGTGAAACTAATTGGATTTACACCAAAATAAAATGTTTAAGCTTGGACTGATTTGAGTTGAACAGGAATTTGGCCGCTGAATTAGGACCAGAAAAATAGACATATGATATTTGTGTTATTGTTCTGTGCTTCCCAAGTCATTTCCAATTAATTGCAACCTGAAGACAAACCTATCATGTGGTTTTCCAGGGCTGAAATGGTGTGACTCACCCAAGATCTTTAACACCAACATAGGCCCCTTCTAGACTGCCATATACTCCAGATTATCAAAGGTAATCTACATTATATGCTCTGAACTGGATTATATGAGTTTACACTGCCATATACTCCAGTTCAAAGCACATAATCTAGATTTTATATGGCAGTGTAGAAGGGGCCATAGTCACCCAAAATGCCTCTCTATTCCCTCTATGGTCCTTTCTGCACTGCCATATAAAATCCAGATTATCTGCTTTGAACCAGAATATATGGCAGTGTAGAAGGGGCCTAAAATATGTGTGTGTGTGTCGCTCTGTGTGCTATACATAGAAGACACAAGGTCACATTGACTAGATGGAAGGAAATATGAGTCTTCTTAATTAAAAAAATATATACCTCTTGTACTTGGAGAAGAATTATGAATCTATAAGAGAATACACAATATTGTGGGCAAAAAAAGGGGGCATAGTGTGCCCTATATGGCAATTTGAAACCAATCCAATAGTTTGAAACCAAACCAGTAGTTTCTGGCCACTGTGAAACCAATCCACAGTGGCCACAAAATGAACATGACCAATGCACACTGCACCATGATATACAACAGATTAAACAAGTCTCAGGAAAGGCTGAGTTCAGCCACCGCAGCAGATGTCACTGCATACTAGATCCAGGGTGACATCAGCTCCCAAAAATGTGGAGCTCATCATAGATACCCACACCTGCAGAAGCACAGTAGAGAATCATAATCTTCCAAATCTCCTACATAAACAGAAATTTCCAGAATTCAATTGGATTTTTTTTCATGTCAGAAGTGACTTGAGAAATTGCAAGTTGCTTCTGGTGTGAGAGAATTGGCTGTGTGCAAGGACATTGACCAGGAGATGCCTGGATGTTTTTATATTTTACCATCCTTGTGGGAGGTTTCTCTCATGTCCTTGCATGGGGAGCTGGAGCTGACAGAGGGAGCTCATCCACACTCTCCCCAGATTCGAACCTCTGACCTGTTGGTCTTTAGTCCTGCCGACACAAGGGTTTAACCCATTGCGCCACTTTTAACCCATTGGATAGGGCCCTGGCAGTTGAAGGCTATTCATAAACTAGAATACTATAATGCTGTAGTATGATAATGCCAACAGACCCCAGATGGGATTCATTTGTTTAAAAATCGTATTTAAGACAGATTTAGTTTCCCCATTTCTAGGTTTTCTTACAACTTCATAAAACCTGCAGTAGTTTATAGTTGCCTGGGACAGTGACCACCAAGTATGAAGTGATCACTTGCAGCTAAGCACCTTTTTCATTTTGCCAAAACATCACAATTCTTTCAGGAATCCTAGATCTTCACATGGCTGGCTTTCAATGGCTTGAACAAGATCCTCCTTGTGGCTTCATCTGATATCCAGGCTCATGTTCAACTCTATCCTTGTTCTCAGAGCTGCTGCCGGTTGCAACAGATTGAACACATTAGCCTGTGAGTTTGCTTTCCAAACTGTTTTCTAAACTGTTATCAGCTTGAATGTCTCTGGTGAATATAAAATGTCCTAATAAAATCCCAACATCACATATTTATCACCATATTCTCTGAGCTCTTGGGCCATCTGTTACTTTTATAGCCACATGTTCCCTAAGCAAAATATGCTCAAATTCATTTGGGGGCGGGGGAGGCATTGCAATGTCAATATAGATTAGATGGTAGCAGTGGAGAATGAGACTGGTAAAGCCACCTTTGAGTATTCCTTGCCTAAGAAAACCCAGTGAAATAAATGGGGTCACTGTATGTCAACCCATAATATGAAGGCACATGTACACACATAGTAGGTTCTACTTTAATCATAGTACCATGGATCGAAACCAAAGAACATGTGGACCTTCAGATCTTAATGGACTGCAGCTCCCATCAGCTCCATGCCCGATTACTATGATTGAGGGTTATATTAATTCAAATAACCTGAAAGGTTAAAGATTTCTTACTACCAATCAAGGCTGTTCAGAAACTATAATACGAGAATGGAGGACATTTTAACTTCTGGATGATTTGTCCTACAACTTCAATCAGACCCACTCTACCATGGATAGTAAGATATCTTAGAAATGTGACTCAATTCTAAATATGAAAATCATTTCTGTTTCGTACATACATTTATGTTTCATATATGACAGTCCTGTCGGTGAGACTAGGGTGAAAACATTCTCCTACATCAACAGAGTTTTCCTGATAATCTTTTTTTTTTCATGTCAGGTGCAACTTGCGAAACTGCAAGTCGCTTCTGGTGTGAAAGAATTGGCCGTCTGCATGGACGTTGCCCAGGGGACACCTGGATGTTTGATGTGTAACCATCCTGTGGGAGGCTTCTCTCATGTCCCTGCATGAGAAGCTGGAACTATCAGATGGGAACTCACCCCACACCCTGGATTTGAACCGCTGACCTTTCAATCAGCAGTTCAGCTGGCACAAGGATTTAACCCACAGCATCACCTCAAAGTGCAACAGGACAGTTACAGTCCTCAGAATTTCACAGAAAGCATTGGCTGGCCTTTCTCATAGTTTATGTCCAAGCTGCCTTTATTTCAATGACTTCTCCACCATTCCTTATTTTTCTCTACAGACCTCATGCAATGAGTATCTTTGAACCCTGATCTAGCTTTATCCAGTCCTGTTTATTTGCAAGACTCTGCATAAGGGTAATCTACTTGGAATTTGAAGTGTAAATCATAGACAAGTTGGCAAAAATAAATTATTTTTAATGTTCCATCCAGCTGTTACAAACCAGGTCAAGGTTCAACAAACTTGAACCTCAGGAGAAAACGTCAGGAGAACGTCAGGAGAAAAATTGCCTCCAGAACCTGGCCATATAGCCCGGAAAAACCTACAACCCAGTTCAACAAACTGTTTGATTTTCTCAGTTCCCCCTTTTCCATCCCTTTGCTCATTCCATCCTGTTTTGATATTAGTTTGCAGTGAAAAAAAAAGTCTGCACAAAAGTTCACATGTGTTCTTGTACAAATGAGGAGAGAAACGGGCAGAATCTTTCCCCTTCCCTGTAGACTCAGACAAAAGCAAACTGCAGCAGTCTCTCTTAACTTATGCGTTCTTCCTTATTTACAACATTTGTCATCTTGGCCACATTCTGATAAAACTTGGCCATATGTATAGTCATTATTTATGATTTCTTAGAGGGTATTTCATTCCTTTTAATTATGTGATTAAACTGAGCCTTCGTTCGGTTATTTGTTTTCCAAATAATATTTGGTAGGATCATATGGTCTATTGGTCTTTTGCTCACTTACTATCCAACAGATAGATAGAGTAATATGTATGTGTGTGTAGTCATAATCCATATATATACCACAAATTATGCAGTCAAGTTTCCCACATTTGGGGAAATCGCAGGGGTCAGCACACCCTGAAAACGTGGCTGTTCCAGTGTGCCTTCCCTGAAAAAGGAAACAATGCCCTACTCTGATTAATTCTCTGGAATTGTCCTCAGAAGCACTTTACTACCCATTGGGTTGGTCTCCTTACATTATCTTTTAAAACCCTCCTGCTTAGATACATCCTCACTCTGTTCACGCCCAGTGTTTAATTTAAAAATTTTAATTTGTTACATCTGGCCCGGCCATAAGGTTTTAAATTCTCTGTGTTATTGTTTATATGTGAGTTATATTAATTGTACTGTTTTATTTGCTTGCTGTTTTGTTTGTACTGATGTGTTGTTGGGCTTGGCCTCATGTAAGCCACCCCGTAGTGTCAGGAGTGACTTGAGAAACTGCAAGTCGCTTCTGGTGTGAGAAAATTGGCCGTCTGCAAGGACGTTGCCCAGAGAATGCCCAGATGTTTCTGATATTTTTCCATCCTTATGGGAGGCTTCTCTCATGTCCCCGCATGGGGAGCTGGAGCTGACAGTGGGAGCTCATCCACCTCTGACCTTTTGGTCTTCAGTCCTGCTGGCACAAGGTTTTAACCCATTGCACCACCAGGGGCTCCATATATGTGTGTGTGTGTGTGTGTATTAGAACACAACCAGGCATGTTTCCTCCCCTTATCTAGGCCAAATACAGTTCCAGATGTGTTTGCTAACTGTCACATTCCTGCATATGGAATATTTTTCTTGAGATAATACAAAACTGATAAAAGTACATGCTTTTCATTTAAAGCAGCAGGCTGCGTGACATCATAAAGATGAAACAAATGGCTCATTGACTAGCAGATTTGAAAGCAATGATACATAAAAAATGGACATGAACAAGGTCTGCAGCTGAGATTTCAACACTTCACCCCCAAGGCCTGGGAAGTGGGAGTGGGCCAATGATCTGCATAGATTTGAACAGACTGTCCTGTTGAGTTGAACAACATGGTGTTGCGATATTGCTAAGTGAATAGGAAGAAGCTCCTCTCGAACATCTTAGGCCCCATTTACACGGCCTTTTAATGCAGTTTGAAACCATATTATATGGTCAGTGTAGACTCATAAATTGCAGTATAACCACATTGAACTGTATTATATGAGTTGATACTGACCATATAATGCAGTTTCAGATAGATAGATAGATGATAGATAGATAGATGATAGATAGATAGATAGATTGATAGATAGATAGATAGATGATAGATAGATAGATAGAAGACTATAATGGAATTATATTCCATTATATAATGCATCTGGAACATGGCCATACAGGCCAAAAAACTTACAGCCGGGGAGGCTCAACCCATTACGCAAAGTAAGCTTTTGCAGTATAGTTGATTTTGCCCAGGGGCGCTCTTGAGGCGCTCTTGGGGGAAAATAGCCCTTGACATATGTGAGTTGTAGTTACTGGGATGTATAGTTCACCTACAATCAAAGAGCATTCTGAACTCCACCAATGATGGACTTGAAGCAAATATGGCACACAGAACTCCCACGACGAACAGAAAATATATATCAGTGATTGGTTGGGGGGGGGGGGGGGGCAAAATACTGTTTGCTTACCGCTGAAAATTACCTAGGGCCGCCTCTGTTTACAGCAACCCTATAATGGAATTCACTACCATCTAAACATGCTTCGAATCAGAATGCAAAGTGTACAGAGCAATACACACATACATGCATACACAAACGGAGCTGGAAATGACTGACCGGGGAAGAACTTTTGGACATCTAGTTTGGCAAAAATGCCAGCCTAGAAATAAACAGCTGTGAAAAAGACCATATCTGTGCTAGGAATTGCAAGGAAAGAGATCAAAAACAAGGGTGCCAATATTCTAATGCCTATATAAAAATCTGTCGTGTGCAGCCACATTTGGAAAACTGTATATGGTTCTGGTTGTTGCATTACAAGAAGATCATTGTAACGCTGGAAAAGATACCCAAGAGGGCATTCAGAATCATTGTGGAAGGAGACTGGCACAATTTGCCTTGCAGGAAAGGTTCCTAATGCTTTCATGTAGAAAAAGAAAGGAATCACAGTGGAAGGGATAATTCATGAAACTAGGCATCTCGGGAGAAAATGGATAGGAAGAGCCTTTTCTGAATGTGCCATAAAGCTAGAACCGAGGCTCATCCAATGAAGTGGAACACTGTGAATTCATGAGAAACAAATGGTAGTTTCTTCCAAACCAATTCATGGGAAATGGGGCTATCACTATGGCTAGAAGTCATGGTGGCTCTATGCTACCATAACACTTTTAACCACACAACAACCCTACTAAGTAGATCAGGAGTAGATCATGTACAGGAGGTTAAAAGAACCAAAGTACTCCTCTCCAAACAAACACAGATATAGATGTAGGTATAGCTATAGTGAGGAGCCCCCAGTGGCACAGTGGGCTAAACCACTGAGCTGCTAAACTTGTTGATTGAAAGATTGCAGGTTCGAATCTGAGGAGCGGTGTGAGCTCCCACTGTCAACCCCAGCTTCTGCCAACCTAGCAGTTCAAAAACATGCAAATGTGAGTAGATCAATAGGTACTACTCCAGCCGGGAAACGGCGCTTCATGCAGTCATGCCAGCCTTATGACCTTGGAGGCGTCTACGGATAATGCCAACTCTTCGGCTTAGAAATGGAGATGAGCACCAACCCCCAGAGTCGGATACGACTAGACTTAATGTCAGGGGAAAACCTTCACCTTCACCTATAGATATAGTGATAGATATATAGAAATAGAATTGCCCCCAGTTGTCCCTCAGTGCCATCACTGTTTTTATATTCCCAGTGGCCATTTTCAGAACAGAAGCAATTGGGTGTTGCTTCCATTTTATTTGTATTCTTCTAAAAAGGACATACAATGATTCAGGGGTTCCAAAGCTTGTGGGAATTACCTCTACAGTAAAACGTGACCCTGATGTGACTCTGAGGATTACAAAAATGGTTGTAATGGTTCCAGCTCCATGAAGTGGCCAGATGAAAGTCATTCAGTGAGGGATGTTTGAACCTGGATCCTCCACATTCCACTCCTTGTCCAACATTCAAATGCTTCTTTGGGGTACTGGGACTTGTTAGATCAATACCTCTGGAAGGCACTTCATAGAATCATAGAATTGGAAGAAACCTCATGGGCCATCCAGTCTAACACCCTGCCAAGAAGCAGGAAAATTGCATTCAAAGCACTCCCGACAGATGGCCATCCAGCCTCTGTTTAAAAGCTTCCAAAGAAGGAGCCTCCACCACACTCCGGGGCAGAGAGTTCCACTGCTGAACAGCTCTCACAGCCAGGAAGTTCTTCTCTTGTAGTTTGAAGCAATTGCTCCACGTCCTAGTCTCCAGGGCAGCAGAAAACATGCTTGCTCCCTCCTCCCTATGACTTCCTCTCACTTCATTGGAAAGGACAGCACTAGCCATTATTCCAGTCTGGGCTTCACATTCTCATACATTTAATGTGCTGTTTGAAATGGACAGCTGCAATTTCAGAAAGTCAGTACTCTAGAAATTGGCAGGACATTGTATTGCTATTTTCACCTGTCATTCTGATATTGAAAATTATGGCCTGCTGGCTGTATTGTATGGATTAGTCTCACTTTTGCAAAGATGTATATCTGTGGCATAGCTTTATCATTGCCTACTGCCCAGATATGTTGTACATGACAGGGAGAATATAATGATGTTCCAAATGGGGATTGAGAATGTCAGGCAGATTCCTTTCATTTGATGATGCAGTTTAGCTCTATGTTTTTGTTTGTTAGCTTATGTTTTTGCAATGCGTTTGTTCCTTGCGCTCCCACTGGGTCTGTTTAAGTTAAACGCCACTTCACAGATTTCCTGAAAACAACAAAAGAGAACGAGTAAAACTATTTCCATTGAAAACATATGAGGCTGGCAAAGTCCCCCAAGGCCTTGGATAGTTTCCAACCAACCACAAATAATCTTATTTTAAATGCTTTCAGAACAAGAGTGAGTATACTTCAGATAGTGGATAGAATTGCTTTTGGGTTTGTGACAGAGACCACCAAACTTTTGGCCTCATGGGCCACATCTGATGTTGACTGGGGATCTAGGACATCATCATGCAAAGCAACGCAAACAAATATACTATAGCCTTGATGGAGAGGAAAGCACTAGGAAGAAATGGCCATTACGTTAGGTAGTAATATAGATTTACTCAAGAAAGTTGCATCTACGAGTGTGCAAGACCTGAACAGATCAATTGAGGACACAGGCAATTGTGAGATCACCATAAATTAAAGCTTGCTTGATAGCAAATGACAACAACTATAAGAAAATTCATAAACTGCGCACACTCACATACACATGCACAAATCAGAAACCATTTATATAAATGAGTATATGAGATAATCATGAGCAAAACACACCATGGGCCTTATCACACACATTAACTCCATCTCTGATGCTATTTTTCTACTGGTGCCTATGTATCTTATCACATGAGGCAAGGTCTGTTTTGTCGGACACCCATAGGCACTCATAGGCAAAGAATCTGCTGTGAGTTCAAGTCTCATACTGAAATCAAATGTACATTTCAATATCTGGATAATTTCAAAGCACTGGAATCAGCCTGAGATTTATTTTCTCATTGATTTTGGTGAGTTTCATTAGGGCACATTTCTCAAGACTGAAATTACTATTAAATTAGCAACACTCATGCAAAAGCATTGTCGAAGGCTTTCATGGCTTGTAGGTTTTTTGGGTGATATGGCCATATTCTAGAAGCATTATCTCCTGACATTTCACCTGCGTCTATGGCAGGCATTCTCACAGGTTGTGAAGTCTCACAACCTCTGAGGATGTCTGCCATAGATGCAAGTGAAACGTTAGGAGAGAATGCTTCTAGAACATGGCCATATCGCCCAAAAAACCTACAACAACCCAGTCATTCAAAAATCTTGAAGAAAGAACTACTATTAATTGGCTGTCTCTGCTTTCTCTTTGTTTTCCAAGTAAAGATATTCTGCATCTGAAGGAAAGGCAGTTCTCATTTTTTTTTTCAGTCCTAAGCAAAATGGAATACAAAGAAATAAGAAATTAAAGGATTGTGTAAGCTTTCAGAAGGATGTTGTGCATAATTACCAACCAATTCCTATGGGAATGAGGAGACAAGATTTTGAGGGAAAGAATTCTCTTCCATCGCCCATCATCCTGAAGACTATCTAAGAATGACTCATACTAGTCTCTAAAAGATAAAACCTCATTACAAGTGCACAAAGATTTACTCCCAAGAATGACATGTACTTCCTCCTTTACCATGATTTTTTTGGAAATACAGACAGCCCTTCATATCCATAGATTAGGCATCCACAGACTCAACCATTCATGGCTTGAAAAAAATAAAACTAAAATTGCAAAACACAAACCTTGATTGTGCTTTTTAATATAAGGGACACGATTTTACTGTGCCAATGTATATAATGGGACTTGAGTATCCATGGATTTTGGTATACAGTACATGCAACCAAGCACCAAGTAAGGAGTGCTCCTTATTTGGCACTCGGCTGGAGGCAGCCCAACGCTTTGGGCAACGCTTGCAGCCAAGCGCCAAGTAAGGAGCACTCCTTACTCGGAGCTCAGCTGCAGGCCCTGCCAGGCCCGGGCACGTAGGCCAGGAAGACTGCACCCATAGGCCCAAAACCTGCACCCATAGACCTGGGCACTTTGGGCTTATAGGTGAACCCCCCCCCCCACTATAATGGGTCAAAAGAACACTGCTCTTTTGGCCCCAAAAACAAACCAAAAAAAGCAAATATCTGACTTCCCGATTTTGAGGGGCTCAGATAAAAATGGATCGGGACCCCCACCAAAAGCCAGAACATGAAACGGATCAAGATAAGTCCCGAATGCACATGACTAGCGGATACCAAAGGCACACTCCATACCAGGGGTTCTCAAACCTTTTCAGCCACAGAACCTTTTTTGAAGCAAAAGTTTCTCATGGAGCCTCAAGAAATATATATTTTTATGATATATTCTCTTATATATAATGTGTATATATCAGGCATGGGCAAACTTTATGACCAACATAAACTTAACAGTATTTCAGTGGAAGGTCCCAGGGGCCATCCAGTCCAACCCCCTTCTGCCATACAGGAAAAGTACACTCAAAGTATCCCCAACAGATGGTCATCTAGCCTTTGTAGTAACAACAACAACAACAACAACAACAAAAAGTCCAGGGGACATCAACTCTCTTCTGCCATGCAGGAAACGCAGAATCAAAACACCCCCTGAGCAGTTGGAGGAAAATAGGGTTTGGAAGCAAGGAAAGTTAAGGGAGAAAAGATCTGGGCTGCGAGGAAGGTGAAGAAAAAAAGCTTTTGGTGGCAAGAGAGGTGGGGAGGGGGAGGAGCGGTAAAAAGGATGGAAAGCTTGAAGGAGGAGAAGGAAAATGTGGAGCTCCTCAGTATGCTTTGTGGAGCTCCAAAGGGCTCCCTGGAGCACACTTTGAGAACCGCTGCTCTATACAGCCTGTATGGTCCTTCCCTATGATTTCTGTCTTTCCTCTCCATCGTTTGGAATTTGAGAAATGATAATGAATTACCACCTACTCTTATGTCAAGATCTTGATGTTCCTCATTCTCTTAACTACTCATTAGTTTTTCCCTCTCTCAATTTCTCTCTCTCGTTTCTGAACAAGTATTCTATAATATAAAATAATGTGCTTCATTTGTATGGTTATTTCCCTACTAAAATTTCAAAGCAACAGAATCACTATAGATAAAATTAAAAGAAGTTAAAATATTGTTAAAATATTCACGATATATGGAGGATAGGGAGGGGATGGCATTTCTTCTTCATAGATATTTTCTGAGGAAGTTTGCCTGCAAACCTTTTAGTCCCTTCTTGAATTTCACGTCAGTTCAGAGGAAAAGGCTGCATTTCTGGTAAAATTAACAATAACAATGCACAATCAATGTAATGAACATTTTCTCTACACTGGGTCTGGTAATTTGTGGCTCTATAGATATTGTTTTTTAAAAACTGTTTTATATTTATATTGTTTGATTGTCACTCCTATCATCCTCACTCATACTAAACAAGGCTATGGAAATTTGGGGAGTTATGGTCCAGCATCATGGATCTGTACAGTGGGCATGGAATGCCTTTCTGCACATAAACTGTAATAAAACATGTGATACTTGAAATGTATCGGTTGCATGCATCCAAAAGGTCAATGCAGAATTGATTTACAAAGGTAGTATTATACTCACTGAAGCAGCTGGCTTTACTCCATTTAAGAAAATAGTCATTTCATATAATACTATTAAGCAAGCATCAAATCATAATTTAAAACATAGTGGCTGGAAATCAGGGTAATATAGTCCGTAAATACCTCAAAAGGTATTTATTATTTTTATTATTTTGTTAGGGCCCTCTTGCCTTCAGCACCATTCAAGGGACAGGGAGTTTCTAGTCCTATAGAGGTTTGTTCAGCTGCAACTCTCATCTTTCCTAGCCAGAATAATCAATGGTGGAGACTGATGGGACATTTGGAAGGTCCAACATTTGGAGGGCAATACAGAGGAAGGAGTCCATAATCAATTCCATTGAATATGAGAAGAATTCCCTTTATACCTTGTCTGCACCATGTTGGATAGGAGTCCCTGGTGGTGCAATGGGTTGAACCCTTGTGCTGGCAGGACTGAAGACTAGCAGGTCGGATGCTCGAATCCGGGGAGAGTGCAGATGAGCTCCCTCTGTCAGCTCCAGCTCCCCATACGGGGACATGATAAAAGCCTCCCACAAGGATGGTAAATCCTCAAAACATCTGAGCATCCCCTGGCAACATCCTTGCAGATGGCCAATTCTCTCACACCAGAAGAGACTTGTCGTTTCTCAAGTTTCTCCTGACACGAAAAACAAACAAACAAAAAAAACCCCACCATGTTTGATGGTGAACTCTTGGGGATCAGAAACTTGGGAGCAGGGCTTGTGCTTGGAGTCCAATCCCTGCAGAGTTTCTCCAAATGGCTCCTTAGAGAAATTCAGCTGGAATGCCACTTAAATCAAGGAATGGAAAAGTAATCCCTTAGTTTCTCGTTTCCCTTCAGAAATGACAATTTCATGCCTCATGAGGCTTAAAAGTGGGACAAAGACGATCTTGCTTTGGAAATCTGTACATTTTCAAGGCCTCTGTGGCAATACGGGGGTGGGGAATGCACACAATGGAAAAATATACACATTTCACCAAGTGCATTTTGCCTAAGAAACCCCTATAAATTCTTGGAGTCACCACAAACTGACAGGTGACTTGAAGGGACAAACACATGTACACACATTAGAATAATGCATGCCAAACAACTTCAGACAGTATAAAAATGCATACATATGCACATACATTTTCCGATTCAACATGTTCATTGTGCTAGCCAAAGGCAATGAACTTTAAAATATGCCGAACATTCAAAAGGAAAAAAACAAAAAGCAGCCTCTTTTTACATGCTGTTGTGTTCTTGTTCATTCGTTCAGTCGTCTCCAACTCTTCGTGACCTCATGGACCAGCCCACGCCAGAGCTCCCTGTCGGCCGTCACCACCCCCAACTCCCTCAAGGTCAGTCCAGTCACTTCAAGGATGCCATCCATCCATCTTGCCCTTGGTCGGCCCCTCTTCCTTTTGCCTTCCACTTTCCCCAGCATAATTGTCTTCTCTAGGCTTTGCTGTCTCCTCATGATGTGGCCAAAGTACTTCAACTTTGTCTCTAGTATCTTTCCCTCCAGTGAGCAGTCGGGCTTTATTTCCTGGAGGATGGACTGGTTGGATCTTCTCGCAGTCCAAGGCACTCTCAGCACTTTCCTCCAACACCACAGCTCAAAAGCATCGATCTTCCTTCGCTCAGCCTTCCCTAAGGTCCAGCTCTCACATCCGTAGGTTACTACAGGGAATACCATGGCTTTGACTAGGCGGATCTTTGTTGCCAGTCTGATGTCTCTACTCTTTACTATTTTATCGAGACTGGACATTGCTCTCCTCCCAAGAAGTAAGCGTCTTCTGATTTCCTGGCTACAGTCTGCATCTGCAGTAATCTTTGCACCTAGAAATACAAAGTCTGTCACGGCCTCCACGGTTTCTCCCTCTATTTTCCAGTTGTCAATCATTCTTGTTGCCATAATCTTGGTTTTTTTGATGTTTAGCTGCAACCCGGCTTTTGCGCTTTCTTCTTTCACCTTGATTAGAAGGCTCCTCAGCTCCTCCTCGCTTTCGGCCATCAGAGTGGTGTCATCTGCATATCTGAGGTTGTTAATGTTTCTTCCAGCAATTTTCACCCCAGCTTTGCATTCATCCAGCCCCGCACATCGCATGATGTGTTCTGCATACAAGTTAAAAAGGTTGGGTGAGAGTATGCAGCCTTGCCGTACGCCTTTCCCAATCTTGAACCAGTCTGTTGTTCCGTGGTCAGTTCTGACTGCTGCTACTTGGTCCTTGTATAGATTCCTCAGGAGAGAGACAAGGTGGCTTGGGATGCCCATCCCACTAAGAACTTGCCACAATTTATTATGATCCACACAGTCAAAGGCTTTAGAATAGTCAATGAAGCAGAAGTAGATGTTTTTCTGAAACTCCCTGCCTTTCTCCATTATCCAGCGGATATTGGCAATCTGGTCTCTGGTTCCTCTGCCTTTTCTAAACCCAGCTTGAACATCTGGCAACTCTCGCTCCATGTATTGCTGGAGTCTTCCTTGCAGGATCTTGAGCATTACCTTACTGGCATGAGAAATAAGGGCCACTGTACGGAAATTTGAGCAGTCTTTCGCATTTCCCTTTTTTGGTATCGGGATATAAGTTGATTTTTTCCAGTCTGATGGCCATTCTTGTGTTTTCCATATTTGCTGGCATATGGCATGCATCACCTTGACAGCATCATCTTTTAAGATTTTAAACAGTTCAGCTGGGATCCCGTCGTCTCCTGCTGCCTTGTTGTTAGCAATGTTTCTTAAGGCCCATTCAACCTCACTCCTCAGGATGTCTGGTTCTAATTCATTCACCACACCGTCATAACTATCCTCAATATTATTATCCTTCCTATACAGATCTTCTGTGTAGTCTCGCCACCTTCTCTTGATCTCTTCAGCTTCTGTTAGGTCCCTGCCATCTTTGTTTCTTATCATACCAATTTTTGCCTGAAATTTACCTCCAATGTTTCTAATTTTCTGGAAGAGGTCTCTTGTCCTTCCTATTCTGTTGTCTTCTTCCACTTCCATGCATTGCTTATTTAAAAATAGTTCCTTATCTCTTCTGGCTAACCTCTGGAATTGCGCATTTAACTGGGCATATCTCCCCTTATCCCTGTTTCCTTTTGCTTTCCTCCTTTCTTGGGCTACTTCCAGTGTCTCAGCAGACAACCATTTGGCCTTCTTGGTTTTCTTTTTCTTTGGGACGTACTTTGTTGCCGCCTCCTGAACAATGTCTCGGACTTCTGTCCATAGTTCTTCTGGGACTCTGTTTACTAAATCTAGTCCTTCAAATCTGTTCTTCACTTCCACTGTATATTCGCTAGGAATGTTAGTGAGATCATATCTAACTGGTCTGTGTATTTTCCCTGATCTCTTTAGTTTTATTCTAAATTGGGCAATAAGAAGTTCGTGATCTGAGCTACAGTCAGCCCCAGGTCTTGTTTTCACCGACTGGATGGATGTCCGCCACCTTTGGCTGCAAAGGATGTAGTCAATCTGATTTCGGTGTTGACCGTCTGGTGAGGTCCATGTGTAAAGCCGTCTTTTAGGTTGTTGGAAGAGAGTATTCGTTATACACAGTGAGTTTTCCTGGCAAAATTCTATCAGCCTGCGTCCCGCTTCATTTTGTTCTCCCAGACCATGCTTGCCTGTGATCCCTGTTGTCATTTGACTTCCCACCTTGGCATTCCAGTCTCCTGTAATGAAAATAATGTCTCTTTTTGGTGTATTATCCAGTAGGTCCTGCAGATCCTCATAGAACTGATCTACTTCTGCTTCTTCAGCAGCTGTGGTTGGGGCGTATATTTGGATCACTGTAATGTTGAAAGGCTTTCCTTGCACTCGAATTGAGATCATTCTGTCATTTTTTGGGTTGTATCCAAGCACTGCTTTAGCGAATTTCTTATTAATTATGAAGGCTACTCCATTTCTTCGATGTTCCTCTTGTCCGCAGTAGTAGATCTGGTGGTCATCTGATGTGAAGTGGCCCATTCCAGTCCATTTCAGTTCGCTGACCCCCAGAATGTCTATCTTTAGTCTTGACATCTCGCCAATAACAACATCCAATTTGCCCTGGCTCATAGATCTTACATTCCAGGTTCCTATGGTGTGTTGATCTTTAGAGCATCGGATTAGTCGTTCACCTCCAGTACCGTCGGCCGCTAGCCTTCCTTTCGGCTTTGAGCTAGCTGCGTCATCACATCTGGGGCTAGTTGAACTTATCCTCTGCTCCTCCCCAGTAGCATTTTGGCCATCTTCTGACCTGGGAGTCCCATCTTCCAATGGCATACCGACATATCTCTGGTTGTACTGGTCCATTTAGTTTTCTTGGCAAGGATACTGGAGTGGTTTGCCATTGCCTTCCCCAGGGATCACGCTTGGTCTGACCTCTCTGCCACAACCGTCCCGTCTTGGGTGGCCCTTCACGGTTTCGCTCATGACATCATTGAGGTGCTCAAGCTCCAGCGCCCCGACAAGGCGGTGATCCTTTGCTGGATCAGTTCATGTAAAGGATGAAAACAATTCAAATGATAGAGACATTTCTAAGTTGCCAACATGAAAATTAATTTGATACTTTGAATCTACATACACCCCATTTCTTTAGTTCTGAGACACAATTCTTCCCCATGTAAACATAGGGTGCATTTTAGAATCGCAGGAGCTTTTCTTATAAAGTTTTTTTTTATGTTAGTGGTTGTATTTATTTATTGTGTCAGAAGCGAGTTGAGGGTACAGTCAAACTGCATTTGAAAACACAAATAAAGTTTTAAAAACTTGGTATTATGCTAAAAGTCCTTTGACCAGAAGCTGGCCACTTGGAGTGCCTCTGATGTTGCTATAAGAAGGCTTTCCATTGTGCATGTGGCAGGGCTCAGGCCGCATTGTAGTAAGTGGTCTGCGGTTTGCTCTTTTCTACATTCGCATGTTGTGGGATGCTTTGTAGCCCCATTTCTTAAGGTTAGCTCTGCATCTCATGGTGCCAGAGCGCAGCCTGTTGAGTGCCTTCCAAGTTATCCAATTTATTATGTGCCCAGGAGGGAGTTTCTCATTGGATCTCAGTCACTGATTAAGGTGCTGGGTTTTAATCTGCCACTTTTGGATTCTCGCTTGCTGAGATGTTCCTGCGAGTATTTCTCTCAGTCTTAGAAAGCTGTTTCTTGATTTAAGCCATTGGCATGCTGAATAATATCCAAACGGGATGGGCCGGAGATGTCACTGCCTTGGATCTTTCATTGCTGACTGCTACTTTCCAACGGATGTCAGGTGGTGCAATACTAGCTAAACAGTATAATTTCTCCAGTGGTGTTGGGCATAGACATGTGATAATGCAGTGGGTCTGATTAAGAGCCACATACCCTGTTTTAACATGGTGCAATATATTACACACTGGGCATACGTATTCAGCAGCAGAGTAGCAAAGTGCAAGGGCAGATGTCTTCTTAGAATTGAAGAAATACATTATTTTGAAAATGTTGGCCAAGATCTTGTATCATCAAATATAGTTACAACAAAGATGCCTCACTGCTGCATTTGCATCTGACTATTTGATCTCCTCCCAAACCAATCTTAGAAAAGAGAATGACCAAAGTCAATCTAGCAGCAGAATTTACTTTAATCTAAACCGGTTGACTATCTGTTATCTGGAAATTAGTGTACACACAGATATATATGCGCATGTGAGCGTGCACACACACACAAGCTCTTTCTTGGAATTTCAATTTTCATACAGTTTGAGCATCCCTTTTCCAGAATCCTCTTAAAAATATTTTGAAATCTGAAATTGCCCACACAAGTGGCTAAGATAGCAACACATTTGCTTTCTGATCATTCAATGCATGCAAGTTTGGTTTCATGCACAAAATTATTATTATTTAAATAGTATATAAAATTAACATCAAGCTATGCATATAGGGTACATATGAAGCATAATTTTGTATTTAGAATCAGGTCCTATTGCCAAGAGATTTCATTATGTATGCATGTATGTGCAAAAGCAGGTATTTATTAGGCATGTGCAATCCATGCTTATGGTTCTAAAGCACTTACAAAACTAAAATTCTGGTGGTGAAAACTAGGGTGTGCTGGTGCTTTGCTTCTACAATATTGCTAAAGTTCTGGTGGTGAAAATTTCAGAACTCTAACAAAACTTTCAAAATTCATTATTATTTCATTATTGATGATTTTTATGACAGAACCAATTAGGAACTGTCATTTATAATGAAAATTTGAAAGCTTTGTTAGAGTTCTGAAATTTTCACCACCAGAACTTTAGCAACACTGTAGAAGCAAAACATCAGCACCTCCTAGTTTTCACCACCAAAACTCTAGTTTTGTAAGTACTTTAGAACCATTTAGAACCATGGATTGCACATGCCTAGTATTTATGTTAGTCTGGTTTATGGAACTGTAGAAGGAGGAGTCTGGTTTGTGGAACTATGAAAGAAGGATGCCGTTCTAAGACTGCGCTGAAATAGCCAGTCTGAGTTTAAGGCCTGAGGGCTGAAGAGGCAGCTAGTGCCTGGTAGGGTCAAAGGCAGAGAGCCTGTAGCCTAAAGTCTTGCAGTCTCGGTGAGGGCTGTAAAGGATTAGTTTAGTAGTGAAGTGAAACTTGTGGTAAAGTTTTAAAATAGTTACCTCGGGGAGGAGCGATTGGTTATACAGACCCCAGTGTGAGTGGGCTGTTTAGTTTTAAGGGGCTTTAAGCAACAAATCTAAAAGTCTGCTGTTTTAAAGTTCTAGTGTTGAACCAGCAATTTAAGAATTGAACTATTTTTGTAACAATCCAGAATTGTACTAGTAAACTGCAACCATTAAGCTTTTGTGCCTGTTTAAATAAACATCTTTCTCTGTTTGAACCAAATGAACGTCTCTGTGTGCCTCATATGCAAACACATATAAGGAGGTAGCTAACTGAAGTAATCTTAAAGTGGTGGCAGCGATAATAAACATCACTAGTAATCCTATAACAGGGTGTTATTGTTCATTCGTTCAGTTGTTTCCGACTCTTCGTGACCAGCCCACAGCAGAGTTCCCTGGCGGCCGTCACCACCCCCATCTCCTTCAAGGTCAATCCAGTCACTTCAAGGATGCCATCCATCCATCTTGCCCTTGGTCGGCCCCTCTTCCTTTTTCCTTCCATTTTCCTCAGCATCATTGTCTTCTCTAAGCTTTCCTTTCTTCTCATGATGTGGCCAAAGTACTTCACCTTTGCCTCTAATATCCTTCCCTCCAATGAGCAGTTGGGCTTTATTTCCTGAAGTATGGACTGGTTGGACCTTCTTGCAATCCAAGGCACTCTCAGAACTTTCCTCCAGCACCACAGTTCAAAAGCATCTATCTTCCTTCGTTCAGCCTTCCCTATAGTCCAGCTCTCACATCTGTAGGTGACTACGGGGAATACCATTGCTTTAACTATGCTGATCTTCGTTGCCAGTGTGATGTCTCTACTAACAGGATAGGATCGCAATTAAGGTCCTCTCCCTGCTTAGTTCCTTCACAGACTACAACTCTGGAGACCAGGGTTTCAATACCCACTTGGCCATGAAAAGCCACTTGGGTTTGGGGGTCACTGTAAGTCAGAAATGAAGGCACACAACAAATCAAAGTCTTGTTGCTTCAACCGTATGAGCCAGGGCTCCTTGCTTCACCACTGCTCCACTCCATTTGTAGCACCAAGCAACTCATTCAAAGCAGTCCTCCCATATCAGCGACTTCTTCATATACGCACTTTGTATATGAAGTGTCCATCAGGAAAGCAAGAAGAGAACTTTAATTATTTTAATCTCTCTACATTATTATTGTCAGAGATAAAATGAAAAAAAAACTACCTTTGTAGTATTAATATCATCAACACAGCCTTAAAGCATTAATTCCTAAAATCCCTTGCTTTAAATTGTTAGTTTTTTCAAACATGGGTTTTTCCCTTCTCTTGCATTGCCCTTCCTCAGTATGTCAAATCTCTTAGCACTCCATAATAAAAGATTTGAGAAAACAATGATCACTTAGGCCACAATGGTGCTTTCATATCCCTCAGAGATCATGTGGACAGTTGTGTAATTATAGTCCTTTAAGCTCCATCTTATCTACATGTTTAACTAGCAATTTTATGATTAAGCCATTCTTGGAAAGCCATATTAACTATACAATCAAGCACCAGCTTTAGCTTGTCTTGTAATTATGTTGTTAAGATAAACCCCCTCCATAATTAAACATCAATCTAAAAATAACAGGGTTTGCATGAGCCTGACATAATAAAATAAAATAAAAACACCTTAATTCTCTCTTAATACTAAAATAAATTCTTTTCCTTCCTTCTTATAAGCTGGACCTTTACCTCTGACAGTAATTTTGCCTTATCTTCATTAGCAACATAAATGTCAGACAGCTGTCATTGAATTATAGATTTCTTACTGAGGTCTACCCTTGTAGTTTTTACTCAATATGATGGGGAAGTGGCACATTGTCATTTATTTAGGAATACTGTGGCTGACAAAGGCCAGAATTTGTCAGGGCTGGGTGCATTGAGCCACACGTCACCAGAGGCTTTTCTACTCAAATCAGTTGGGAACTGCCATAAATGTAAACATGACCTCTGTCAAAAGGGTTCGGTTTCAACTGCAAAAGTACCGAGCACACAACTGGGAAATAAGTGGCATGTTGTGGTCTTTGTCCGTTTGGGAACCCTACGATGCCCTTTGATGCCACCCAAGCATGACAGCACAGTAGTGTGGGAAAGGTGCTATTTTGTATAAATTAGTGCTGGTTAGTTTTATGAACAGTTGTAAGTTGTGCTACTCATGTGGACTGATGACCAATGCACAATACCTGTGTCCAGCAAATACTGGAGTTGCACATATGGGACCATTGCCTATATCAGGCATGGGGAACCTTCGGCCCTCCAGGTGTGGTGGACTTCAACTCCCACAATTCCATGAGGCCAAGGTAAGCCTTTGGGGCGAATGCCGAGCCTCAAGGAATTGTGGGAGTTGAAGTCCACCACACCTGGAGGGCCGAAGGTTCCTGACCCCTGGCCTATATGATAGTGCTTTAAATTGTAGCATATGAATGTGCATTGCCCACATGCATTTCACACTGCAATTGCAAAATAGCTTGTCAATCTTGTGCCTTGATCATTGATCCACATATGTTGTTGAGTAGGCTGCTACTCAGCACAGAGCTTGATTAATGTAACCCTTCTGACAGATATTTACACTGCTGAAGTGATACAGAATCTTGGCCAAGGTGCGTCTTCTCCTAGCCATCACTATTGTGGAGCTGGCAATAGGGCCTGGACACAGTCCCTGGTTTGAACCTCGAAATCTGGGTATTCCAGGTTCAAAGTTGAATCCAAAAGTATACCCAAAATGTGAACCTGTGTCTTCAAAGAGAGTACAACCATTCTTAACACAGGTGAAATCCCTATTCCCTGATCCAGCTTCTGGCTGACCAAACCTATGTCTTGTGTGGATGAAGTTTCAGTTTGTCTGACCTCATCTAGTCAAGGATTAGGATAGCATCCTTGGATTGGGGTGAAAAGGAGTAGTAGAGTTTGGTGTCATTACATATTGATGATACTGAACCCCAAATGCTGGATGATCTCTTCTAAGTTTCATGCACATATTAAAAATAATTGGGGGGGGGGGCAAAACAAAGCACCAAAGACCCTCATAAGCCAATGGCCAGGGAGTCAAACAAAAGTCTTCTACCACCATCTTTTGGACCCTCTAGGAAGAGATGAAACTACTGCAAAACAATGCCTCTAAGTTGGCCCAGAGAGATACCATGGTAAGTAGTATTGAAACTACTGAAGGGGTTCAGCAAAACCAATAGGACACCCCCCAATCCAATTTTCTACATAGATCATCCATCAAGGTGACTAAGTGTTGGTTTGCCACCCTCCATGACAAATCGTTGGAGTAGTGGCATAACTCTAGTGGTCCATGTCCTGTCTCATCTTCAGCTGATACTTTCCCATCCCATCTGGGGAAGTGTGGCCGCACAACTTCCCCTGCGCTGGTCCAGTAGTTGTCTAAGGAACATGAGAAGCCTCCCATGTTCCAAGGAAAGCATCCTGGTTCTACAGAGCCTAGCTGGAAATTGCCGTACATTGTGTGATGGATGGTGTGGGGCTCCGAAAAGAAGCATCCTGGCAGCGTTCTAGGATGCTAAATTCACCTCGTGTGATGAGGTGGTAAAGCCAGGGCTGTAGCCAGAAAAAAATTTCGGGGAGAGTTGAAAATTTCGGTGGGGAGGGGGTTTGAAAATTTCCGGGAGGGGGGTTGAAATCTGCTTCTTAGGTCACGCTGAAGCAAAGAGCACAGCAGGGGCAGAGCAGCCTTCAATAGCCTGCAGCTCCGCCCCTGTCAACCACCCCCACCAAGTCTGGTCTCCTTCATGAGGGCCTTCAACCCCTCCTCCCCCAACTTGGTTGCTTCGCTGCGTCGGCTATTGCTGCAAGTAATGACAGTGTGAATAAATTGTCGATATTTGCTTGAGATGGTGCTTGCAGTTCTGGAGGGACTCTTAATTTTTTGTGTCCCATAGACTTAGCATGGGGATTTGGTTAACCAGTTAAAATTCATGAGTAAACTAGGTTTATTTTTTTTAACCTGAAAAATTTCGGGGGGGGGGGGTGAACCCCTAAAACCACCCCCTAGCTACAGGCCTGGGTAAAGCCATATCTGACCAATAGCCAGGACTGGTAACCCATTTCATCCAGAAACCCCTGGAGTTGGGAGATCACCACACACATATCTTGTCCACAAGTGTTAGGTTGGACACTGAGCAATAATTACCCATAATAGAGGAATTCAGATTCAATGAATGCATTAAAACTGCCTCCTCTAGGCAAGGTGGAATGCTGCCTTGTTGTGAGGAGGCATTTACTATTCCCTTCACTCATTCAGCCAGCCCCTCTTTGGCCTGTTTGAGAAAGCATCTAGCACACATGGGGTGGTTATTCAAGTTGTTCAAGAAGTAACACACTCTCCAACATTTCACATATGAAAACTGAGACACGCATTGTCAATCAACATCAGATTGCGGCTAGGATGACAAATGTTATAAAAGATGAAGCAGACACAAGGCTGCAGCAGTTTGCCAACAACAACAACAACAACAACAACAGTTTATTTCTATCCCACCTCCTCTCCCCAAGGATACCAGGAGTCCAAAAGGAAAGAGTGGTTGATAAATTAATAGTGTGCGCGCAAGAGGAGTTGGAAAAATAAAGCAAACTGGACTCTGACAAATTGGTATAATTATATAGTAAATATGTTAAATGTGGAAATAACAAATTGTAAATTGAACAATTTAGACAAAATAGGAAATGTTATAATAATTAAGAGCATGTGGGATCTAGTTAGGAATTATTTAGAGAATGTATTAAGATGTGGAGTGGATAATTGAGATTAAGACTGATATTTCAAATGTAATTTCTGTAGTTTATAAATTGTATGTTCAGGGGTGTGTGTGGGGGTAAAACAATAAAATAGATTTTTTAAAATGACATAAATATACAATAAAGTGCAGTACAGTAAAATACATATGATGAAATAAACTATTTAGTAATTAACAATGTATCCAATTGAAGTAACACATAAAAATACAGCATAACCAGATAATAATTGCTTGGACCTATAGAGAAAAACAGAACCTCCCTCCACTTCCTCTCCACCAGCTGAGTGAATTGAGTACTAACTACTTTTCCACTTTGAATTCAGTTTTTAATAGTTTGAAGTAGGGAAGATGAGGAGGAAGAAGGAGATAGAACCTGGAACATTTTAAAAACATTTGAACAAATGGGATTACAGAGGATTTATTGAAACTGTGCCAAATCATGACAGTTGATGCATGTAAAGTAAAAAAATAAAATAAAATAAAAGGTGGGGGAGGGAAGCCCCAGTGCTTAAAAGACACAAAACAGTGTTATGACACTGTGGTTTGTCTTTTTTTTCTTTTTGAAAGACAACAATTTTTCTGTTTCTTTTTCAGTCCAACCTAGATGCAATTTTTTCTCAGTGCGGTTCAGCTAAATAACCTACACATCCAGGTTCTTTGAACTGATAACAGTGCTTTAGCTGTTATTGAAATTGACAGGACAAGACAGTTATAAATAAATTAATATCACAATACATAACACTGTGTTGTCTTTCATGACATCCAAAATCTGCTGCCTCAGGCTACCTCGTGGTTGGGCCAGTCATGGATTTTTTGAACCAATTTTGTTAGGGTTGTTCTGGTGGCTGATTATTTAAAAAAGTGTAATTTCACAAAAAGAGACTTGCAGCTCTATTGCACAAAGGTGGTAAAGTGGTATAGAAGCAAGACTATCACCTGTGTCAACAGTTCCTGTTTCGTAACACCATGTGCAACCTGTTGCCGGTCTGCCCCCTTCCTGTGACAAATCTTTCCCCTTCTATTGATGGGAAAAGCCTGTTAATAGCCTTTGATAATGCCACAGTGCCACAGATTATATCATGGGATGAAGTGATATTGGGGGAACAATTGTGCTTGTCCCCTCTCCCCACTCCCAGTTACTAAAGATTTTTTTAAAAAAACAAATGAATTTTTTTTCCTCTGACTTAAAAACACTCAGAGAAGAGTAGTAGTACAGGAAGAGGGAATTACATTATTAACAGTTAGTATGGTCATGGAATCATGGATTGGTTAATCATCGCATAACTGTAGAGGATTTCAATACCAAAAATAATTATTATGACAAGTTGCTGGTGTCTATGATGCTTTGAATGCTGCGGGGTGTGATAACGTCCTTAAAGCAGCTAAAAACTAGAAAGTTTTATCTGCCATTTTATCTGGACAACAACTTACACCATCAAATATAGAAAGTAAAGGATGCCAGCAGTGGGATAAAAGACAAATGAATGTTAAATAAATAAATGCAAGCATGGATCATTCTGCCAGGATGGATCCAGAACATAGCCCACCAGCGTCCATCACATGATGCAGGGCTACTTCCAGCTGGGCTCCGTCCTGACACATAGTAAGATGGAACCCAGAGAACACAGGTGGCCTCCTGTGTTCTCATTAAGGACCTTATTGCATAAGACTTGGGATCCATCCTAGGATGCTTCCAGGGCAGACACCATCACATGACTCTGAGAAGCTTTCTAGGATGGAACTCTGAAAACACAGGTGGCTACCTGTATTCTCATTAGGTAATTGGGGGGAAAACTAAGGGGAAAGCCAGGTGGCAACTCTTTCCCCGTGTAATGATGGTTTCCCCCACTGCCAGTTGGATTTGCCCCCCTGCCCCACAGATGTTCCCACTGTCCCCCAGCTTGAGGACCTCAATGTCATGAGGTCCTTACTAAGCTGGGGACAGCACCAGGGTTTCCCCTGTGTCATGGGGAAATGGGTGATGTGGGTAATGTGGGGCACTTAACAATTTCCCCCACTGCCAAAGGGATTTGCCCCCCTGCCCAACAGATTCACTATCCTCCAGCTTAAGGACCTTCCTGTGATGAGGTCATTAATGTGTTTCTGCTTTAGGATGGTGTATACAAAACGTGAGGCAGATTGTGAGATGAGAACTGGAATGCTTTGTCATGACAGTGTGGTTGTTTTGGCTTTGAGTCTGTCCATTTGGCTTACTCCAGAAATAGGTCATGGTCCTGTCATTCATGCCTCTGAGTTCATGAACTGGGACAGGAAGTTTGTACATTGGGAACAGCTGGATTCCTTCATTCTGCTTTGCATTTTCATCTGGGAAAGCCATCACATGAGCTGATATAAAAATAGAACTAAGACAGTATTTCCAGTTTTCGGCTAAAGACCTAAAAATGAACAGATTGTTTCCTTGGAGTGTGCTATAGAATTGCAACTAACTTATGACAAATATGGATTACTGAATCCATCTGATTACTTTTGTAAAGGTCATGCAGTCAAGATGCGACAGATTAAATATTGAATGATGCCTACTTGGCTGTGTCAGATTCAGAGCCTGGAAATATACTTTTAAGAAGAATGTGTTCCAGACTATCATGCTATCATATTTGCTCAAGGATAAATAGCTTCAGTGCATCACTCTATTTATTCTTCTTTGAAGGAAATTGTCTGGCTCTGCAATGGATCACTCGCAGCAATGATCTGGAAAAGTCCAATATGAATACTTATGGTGCTGATGACTACATTGCTCTCAGGACCTTTGGAAAGTGTAATTCCTTCTAGCATCCCCCAGTTGGCATGGGATGGCCATGTTGGTCCAGGGCATTCTATGAGTACAAAAAGTATGCTCTGAGTAATGTATTGTCGAAGGCTTTCATGGCCAGAAACCATTGCAGTCAGTTATAGACGAAGCACAAAGTGGGGAATACTCAGAGCATAGGGTTGTTGTAGGTTTTTTCGGGCTATATGGCCATGGTCTAGAGGCATTTTCTCCTGACGTTTCGCCTACATCTATGGCAAGCATCCTCAGAGGTAGTGAGGTCACTACCTCTAAGGATGCTTGCCATAGCTGCAGGCGAAACGTCAGGAGAAAATGCCTCTAGACCATGGCCATATAGCCCGAAAAAACCTACAACAACCCTATGCTCTGAGTATTCCCCACTTTGTGCTTCGTCTATAACTGACTGCAATGGTTTGATTGAATCCAGATTAGAAAAACTATTTGGAACAATCTTCAGTTTGGTCCTTATACCAGAAGGAACTGTGTTAGTGAACAAAGCAGCCACAACTTTATGGCCTACATCATCTGCAATGGGGCAACCAACCGGGAACAAGTGGACACTCAGTCTTCTAGGAGTAAATGCCACCAGGGGTGGCTCAACACATTACGCTAAGTAAGCATTTGCAGTATAGTTGATTTTCTCCCAGGGGCACTCTTGAGGTGCTCTTGGGGGAAAATAGACCTTGACATATGCGAGTTGTAGTTACTGGGATGTATAGTTCACCTACAATCAAAGAGCATTCTGAACTCCACTAATGATGTAATTGAACCAAATATGGCACACAGAACTCCCACGACAAACAGAAAATAAATATCAGTGATTGGTGGGGGGGGGGGGGGGGGGGGCAAAATACTGTTTGCTTACCTGAAAATTACAGAAGTGACTTGAAAAACTGCAAGTAGCTTCTGGTGTAAGAGAATTGGCTGTCTGCAGAGATATTGCCCAGAGGATGCCCAGATGTGTTACCCTTACCACCCTGTGGGGGGTTCACTCATGTCCCGCATGGGAGCTGGGACTGACAGATGGATCCGTCTCACAGATTCGAACCGCCGACCTTCAGTTCAGCAGTTCAGCCAGCATAAGGGTTTAACCCATTGCGCCACCATGGCTCCAGATTCATCCCTGAAATCATAAAACTTTGAGGGCTCACACCTTGCTATTTATGATAGAGAGCTATTGAGCCAAATTGTAAGCATCCAGCATGAAGTAGAATAACGTGCATGGAATGGTCCAGTATTATCTTCCTTTACATGTGATCCCAGGTCTGATGGAGCTATGACTGCCTCTTCTTCTCTCCCTTATTGGCTATTGCAATGGCAGTTGGAGGGAGGGCCTTTCATCTGCTTCTGGATATAGGCATGATAGAGTTAAATTTAGCAAGGGAACTATAGAAATCTACATGCCTCCAGAAGCAGATGGGGTGCTTCTTAAAAGAACACTGCAACGTCTTGTATGTATACCAACCTCTCTTCCTATTTACATAAGAATCATCTTTGGAGGCAAAATGTTTACCCTGATCTTCCTGCACTTCATTACTCCATCTGCTCCTCATGACGTGTTAATATTGCATGTCAAACTAGAAAAATGGGAAGTGAGTATTCAAAAGAGTATTACCAAAGAGAACTGCTGGGACATTACTTATAGAAAACAAGCATGCACGAAATAGTTGTTGTTTAGGCTTTACCTGTCAAATAATCAGTCATCATCCAGTTAGTGAGAAAAAACTCCAACCATGACCTCAAGTGGTATACTGCTGGCCACAGCCTGAAATGATTATTTAATGTTAGATAGGATGACAGTGAGGTTGGGTAGGAGTTTTGTGTAGAATAAATCCCATGTGTGGATTTTATAGAGCACAAGTTCCCAATTACCTTTTTTTTCCATGTAAGGAGCAACTTGAGAAACTGCAAGTTGCTTCTGGTGCGAGAAAATTGCTGTCTGCAAGAACGTTGCCCCAATTACAGAAAACAGCATTTTCTGTGACAATAAATTCTTCATAGAAATACTATGTTCTGCAAAAAATGTTGTAATTTTGTACTTAGTCTGCACAAATCTCACACATGGTTGATGTGCAGAGAAGAAGAAAAAAGTTCCTTGCTCACTGGCCCCTCTCATTCAGGACACTCTATTCAGTCTTTCTATCCCTTAACTCTTTTTCTCACCCTTCCCAAGCACTCTCCCTGTTACCATTTGTTTGTTTTCTTTAGTGGTAGCACCTCCACACTTATGTTTTTCAATACCTTATGTCACAAACACTCTCTGGCTTCTTTCAATAAAAAGAGACAACAGGAAGCGAGATGAAAAAGAGTCAGTGTTCACTCCCTGGGAAAGCGTGGGCGTCCTCGCAGCGGTTGGAAGGATGCTACCGTAGTTCTCAGAACCATGCTGTGTCTGCCTCTTCCTTCAGAGCAGAGGTCTTCAAAAGGGCAAAGCGAGGCATGCAGTTTGCTGTAAGTCTCCTTTGGCTGCCATAAGGGCTGGTTTTGTGGACCACATAATCCCAGATTGGCCCTGCCATTAGGTAGAGTGGTACCTTGGTCAGCAAATTTTGTCATGGAAAGGAAGCAAGTTTGTCGTTATTGCATCTTTACAGCCAGAGAAGAGAAACATTTGTGGTTTTGATGCAATGCTATCAAAGTAACGTGGCTCGTCTTCAAAGGTATGCCTCTTGTTTCAGGTACATAAAGAGTACTATTCTTTGCTTAGCAGCAAAAATTATTGCTTGCTTTCGTGTGGCAACTTGGATCGATGTAAGAATTGGTCAGTGGAACACATCTCACCACACTAAAACAGTGGATATGGCTCTTAATGAGACATGCCGCATTATTACGGGGTGTCTGCACCCTACACCACTGGAGAAATTACACTGTCTAGCCGGTATCGCACCACCTGACATTCGCCGGGAAGTAGCAGCCAATAGTGAAAGGACCAAGGCAGTGACATTTCCAGCCCATCCCTTGTTTGGGTATCAGCCAGCATGTCAATGACTTAAATCAAGAAACAGTTTTCTAAGATCTACAGAGACACTCGCTGGAATACCCCAGCAAGCGAGAGTCCAAAAGTGGCAGGCTCAAACCCAGAACCACAATCAATGGCTAATACCAAATGAGAGACTCCCCCCTGGGCACACAGAAAACTGGGCAACTTGGAAGGCGCCGAACAGACTGAGCTCTGGCACCACGAGATGCAGAGCCAACCTTCAGAAATGGGGCTACCAAGTGGAATCCACGACATGCAAGTGTGGAGAAGAGCAAACTACAGACCACCTGCTGCATTGCAATCGGAGCTCTGCCACATGCACAATGGAGTACCTTCTTGCGGCAACACCAGAGGCACTCCAAGTGGCCAGCTACTGGTCAAAGGACATTTAATCAACTACCAAGCTTGCAAATTCTGTGTTTTGTCTGTTTGTTTGTTTTTGTTAAAAATGTAATACAAATGTCTGGTTGCTGATGACACGATAAATAAATAAATAGTGTTGCTTTCTCCCACATTCCTGTTTTCTCAAAGGCTTTCCATCCCAAATATGGAAGCATTTGGAATATGAGTGTATTCTTCCTGACATTCTCACCCATCCACACTGGCCATGTGCAATAGAATCATAGAATCATAGAATCAAAGAGTTGGAAGAGACCTCATGGGCCATCCAGTCCAACCCCCTGCCAAGAAGCAGGAATATTGCATTCAAATCACCCCTGACAGATGGCCATCCAGCCTCTGCTTAAAAGCTTCCAAGGAAGGAGCCTCCACCACACTCCGGGGCAGAGAGTTCCACTGCTGAACGGCTCTCACAGTCAGGAAGTTCTTCCTAATGTTCAGATGGAATCTCCTTTCTTGTAGTTTGAAGCCATTGTTCCGTGTCCTAGTCTCCAAGGAAGCAGAAAACAAGCTTGCTCCCTCCTCCCTGTGGCTTCCTCTCACATATTTATACATGGCTATCATATCTCCTCTCAGCCTTCTCTTCTTCAGGCTAAACATGCCCAGTTCCCTAAGCCGCTCCTCATAGGGCTTGTTCTCCAGACCCTTGATCATTTTAGTCGCCCTCCTCTGGACACTTTCCAGCTTGTCAATATCTCTCTTGAATTGTGGTGCCCAGAATTGGACACAATATTCCAGATGTGGTCTAACCAAAGCAGAATAGAGGGGTAGCATTACTTCCTTAGATCTAGACACTATGCTCCTATTGATACAGGCCAAAATCCCATTGGCTTTTTTTGCCGCCACATCACATTGTTGGCTCATGTTTAACTTGTTGTCCACGAGGACTCCAAGGTCTTTTTCACACGTACTGCTCTCGAGCAAAAGTCCTTTTCTTGGTTCCAAGACAAACACACACATGAAATCAGTGGAACCAACCTACATCTTAACTTTCAAAAGATACTCCAGCTGGAACTAATACTTGGATGTAGGCTAGCATTTTCAACACTGAAAAGGTTGTTTTGGACCTCCTTGCTATGGAAAGCTATTAGATATGAGGATATTGTCAGGAGGGAAAGGGGAGTGACGATTCTAATTTGTACCCAGGGGTTCAAACCTTTTAAGACATTTGTATTCATGGGGGATACATTCATTGCTGGACTGCAGTTATCTGTAGGTATGGATACAAATGAATGCCATTAAAATATTGTATATGCTAATGTATAAGTCAAACTCATGTATTGTGGATTTTGATATGGCCCATGTAATAAGTTGAGGGTCATTCCATGGAGGAGAGAAAGCACCAATGTTGCCTCAGGAAGCCCTGGCTGTCACTACCATGTCTCTCCATTCAGGAATTCAAAAAGGATTGAAGTAGTACCATGGTGGTGAGAGTAGATGGGGCCGGTGCTTCTTTTAGGTTCTCTTACGATAGAGTAAGCTCTTCTCTTTCACGAATCTACACAGAGAAAAAGATGGTTCCTTTTTACAAAAAATAAGAGTTAAGATACATTATTCACATTGACCCATAGATAGGTTTAACTTAATGTTGAGGTTTGATTTTTAACTAAAACTTCTAAATGTATACACGAGTATAAATTTATACATTATAGGGTAGTTTAATTATGTCCCCAACATATCATTCCAAATTAATATCACGAGATTACTAAGAATAGCGTTGGCCATAACTTCATAACCACTTATGTTATAAGAATATGCTACTTTCTAAAGTATATAAAGATCCTAAGCTCTTACAAAGAGCAGTACAAAATAAAACATTATATAAACACAATACAGATATGCTTACTTTGTACTATGCTTCTTGCAACACATTAATATTGCTTTGTGTCTCATCGTCCCTTTCAAATCCTGTGTGTTTCCCCGGAGAAAGACATCTGACTTTATTTCAGGTTCCTTTAGCTTACAGATTCCTAGATGCTAGGAATACCTAGTTTTCTTAGAGAGACCACTGCCTCCCCCCCCCCCCCCCAGGAAATTGCAGGTATGGGTTGTGTAGTTATGAGAGTCCTACTCTATATGTCTCACCCATTTTTACTCATGCCCTCACCTGATCATATCATACATCTGAAAAGCATCTCACTGTAGAGAGGATCTTCAAACTCAGGCTGAATTTGGAGTACCTGCTTCCCTAGACCAAGAAGATGAGTAGAGTCAATGTTCATGGGCTGTCTTCTAATCCTGTGACCTGTTGGACCCAGTCAGCATTAGTTTAGGTCAATGGAAGTTTAAAACTTATGGAATTTCCGATCCAGGAACTCTCAAACTATTCATTCAGGAATTTATGAAGTTTGAATGTAAGTAAAAGCTAGAAGCAATGTACAAATGTAGTAAAAAATGTATTATGTATTGTGTGTTTTCCTTTCATGATTTTATGTAGCCCTTGAAGAAAATCTTAAGAATACACAGAAACAAGAATGAACCAAGTTTTTTCTGCAAATAAGTAACTACATAACATATATCTCTTGTTTTCTCTATGGATTTCTTTGGATGCTCTCCATAGTTTGCTTCAGTTGTTTTGGAAGCCATGCAAGGGGGAAAGGGATAATTTCTTTGCCATATCTGCACTGTTTACACAATTATTGATCAATATCCATCTTCTGCAACATGTTTTCCCTCCCTCTGATGCCTAGCAGAGGAATTCAATCTTATAGATATATGTTAAGGGTCAAAAATCCATTGGCAGGAAAAATTCCCATACCAATTAATTTCAATTGGAACAGAATTTGGAGGGCCCACATCTCCTCCCCCCACTTCATTTGACTGTAGTTAGAGGGAACTGTAGCATTTTCTTAAATTTGTGAACGTGCTGTGCTAAATAGCATGTACAGTATTTAATGAATTCAAGCCCTTCTGAACAAACTGGGCTTTCCACCCCCACAACCACCAGAACACAACTGCAGGACATTTATGAAAGTAAATCTTTACCAGGAAGATTCTGATAGTGTAAATGTGATTTCAATGTTTATACTAGGCTATTTTAATTCTATGTCTCAATGCTTAAATGTTGCTTACGTCTTATGTTTAATGAGCTTAATGATTTTAACTCATAGTTATGTGTTCTCGTTTAGATATTATGGTTTGGGGTTTTGTTTTTTTTTACATGTATGTTTGGTTATTGAATTTTGCCATTAGTATGTTGTAAGCTGCATTGAGTCCCTCCAGGGTTGAGGAAAGTGGTATATAAATACAGTAAATAGATACATAATAATAAATGATGTCTCAGCCCATGATAGTGCAGCGGCGAATTTGCTTTGAGATTTACTCTGAATTTTAAAGGATCTTAAAGGATCTTTCCAAGATGATGTAAGGATCTGCCCTTTGTATGCCCTTTGTATGCTTCTCTTAGTTCTGGCTAATGCACAGAGTAGAATCTCCTCTCTACTAACATGAAGCTACCAGCCACCAATGGCCATCACCAAACTACTCCTTGGAAAAGTTACTCCTGGTGGCTAAGGACTTCATCAGATGGGCTCCGTTTTCATGTATTTTGGAAACAGAGCCCCACGGGAGTTCTACGGAGTCTATCACATGATGTAAGTACATTTTCAGTGGGACTCCGTGGGGATCCGTTTCTGCAGAGAGAAAGTGGGAGAAAGACAGGCATTAACATGGTAAGAATGAGGAATGGCTGACCATCCCACAAGATGGGGAAAGATGGGAGGGATCGGGATAAGACAGTTCCTGCCACTTTCCCCATCTTGTAGGATGAAGTCCTAAAACTGCCAAATCCCCCAGTAATTATTACCATCATGATTTCTATGAGTTCTAGTCCAAGAAGAGGAGATGGGGAAGGAGGGAAAGAAGGAGATAATTTGCTTCCATTTCCATCAATGGAACAGCACTGATGTCATTTGCTATGGCTCCTGAGCTAACTTCCGGGAGAACACGAGAATGCCCCTTAGATAAATTTCATAAATTTCTGGTGTATTTTCCTTGTCAGAGCAGGGTCATGTGAAAATGATTAAAGAAAGAAAGAAAATCAGCATTAAAAATCAAACTCCCTTGACCTTTGCCTTGCACACTCCCCATGCCAAACTTCAATCCTTCTTGCAAGCAGGAAGTGGCAGGATGGAATAAAAACGTCTGTGTTTTGTTTAGCTTCTTACTCTTATTTCTAACTGGAAAATGTGTGACTGTTTACACCACAGAACATAAGTCTCCACTCATCCACCAAAGCAATAGGGTTTAATTATGGGAATTGTCAGTGCACATGAAAGAAAGAAGGGGTCAGTCCCAAGCAAAGTTTGAGTCTGGAGACAACTTTCCCACAGAAGACTGCTTCAGCATAGCCACCCCTCAAGAACAGGAGCAGCTCCTCATTTTCCTAAGCCTTGTGTTCAGAGCTGAATCCTAACTATCTATAGGAAACATGAGATGCATAGAATCCATGGCTGTGATCCAGAGTTCATTCTATTTTGGTAGATCTCACAGGGGAAATTCTCAAGGGTGTATCCATTTCCCAGAGAAAAAGGATGATCTAGCAGAACAGAGCTTCATGAGATGAAAGAATGGGATAAGCTATTTCATGGTAAAACAAATCTGAAAAAGCAGATGTAAGCATGCCATCTTGTCACATGATATGAGACTGCTCACTGAGAAGAAAAATCAGAATAAAGTGAAATTAGGAGAAAATTTCCAGGAGAACCCAATGCAAGCATTCCTGGAATTTTTTTCATAGATTTTTTACTGCAAATATATGAGGAATGAAGAAGAGTACAAGAGCAGATATAGTACAGGAGCATTTTTGATATCTTGTATCTTTGTCTTCTTTCATTGTTATCCAACAGACTTGCACAAAAAAATTGTAAAGTGTCGTAATTCGGATCATTTTCATATGATTCGTACTTACAACGCTATTTACAAAGCGTAGGAATCACCCCTCCCAAAACGTAAGAATTGAAACTTACCCCATACTTTTCATATTAGTTTTGTAAATCTCGGAAGACTCCCAAAGCTAGTTTCATATTCAGTGCAAGGCAAAGCCAAAAAGGCTGCCTTTCCTCTGTAAATTAATGATTTCTCACCATTAGAAAAACTGGTCTCCATTATTTTATATGAATACTTGGGCTTTTTTGAGTCCCATGACAAGGAATTTGTCAGATCTCATAAAAGCCCATAAAAGTGGCAGGCTCTTATTCTGTAAGAGCAAATTATTGGCTTCCAGGAAGCCAATAATTGAAGCCAATTGTTGAAACAATGACAGTCATTTTACCTAGTTTCATAGAAATCAACAAAAATAAATCACTATAGAATGTACAATGGAAAAATTCAGGTGGAGTTTTTGTTTTTGTTTTTTTCATGTCAGGAGTGACTTGAGAAATCGCAAGTATCTTCTGGTGTGAGAGAATTGGCCATCTGCAAGGATGTTACCCAGGGGACACCTGGATGTTTTACTATCCTTTTGGGAAGCTTCTCTCATGTCCCCGCATGGGGAGCTGGAGCTGACAGAGGGAGCTCATCCATGCTTTCCCCGGATTAAAACCTCCGGTTTTGGTGTTTTACCATCCTTGTGGGAAGCTTCTCTCATGTCCCTGCATGGGGAGCTGGAGCTGACAGAGGGAGCTCTTCTGCGCTCTCCCCAGATTTAAACCTCTGACCTGTTGGTCTTCAATCCTGCTGACACAAGGGTAAACCCATAGTCCAAATTATTGCTGAGCGATGGCAGTAATTGTAACATCCTCACTTTCTCCATAGATATTTGTGAAGGCCATTTGTTTTGGGTGGTTTTTTGAGAGAGAGAGAGAGAGATAGAAAGAAAGAAAGAAATATCCCATTATCTCAGAAGCTACAGTTACATCTTTGCCAACAGACTGGATTCCCATGACATAATATTAAATGGCAAGCACTCATTTCTTTTTAGGAAGTGTATACTTCTGTTTCTCCCATTTAATGTTTTTATCTAGTCTTTTGAGACCTACATGTAAACTTTCCCATCCCTCTGGACAGTCACAACATCCAGCCATCCACCTTTGGCCATTTGTCCTTACAGGAAGTCTGCCCCACTCCTCAGAGCCTTGCCTTTTTCAGAACCAGTGGGTGTTGATTTATTTCCTCTGTCGAGTGATATGTCTCCCCTATGGACATTTGGTCTCAATGGTAACATGGGAACTATTTCATTTTAACTCCTGTGCAAAGTTTCCCTTTCAACAGAGGCTCTTTCTCACAACTAACCATGCATGGTGACCATAAAAGAAAAGTCCATCAATGCTCATTTTGAGCTGCATTACTCCAGAACAACTCTTGTGACTAATCAAAGTAAGCATGGGCCATCAGCTAAATATTTTGGCCAATATCTTGGATTTCATGACAACCTTTTTTTTAGGCAAACGAAGACTAGAAGCTAATACCAAATCGAGCAGAACCAGAATACCCTTTTGGTGGGTTACTGTAGATGGATGCAACTCAAGGTGGATCTACACTGCCACTGCAGTTTTGAGTCTGCATTATGTGGTCAATGTAGACCAGGCCTGCACAAGCTGTGCTCCTCCAGGTTTTTGAGACTCCCAACTCCTAGAAACCCTAGCCAGCTTGTCCAATTATTAGGAATTCTGGGAGCTGAAGTCCAAAACATTTGAAGAGCCACAGATTGTGCAGACCTGATGTAGACCCATATTGCTCAGTTTAACTGCACTGCACTGCATTATATGGATCTACACTGACCATATAATGCAGATTGAAATTACGTTATATGGCAATGTAGGTCCAGCTCCAGTTAGTGGATAACAGATTGTGTTTATTCTAACATGACAAGATAATTAATTAAGGAAAATGTATATTCTATCAAGAATATACATTTGAACAGAGTTTCAATTTTTGTTTGCCAGTAATGTAAACATGCTTTTGTTATTGTTTGGGATGTTGGGTCAAAATCCAAATGAATTTGAAATGTTGGCCAAGAACTTGCAAAAGATGCTACAATGCATGGCATTATGGTGATGTGTAACTAGATACAGCTGTAGCACAATGTGCAACCCTGCTAATGGATTACTACAGTGCACACTATGTGCTGTTGCACCATGAGGGCTTCCTCATTGTGCAGCTTTAGTATGTCGTCATATTACCATACCTGTTTTTAAAAATAACCTTCTGAGCTCTGTTTCATGACCAGTTCATTTATGAGAAATGAGCCGCTCTTGCAGCATCATTCTGTGAGTTCCAGCAAAATAACATGGTGTTTCTCCATAACTGATTTAAGAAAAATAAGTGGAGCCCTGATGAATGAGAGAAGAGGCAAAGGGTAGTTGACCGGCAGAGCCTGATTTCTTTCTCCCTGGGTAGTGTGTGTGTGTCTGTTGAGAAGCTGCTTTTCTTTTAACCATGGAGAAGAGATTCCCTTTCTCCATCACTTTTTTTTGCCTGCTCTCCTTCCTCAGCCACCCCTAGCCTTGCACCTAGTTTGTCTTTAATGGAAGTGGATCTAATAGGCGAAGGAGGAAATGTCAATAATGAGTGCCGATCCAAAGTTGGGCAGGAGAAACATATGGCTATTAATACAATGTCACATGTAGGCAGTATTAATTCTGGGCAGAATACTTTGAACTATAGGTGGATACATTGCTGGGTTAGGCAACCTCTATGTAAATATCAAACCTACTTTGACAACCAACAACTGGGTCAGGCAAAGGTGGTTTAGAAAAAGGACACCTGATCACGTAGCAGGGAGGGTGACATTTTTATGATACCCTCCCACCTAGAAGTATGGCTAAAACAAGGAATTGAATCAACGGTCTTGTTCTGGTTGTTACAGCCTACTTGTTGGAGGAAAGGAATTGGTCATACTCTTTTCCTGCACTCAGTTTGGCAGCCGAACAGAACTCCTTTGCCTGTTCCAGTAGTGGGTTATTAGACCAGCAGCCTTATCACATTTGGTGGTGATAGTGCAGAAATGTTCTAGAATGCTTCTGCCCCAGTTTGCCCATGTAGCCCCACCCTGCCCATTATTTGATGTTGGGCAACTTCTGATGAGTCTTCTTGGGTAAACTGGGACAGCGGCTTGGTGGAACGCTTCCACTGCCAACATGGAAGCTGCCCTGTGTCTTTGGCAGAGTGGCAACGCTTTCCCATGTGGGATGGGAAAGCATCAGCTGGCAGCCAGCATGCCGGGATTGCCCCGCTGCCACCCTGCTGCCCATATTCACCATGGAGACTGGTGAATCATGACACTGTACCCCATCAATATGATGAAGTCCCAGGAGACATTTCATACAGCGGAAAAGTTGACCTGCATTTAAAAACTCTGGGTCAGGGTGGACTGTCGTCCACACACCAGCCCTAAAAACCTGCACTTTCTGTGAGGTGTCTAGATGTCCTCCCAGTACACTCTGGGAGAACACTGAGACACCCAAACCACCCTCCCCAAAAAAGGGCTTAAAAATAAAATTACTTACCTGGCTGCCATTGAACTGCTGCCAGAGCTCTCCTGGTGCATAGAAATGATGCACCCGGCGAAGGGGGGCAGGAGCGATTTTCTCCCCCCCCCCCCCTCCTCCTGGCATGTCATTTCTCCGTGCTAGGAGAGCTCCGGCAGCAGTTTAATGGCAGTTGGGAGGGTTGGGGATAGAGCCCTCTCAAGTATTCTGGGCTGATTCAGCCTGGAAAATGTGAGAGGACTGTGTAGACTGCCCCCTCGGAAGTTCCAGACGGTGGCCATACTGGATTCGACCTTGGTTTTTCAGGAAAACCCAGGTCTTTCCAGTATCAAATTAATTCAGCACAAAGTAGGGTTTTTCTGCTTTTTGTCAAATGCATTTGCTTTTACGTGGTTGTCATTTGGACGCCCCACACAAAAATGCAGGAGCTTGTGCATTTTAGGGGCTGTCCAGATGTGCCCTTAATTATACATATGTAACTTTACTTAGTCATGCACCTACAACTTAGGCCCTTCCACATAGCTGAATAAAATACCATGCTTTCTGCTTTGAACTGGGATATATGGCAGTGTGGACTCAGATAACCCAGTTGAAAGCAAATATTGTGGGACTTTCTGCCTTGATATTCTGGGTTATATGGTTGTGTGAAAGGGCCCTTAGTTATACATATATAATGAAGAAGCTGGAGTCAGAATATTAACTGAACTCTTTAAGTCTTCATATGGATCTGGTCTGATACGTTTCTGGATGACCCAGAAAAAATATATTTGGCCTAGGCTGTTGTAGCAAGTCAGTTATTAGGATCTGAACTTCTAATTGTTTCTGTGGTGTAGTGTTAATCTTGATTTATGTGAGAAGAGTGAGTGATTCAAGTGATGAATGGGATTTCATATTGGCAATGAATGCCTTCTACATCTGTACCATAGGAAAAGAAAAGAAGGAAGGAGTTTGGAATGAAAAAAGACATGGTAATCAGGGACACATTACAAATTTATCGATGACATGTTTGTTTTGCTTGTAAAAAGTGGCTGAATTCTTGAGTGTCAAGAGATTGTCATTTGCCACAGACTAGTATTTCTTAAAAGGCATGACATTTATAGTGCTTGTTTTAAGGATACATTAGTGCCACGTTGACACCAAAAGATATTAATAAGGCTAATAAAAGTTAACCTCAAATACTTCCAAGTCTATGAAGTGAAATAGTATTATTTCAACACTTTTCTGTGTTAACATCCTTTCTGTAAAACTTGCATTTCTGCTGCTGCATTAAACTGTCATTGGTAACGAGGAAAGCAAAATCATAAGCTACCAACATACATTCAAACGTCTTTGTGAGTAGCGGCGATTATTTTTGTAGACTGTTTATTGATTTGCCACCACTAGAGAACATTTGTAAAGGAGAGAATTAAAAGAACAAATACTACTAATAAAAGGGGCACTTAGGTTGTGCTACAATCTCACAATAAAGACTTAGTATGGTGGAATTCCATTTAAAATCCGTAATAGACCATATACTTCTTTCCTGTTGTCTTTTCCTTAATGTGTCCTCATATTGCATTTCCCCCATTTGTCAGAAGGCCTGTCTCCACTGTTCCATCCCCTACGAGCTTTTCCCTTATGTATATACATTGTTATTCCTATCTCATCCATTATTTTATCATTTTATGTCATAGATTTGGCCCGCCCATTGCGATTGATCTTTCACCCTGTTACTTTGTATTGTTTCATTTACTTTATGTCATATTTATTTTATTGTGATGATATTTTGTTGTTCTGTATTTTGCTGTTATGTATTATCGAGCTTGGCCTCATGTAAGCCGCCCCGAGTCCCCTTTGGGGAGATGGTGGTGGGGTATAAATAAAGATGATGATGGTTATTATTATTAATAATAATAATAGCAGACTGAAGTATGAAGCTAAAGATATATTACGCTCTATGAGGGGTTGCCTTTGAAAACTGTTCGGAAGCTTCAAATGGTCCCGCAGGCGGCAGCCAGGCTACTAACGGGAGTGGCGCTCAGGGAGCACACAACTCCTCTGCTGCGCCAGCTCCACTGGTTCCCAATTTGCTTAGGCATAGAGAAGGAAGAGAAACACACCATTGCCAAGCATGCTTGATAGTGGCGTGTTTCACTCTCTTTTCTAGGCCCAAGGAAGGTGGGCTGCTGCCTTCTCGGGGCCCAGAGAAGAGCAGTGGAGAGAAACATGCTGTTGCCGAGCGTGCTTGACAGTGGCGTGTTTGTCTCTCTGGTTACAGACTTGCCTCTTCCCTCTCCTTGTCCCAACCCCCCAAAGGCCCCAGCCTCATCCTTCTCTCCAGGTTCCACCCTTTCTGGCCCACAACTCTGCCTTTTCCGGTCCACAACCCCATCCCTTCTGGACCATGCCTTCCCTCAGGCCCAGGGGAGGGAGATAGAAATGCCACTGCCCAGTGCTCTGCAGAGAGCCCTCCTCTCAGCCTCAGGATGGGACAGGCTGCTGCATCCACATACTGAAAGTGAGGTTGAAGCAGATGGGGGTAGGGGCAAAGAGCCCAAAGGGCTGCATCCGACTCACAAGCCTGGGTTTGGCCATGCCTGGTCTATCTGTATAATAAGGTTTAGCAAGCATAAAGCTCATATGACATTCAATCCAGCTAAACATTGTCCATAGGTCTTCCATAGAAGAGATACAAGATTTTATGAACATTTTCCCAACTGCAGTTAATAGTATATAACTCATTTTTGTTTGCATATTGTTTTTCTGAAAGTACTTCAGGTTGCTCTTTGTGTCATTTTAAATGGTTCACATTTAAAAATCAAAAAAATTAAACCACAAGGTATCATTGCATCCTGTGGTTTTTGAGCAAAGCATTGTCACATCTAGTGGAAAATCAGAGCAAATAAAAAGGATTTTGACAATTCTTCCAAATGCATCTCGGAAAACTAGCTTCTCAACTAAAGGTCTGTCAGGAAAAGTATACCTTCTAACCCCGCTCAAAGGAAACACGTCTCTCCTAAACCCTGGTGAATAGTTGTGGACTTATCCAGTAGAAAAGCAGCAGAAGTAATTTCCTTTATGTCTGCTGACATTGCATTGTGAAAGCATAATGACAGATAAGATTGTAAATAAATTGAGACCCAATCCAGACAAGATGGAAGTGCTGTTAAACAACAGGAAGGCAAACATGGGATTGGGGTCACAAACTGTGCAGGTCCCTCTGAAAGAAGGTTTGTAGTTTGGGGGTGTTTTTGGGTAGATTTGATGGAGCTGCTTTCACTTTCCTCCCTTTTCCCCATATGATGGGGAAAGGGTGGCGGGGCAACGCGTGTCAATGCGCCTTGTCCTATCCCCACCATGTGATGGGGTAAGGAGGAAGGATGCACAGGGTGCCATAATCCATCCTGCACACATTCCCTTTCGCCATTGATTGCCAACGCAATGGCACAGCCCAAAAGGGCCATGTGAAGAGATGCTTAGAAAACATTTAAACATCTATAGTGCTTGTAATAAAAAATGCCAGCATCTTGTAATAATTTTCTGCACTTTATGGTCTTTAATATGTGTGTGTGTGTGTGTAATTTAAATAGCATAAAGTGCAGAAAATTCTTACATGGTGCTGGCATTTTTAATATATATTCAAGATCAAGAATATTCTCAGCTGCTCCTCCACCCTTTCCTGCAGTTCTTACACTTTTCTAGTTGAAGCTGAGAACTGCTACCTCGTTGGTCCTTTAATCTGTGGTGAGATCTGTCAAAAGACAGTGTTTCAATTCACTATGTTTTCAGTGTAAAAGATAAAGTGTGCAGTTACAGTGATGGGAAGTTCTGTATAGACAGAACTGTACTTGTGAACCTGTGATCTTCTCAGCCCACAATCCAGGAAGATCCCACCATGCTCAGATTTGTCACTGAAACAATGTGGTTAACCTAGTTAAACAGTTACATGGTTAACTGGCTACTTTCTGACTCATACTTGTGCCCTAATGATCCTTACTGAAGGGTCTTGCTTCTGATGTTGCTTAGGTACAAAGTTGTCCAGGGAAAAAACAAAATGCTTGCTATCTGAAGTGGACCAGCAGCAACATTTGGGAATTTCTTTTCTGAGTATTTTAGAACAGAGATCTACAAATAGATTGGTTAATTACTGGCATGCTTGTATCATCATTCTGGGATATCCACTTATTATGAACAAGATATTACAACACTCCAAAAATGTACAGGAACAAGAGAAAAAAAATGCAGGCCTATTTTAAAAAAAAATCTTACTGCTGAATAAGCACTTTACTTCTCATTAGAAGCACAGTTCAACTGGTATGGGGAATTTTGGGGTTATTATTCCAAAAAGTGATAGTTCCAAGCTCTGGACCTGGAGCAATGGATTCAGATTTCAGGGGGGGGGGGGGGATTCAATCTAAACATTAGGCAGAACTTTCTGGTGGTAAAAGCTATATTGTGCTTCCTCTGAGTGTGGTGAAGTCTCCTTTTCTGATGGATTTTAAACAGAGGCTGGATGACCAGCTGTTAGGAGTGCTTTAACTGTGGGCTGTTGTAAGTTTTCCAGGCTGTATGGCCATGTTCCAGAAGCATTGTCTCCTGATGTTTCGCCTGCATCTAGGGCAGGCATCCTCAGAGGGTGCTTTCATTGTGTTTTCCTGCCTGGCAGAATGAGATCGGACTGAATGGCACTTGTGACATCTTCCAACGTTAAAATGTTATTATTCTGATGCAGAAATTGGCAAAACTACTATGGACTATGACTTTTTGCCAGGACTGGGGAAAAAAAGAAAGGAGGGAGGGAGAAATGAAAGATCCAGTAAAGATAGCAATACAATTATGTATGTTATTCTGTGATTGTCCACCCCATTCCCACCAACAAAGATGGCTGAAGACTGTCACTTCATTGCCATTCACCATCAGAATTGGATTCTAGTAAGATTTTATTAGAATGAGATAATCCTTTGTGTTATCAGACTTAAAATCCCAGAAAAACCAAGGGCCATCCAGTCCAACCCCATTATGCCACATAGGAATGTCCAGTCAAAGTGCCCAGTTTGACAGGAATGCCCAGTCAAACCCAACAGATGGTCATCCGGCCTCTATTATAAAACCTCCAGAGGAAAAAACTCCACTATGCTCTGAAGCAATATATCCCTAACTGTCAGAAAGTTTTTCCTAATATTTGAGCTGAATCTCTTTTCCTTCAGTTTTAATCCATTATTCAATGTCCTAGATTTTAGAAGTAAACATAAGGAAAAGGGAGACATGGCTGTGATATTTTCTGCTTCATGTTTCAACATGGTTTGGGATCCTATGCTCCTAGAACTGGGTGGTTAGTGCAGGAGGGAAGACCTGAATGTTTTCCTCTTTGTTTGCCTTCTGAAAAAATCATTGTATTGTTGAAGGCTTTCATGGCCGGAATCACTGGGTTGTTGTAGGTTTTTTCGGGCTATATGGCAATGGTCTAGAGGCATTCTCTCCTGACATTTTGCCTGCATCTATGACAAGCATCCTCACTGATTCTCTAACAACCTCATCAGATGGGCCGCCAGAATCCCCACACATTGTGGCAAATCCAGCGGTCACCATCAGAGGACGTGGGGAACCCATCGTCCCATGCCCCACATTGCCCAACTCACCCAAGTCCCCATCCCATGGGGGGGGGGGAGCATCGGCCACACGGCTTCTCTATGTTGACTTCTATTCAATATGGGAAGCCTCTTGTGTTGCTGCAGCAGTGGCATGTACCGTTTCACTTATATTTTTACGACTGAGCCCTGTCAGAAGTTGCTTAAAGTCATGGGATGGGACCTAGCAGGCTCCATTGTAAAAGCATGGAGTATGCTGCCAAAAAGACTTCATGTGATGGGGTTGTAAAGCTACTGTATGTATTTCCTGTGTGAGGCCTCTATTGAGCATCAATAGGAGCTTCCCTTGAAATGTGAACAGCAGCTTGGGAGCTTCGGAGTTTAATTTCCCATTCAATTTCTCAGAGAGACTGCCCACATTTCCTCACAGAAACACTTTGCGTAACAAAATGTGCAGAGTCATTGCATTCATAACCACACAAACATCATGTCCAATCTGATCCTTGCTTTGCACAAATGTGAAATGGATGCTGATGGCATTTTGTCACATTCCATTCACTCTCTGAAGCAGGAGTGTACAACTTGTGATTGCAGACCTCAGCAGATCTCTTGTGGCCCTTGGCCTAATTTCAAAAGCCATGCAAAAAATTTAGACTTCTGCAAAACACACACACACACGTCAGTGCTTTCTCCAGCAGCCTAAGGGAGATGAGAAGAAAGTGGGGACCAGACACTGAAGAAGAAAAGCTCACTGTGTTCATCATTCGATCTGGTCATCACAAGGCACGCAGCCTCCAGCAGATTACTCAAAGGAATGAGGCCCTTAATAGGAAAACATTGGCCAATCCCTGCTCTAATCACCTCCAACTATGTTTCCTTTCAGCTTGAGTAAAATGCTGCTGGAACCTGACAGCCGCAAAGATGGTTGCTTTCTTAGCAATTCTATAGTTCTGTGACTTCCTTTCAGGAAAGCCAAAGATATTCAGTTGTCATGATGTGAGAGTTAATGGGACCACAAACCTTCGTTGGTCCACATTGAAGGTGCCGTTGTGCTGGTGAATGAGTCATATATTTACCACAACCACAAAGGAGCATTCTTTTGCCACCTTTGAGGGGCATCCTGGTCCATTTAAAAAATATGCTCAATCAAATAGAAACAGCTCAGCACATGATGGTAACCTCCAAGTGAAACTATTGAAAAACGACTCATACTGGTCATGCTGTGTAAACCCTTCCTTTGCTCAAGTCTACACAGGTAAGGAATTAAAACCAAAAAGCCCAGGTTCAAGTCTTCCTGATCCATGTGGATACTAAAACCTCAAAACATGTCTTCTTTTTGTAGGAATGAAATGCCACTGGAAGATAACACAAGTATAGACAATTCCATATTTGGCCATTTTATGACTCTGTGGCTTTCTTTCAGGAAAATGAAAGATGTCTAGTTATTAAGATGTGAGAGATAATGGGAGTGAAGAGCTGATAATGCCAAAGCAATTTTGATTTTTAAGCAATGTGAGGCTACCATGCTCCACTGGAAAGAAAATTAATTCTTAATTAATATAAATTAATATTACTTAATACTAATATTATGTCTTAATTAATTGATTGATTCTTAATTAATTGATTGATTAATTTGTAATTAATAAATTAATTCTAATGGTTTTTATATGGATTTTTATTATGTTAAATGTTTTTTAATGTATTTATTAATGTGGCATCAAATTGCTGCCAATTGTAAGCCACCTTGAGTTGCCTTTGGGCTGAGAAAGGTGGGACAGAAATACTGAAAATAAATAAATAAATAAATAATTCTTCCAACCAAAAAAAATACCAAATTGTTCATTCTGAATAACCTTCCTTCCTTCCTTCCTTCCTTCCTTCCTTCCTTCCTTCCTTCCATCCATCCATCCATCCATCCTGCCTTCCTGCCTTCCTCTCATTTTCTTTCTTTGTAAATAGCTTTCTTTCTTTCTTTCTTTTTTTCTTTCTTTTTTTCTTTCTTTCTTAATGTGACATTCCCATTCACATTCGTCCTTTAACATCAAAAAAGGAAGTTGACAAACATATGGTTATTCCCTCATGAAGGCTTGGAAAGATATTAGCCACATCTAAGAAAATGTGGAATTTTAATCAAGGATAATATATGGGTCACATTGCCCACCCCACAAGAAGCATGTTTCCAGTTGCTTTGTTTTATAAGTTGCTATGTAATTATAAGAAATTCCCCCAAAATGGGAAATGAGATAGACGGGATAATATGTCCTTTTATTGTACAAAATCCCACTGATAGATACACACGCACAAACACAGTCTTTTCTTCTCACCATCATTAAATGTGACCTCCTAGGTAAAGGTAAAGGTTTTCCCCTGACATTAAGTCCAGTTGTGTCCAACTGGGGGTTGGTGTTCATCTCCATTTCCAAGTCAAAGAGCCAGGATTGTCCGCAGACACCTCCAAGGTCATGTGACCGGCATGGCTGCATGGAGCACCATTACCATCTCGCCAGAGCGGTACCTATTCATCTACTCACATTGCATGTTTTTGAACTGTTAGATTGATCTCTTATCATGCTTTTATCAGGGTAACTCTGAAACATAAGAATATTTTAAAGGGCCAATACTAAGACTAGCTGTCCTAGTAAAGAAGTAATTGCTTAGGAGGCTTTCAATTCCTGAAGTGATTCCTTTCCCATGGTTGGCTATGACATTGTGTTTGAATGCCATGGTTAGCTATAGCAGTGTCAATGGCCACAAATGACCAGAGCTATGGAGCTCCTGTTTTTTTTGTTTTTTTTGGGGGGGGGGGGTGGTGGTGGTCATGTCAGGAGCGACTTGAGAGACTGCAAGTCGCTTCCGGTGTGAGAGAATTGGCCGTCTGCAAGGACATTGCCCAGGATGTTTTGATGTTTTATCATCCTTGTGGGAGGCTTCTCTCATGTCCCCGCATGAGGAGCTAGAGCTGACAGAGGGAGCTCATCCACGCTCTCCCCAGATTCGAGCCTGCGACCTGTCAGTCATCAGTCCTGCTGGCACAGGGGTTTAACCCAGTGCGCCACTGGGGGCTCCTGGAGCTCCTGGTAGCGCAATGGGTTAAAACCTAGCAGGACTGCTGACCAAAAGGTCGCAGGTTCGAATCTGGGGAGCGGGATTAGCTCCTGTCTGTCAGCTGCATATTCCTACAGGATGGTAAAACATCTACGCATCCCCTGAACAACGTCCTTGCAGAAAGCCAATTCTCTCTCCTGACACGCACACAAAAGCCCAAAACTATAACAATGGCTATGACATTGGCTAAGCCTATGTTTGGTTAGAGATAGCCATGCAATGACAATGCCTATGGATGGTTATAACCACCTTGATTCTTGTGAACTTTTGTCTTCTGTTGACAGTCATGGTCCTTTTCCAGACATGAGGCTGGGCTGAGTCTAATGTCGTGTTGTTTTCCAAAGTGATAAAACAAAAGCATCTATCTTCAGACTACACTGCTTCAAGAAATCAATATATTTGTTGATTCCAGTTTTGAGCAATTTTCATGAGAATGTTTCAGCAAATGCAGGCGGGGGAGTCAGAAACAATCTCAGCAGTCTGACTTTTCTATTCCCAAGCAACACAGCTGAAGATGAGCATAAATCATGGGGAAATAGAGGCAGAATGTTCACAGCATGTTTTCCTGAAGAGTTAACATTTTCAAGTAATGAGCATTTTTAAAAGTCACAACATCAACATAAAATGGTGTCAAACAGCTGCTGCAATGCTCAACATCCATTTTATGTAGGCTCAAGTACTAAACAGCAATCACAATGACATCCCTTAGGAAGCATTAAGAAGACCCAAGTGGAGAGTAATTTCAAAACTGCAAAAAACCAAAACCAAACATAGGCATAGGCAGGATAAAATCTGGTTAGATGTATTCCACCACCTCCATCTAGTGGTCAGAGTCTGTAGGTCTTCCTTGTAAAAAAAGCTAAAATAAACATAGGTTTGGATCCAAGTAAAAATTAAGCACTTGATTTGATAATGAGCTATACATGAATCTCTGTAGCTTTAATTTAAAGATGGAACATGTCCACAAACATAGCTTACATTTTCTGGATGTGCTTTTTTTCCATGTCAGGAGCGACTTGAGAAACTGCAAGTCGCTTCTGGTGTGAGAGAATTGGCTGACTGCAAGGACATTGTCCAGGGGATGTCCAAACATTTTACCATCCTGTGGGAGGCTTATCTCATGTCCCCACATGGGGAGCTGGAGCTGACAGATGGGAGCTCACCCCATTTTCCAGATTCGAACCACCTACCTTTTGGTCAGCAGTCCTGCTGGCACAAGGGTTTAACCCATTGCACCACCGGGTGTTCCTTGAAGGCAGTATTTGGATGTGCACCTTGGCAACTATATAATCCGAAGCTTTTCTCTCTGGGAAATTATTTCGGTCCTTTCTGTAAAAAGATAAGTAGTCAACTCTTGCTCACAATTTTCAAATTGTGGATTAGATAGAAACAAACGTTCTATTACTGCATTTGTTTTTACATTAAAAATACATTTCTTGATGGAAATCTGACAAGATGAAAATTAGAGCAGCAAGAACCCCAACAAATATTTCAATTTCCCGAACAGTTTTCTAGGTAACAATTTTTGAGCTTTCTCAAGTGTTTTGCAAGTATTTGTTCCATGTTCCATAATCTAGGTAACTCTTCCACATTCACAGTCATTACAGTTGTGACACTCTTGTTGTAACTCCCTTTCCTCTGAACCTAATTTACCAGGAGATTCTTGTCAGGAGAATTCATTTAAATATTTAACTAGGGTTTCTTTACACTAGTTTAGAAATGTACATACTCTTACTGAATCCAGTGCTGGCAGCCTTCATTACGCACAGCAACTTCAAGTAAGTACTTGGATATTTTTGCCCTTAATGTGACTTTTGCCCTTAACTGGACATCAACACAATGCCATAGAGAAGGAGTCTTCAGACTTTTTAAGCAGAGGGCTGGTTCATGGTCCCACCAACTGTTGGGCGGGCAGACTTTAGCTTGAAAAAAACATGAACAAATTCCTATGCACACTGCACATATCTTATTTGTAGTGCCAACCCCCCCCCCCCCCACAGGAAAGAAAAATACAATATATAAAATGAAGAATAATTTTAACCATCATAAACATACCAGTATTTCAATGGGAAGAGTGGGCCTGCTTTTGACTGATGGAGTCAGATTAATTAGGGTTGTTGTTGTTGTGTGCCTTCAAGTTATTTCAGACTTAAAGTGACCCTAAGTCTAAAATTTAGGGCAGGGGCTAGGTAAAGGACCTTAGAGGCCACATCTGGCCCATGGGCCTTAATATGAGGACCCCTGCCATAAAGGATTTGGCCATCTTCACAGTCAATTTGGGGGCAGTCCGGAACATAATGCTCCAGGCTGCTGCCAGATTAAGTAACTGGTGTGGATGTGGCCTATATTAACTAAAACAGATTGCTAATTAAGTAGCTGATAAGTAGCTGATACAGAAGGGTCCCCTGATGGTGCAGTGGGTTAAACCACTGAGCTACTGAACTTGCTGACCGAAAAGTTGGCGGTTCGAATTTGGGAACTGGGTGAGTTCCCACACTTAGGTCCAGTTTCCTCTAACCTAGCAGTTTGAAAACACGCAAATCTGAGTAGATTAATAGGTTGTGCTGTCATGCGCTGGGCCTGTGAAAGAGTCTGTAGATAGGACGTGTTTTCTGAATGCTCAACGGGATACCGGGGGTGCCTCGGCTGAGAGGCCTTTTGGATTTCCCTACACAAAGTTCTTTTAAAGACTTAGAAAGTTCAACAAAGTTTTTATTGTTGCTTAAATCTTCAATAAATCAAACAAATACTTCAAGGCTTTTAATCAACTGGTGGCTTGCTTAAATCTTGTCCACAAGGGACAGGCAACTTTCTTCATAAATTGTTTCTTCCTTCTACAAGGGAAATCCTTGATCCCTCCCTGGGCAATCTAACTTAAGCTCTGCTGGCGTGGGCCCCTACACACGGTCCAAATTGTGTTATGGCTGCCGCGAGTGGTCCTTACCAAACAGAGTCCTTTAGTATATTTCCAAGAGGAAAGAAGGCTTTCAATTCTCAGCGAAGGCTGACTGTAGAGTTGTGGAACTAAATTCCCCAACAAAGGCTATGCTGTAGTTCTCTGTCGAGCTGTGGGACTGGATCCCCCAGCAAAGCTGTAAAAGACAAAACTTTCTACAGGTGGAACTGATTCACATCCTGTACGAAAGGCTTCTCTGTGTGAACTGAAGTAGAGGTCCCCCTATTCCCTCCTTAACCCGGAAAAAGGGGTGGAACTAAAGAACAAAATGATAATTGATGGATCATTGGCCCTATTATTGCAAACCAAGGGAAGCCACCTTATTGCAAAATGCATGGAACTTTGGAATACATGCAAACACTCAATAGAAAGGAAAAGAAGTTGGAGCTCCTGATATAGCCGTACCAGCACATAGGTACTGCTTCGGCGGGAAGGTAACGGCACTCCATGCAGTCATGCCATGGAGGCATCAACAGACAACACCAGCTCTTCGGCTTAGAAGTGGAGATGAGCACCACCCCCGAGTCAAACGCAACTAGACTTAATGTCAAGGGGAACCTTTACCTTTACTTTAGCTGATACAGAATACTGGCCTGTAACTTTACTTTGAAGGTAACTTTTTAAAAGTGACACACATGATTTCCTCTGCTCAAACATTAAACATCTTGTGAATATTGTTTGCTGAAATATGGATAAAAAGATAACTTTAGAATTCAAGGATATTCTTTGAATTCAAACTCCTCATGAATAAATCAGTGCCTTTTTGCATGACAAGTCCATTATTGGGGCTGGAACAGGAATATAGGACGTCAAATCAAAGTGCAGTTAGAAGAGGGAAGAGAAGACCACATGGAGAGGAACTGGGGCTGCTGAGAAGAGGATACCAGAAAGATGAAGGAAGTTGGTCTTTGAACATATGTGTGCTCCAAAAGAAGAAATAGTGAGCAACTGGAAAGTCAAGAAGGGGGAACTGGTTACATAGAGAAAATGGGTGGTCTAGAAACTGAAGGAACTACTGAATTCAAACAAATGAACAAATCTGTGCCCTTTTGAGGCTATCTCTATTATTCTTGCTATTATTACCATTGTCCCACTTTTCCCATGAGATTCAGAGCAACTCAGAACTTGGAAAAAGATACAATTAGAATGTATAAGAGGCAAATATTAAAATAGAAATAAACATGCTGCAATTACTAAAATAATTCAGTTAATCTGGATGATTCACCTCTCAGGTTTTTTGAGGAGCCAGGTTGGCCTTGGGTTTGCATGAGATAGTATGTTTATTTTTATTTATTCAGTGTGATTCACCCATATCCACAATGGATACAGTTCAAGAGACACCCACGCCCTATGGATACCTGAAACCACAGATAATGTCAAATACTTGGGTCATGAACATACCATGAAAAAGTCAATAATAAAACTGGCAAAATGTTTAAGGAAAATTGAAGAAGATCTCAGTTTTTCTACCATTTTTGTCAAATGGGACATACCATGTGTTTCGGGAGTGTAGAAGCTTTAGCTTGAGTGCACTGTAGAAGACATTTTGAGAGCAATAAAAAGAGATTTTCAGATATATAGGATTAACTAGCCATCCCCTGCCATGTGTTGCTGTGGCCTAGTCTGTGTATATGTGTTTTGTGTGTGTATATATGTTTATATGTGTGTATATATATTTGTGTATATGTGTAGATATGTGAGTTTGTGTATGTATGTGGTTTTGCACAGGCGTTGTAATGTGTTATATATTTTTTGGCATTTTAAGTCTCTTCTGCTGTGTTTTTCAGTGTTTTTACAAGTGATGGTCACTCGTTGGCCTGATAGGTGTATTGTTTCCAAATTTGGTGTTGATTCATCCAGTGGTTTTTGAGTTATGTTAATCCCACAAACAAATATTACATTTTTATTTATATAAGACTAGCCGTCCCCTGCCATGCATTGTTGTGGCCCATTCTGTGTATATGTGCTTTGTGTGTGTATATGTGTGTGTATATTTGTGTATATGTGTGTATATGTGTGTTTGCATATGTGTGTGTGTGGTTTTGCGCATGCATTGTAATGTATGTATGTATGTATTTATTTATTTATTTATTTATTGGCTTTTTAAGTCTCTTCCACTGTGTTTTTCAGTGTTTTTATGAGTGATGGTCACTCGTTGGCCTGGTAGGTGTATTGTGTCCAAATTTGGTGTCAATTCGTCCGGTGGTTTTTGAGTTATGTTAATCCCACAAACGAATATTACATTTTTATTTATATAGATATAATTACTTTGTCTGTTGTACTTGTGTGAGAAACATTTCCAAACTTCTTAAAACTAAAAAAAAGTGTTGATGCCATCTTAGGTCCAAACAGTAAAGTTGCAAAGCATTTGAAACCTTGATACTTTGAGGACCCAACCAGATGTGATGTGATGTTCGAGTGATGTATGTATGCTTTGGATGTGCCTAGTTTTAATTGATGCTATTCCTAAATTCCTATCATGAAGGATATGCTAAAGATCAGAATTATGAGCATTCAGATAGGAAGGTTAATGTTTTACCCATATACTACTTTCTACTTTCTCAATGAAAACTGCCCTATTCCAAGAAACTGCCATTATTTCCTGAGCCTAGTATCTGGGCAGATAAATTTTCAGTATGATTGGTGTAAAAAAGGTTTCAACCTTCCCAGTCCACAGTATCATAATACTGACTACCAGAATACCTCTTTCCTTGCTTCAAATGTTGGCTTTAATTTGAGGGAAGTTATTAAAAGGCACATTATATACATTCACACAGTTAATGTATCATCATGTGTCATTCTATGGCTTTGCTGAGATGAAGTTTGTTGGCATAGCTTCTCACATGTTGAGTTGTGCGGGGGGAAATGAAACTGAGTTATTGCAAAATTGTGGAAGATAAACTCATTGTGAGACACACAACCAATCTCAAAAATAAAACAGTGCTGGAGACTATAGGTCAGGAGTCCTCAAACCTTTTAAACAGAGGACCATGTCACAGTCTCTTAAACTGTTGGAGGGCTGGATTAGAATTTGAAAAAAAAAAACATGAATGAATTCATATGCAAACTGCACATATCTTATTTGTAGTGCAAAAAAAATACTTGAAAACAATACAATAATTAAAATGAAGAACGATCTTAACAAGTATAAATTTGATAGTATTTCAATGGGAAGTGTGGGCCTGCTTTTGGCTGGTGAGATAGGATTGTTGTTGTTGTTGTGTGCTTTCAAGTCGTTTCAAACTTAGGTCGACCCTGAGCGAGGGCCGGGTAAATTACCTTGGAGGGCCATATCCGACCCTCGGGCCTTAGTTTAAGGACCCCTGCTATAGGTGCATCTACAATGTTGAATTAATGTAGTTTGACACCACTTTAACTGCTATGGCTCAATGCTATGGATTCATAAGATTTGTAGCTTTACAAGATCTTTGGCCCTCTCTACTGAAGAGTGCTGGCACCTTACCAAACTACATCTCCCAGGGTTCCATAGCATTGAGCAAAGACATATAGTGATGTTAAACTACATTAATTGAATGGTGTAGATGCAACCTATAGTCTCTCATTTCATTAGAAATAGGGAAGTAACATATATGTATGGAAGAAAAGGAAATATCTTTTAATGGAGAATCATACTGTATTAAGAGGTAATTTTGAGTAAGAAGTAGCATTGCCCATGAATATGTGCTATGCTATTTCTTCAACCCACTATGTCCCAGTGATGTAAATGCAGAACAGCTATCCATGGATGTGCCACTTTTCACCAGTTCTAAGACTCACCTTTCCCCTCTTTTAGCCTCAAGACTCAAAAAAGGAGTGCATCTGAGAATTGACAGTGTCCTAGGACCTCATCACATGAGGGATTTTTTAGTATCCTAGGACACTTCTGTCCCAGCTGAGTGACAGAGCCCCATGCCACGCATCATACGCTGTAGCCTCACTTCCTTCGGGGCTGGTCAGCTGATTCACCATGGAGGCTGGCAAATCAGCATCGGGAACCTCATCAATGTGATGAAGTCCTTAGATTCATAGTGTGGGGAGGACAGTTTATAAAAAGAGGACCAGAAGTAGCCTCACTTCCGATGGGGTTCCATTGTTCAACATGGGAGGCAGCATCCATTAAGAACAACAGGGCTACTGCGGGGCGAAGTCATGCAGTGACGCTTCCCCAGATGTGACAGGGAAACATCACAGCTGGCAAAATGGGCATGGGGTGCCAGGATTGCATTGCTGGCTAGTTGATTCACCGTGGAGACTGGCAAATCATCATGGGGAGCCTCATCAATGTGACGAGGTCCTTAGATTGGCGGTGGGGGAAGGACAGTTTATAAAACGAGGATCAGGAGTGGTGGTTGATGAGAGAAAGAGGCAGCCATAAAGATTGGAGGCAGTAGTAGCTTTACTTTACTGCTCCTAGCTAGTCCCCAGAAAGCCTCCCCAACTCTGCACTTGATACTGCTGCCCTACTGCCTTTCATGCCACTGCCACCTTTCGCTGCTCACTCGACATGTATGATACAAGCAGCTCTTCTTCTCCAGCCTGCTGCTCTGTCCTCTTTTTTAAAAAACAACAAAAACTCTGCAATACTAAGATATGAGAGTAGCAACATGGAGTGGAGAAGACATACATATCAGCTACACCAAGCCAATAGCAGGAGACAGTGATGGCACGAAAGTCAGCAGAACAACAGCATTGGGTATGGGGTTGGGAAGGCCTTAGTGCAGACATGGACAAACTTCAGTCCTCCAGGTGTTTTGGAGGCAGCATCCAAAACAGTAGGCTGTTGGGAATTGTAGAAGTTGAAGTCCAAAAAACCTGAAGTTTTCCCATGCCTGATATAGTTGAACTGACTAGAAGAAACAAAAAAGTGAAATTGGGGTGAAGACAGGAACATGTTGGGCAGCCAGAATAACAACTACTTCCTATATCCTCTTGATCCCCCTTCTCTTCCAGTAGCATATTTTTTTAAAAAAAAATAAATCCCAAAATTGAGGCTCATAAAAAGAGCTGCATCTTAGAATTGAGGGTGTCTTACAATCAATGAAATACGGTACTAAAATTATGTGATCTTAACTTCCCTGTAACAGGATCACTTTTGCAATGACCAGACCTAATATCAGGAAATGAATAGTTTTTATTTTAATTAAACCACAAACATCTGCATTTCCCAGACCTAACGGTCTTACTTAAGTGGCAGCATAATAAGGAAATTCATAGGCCTAACCAAAACCACAAGTGCCAGTTTTAACACTTGCATTTGGAGTGACTCAGTACTGGGCAAAACTCTTATATATTATTCTAGATAAAAAAATTTCTGGTTTTGATGTTTATGGAAAGTGTTTAACTGTTAAGAGCTAGAAATCCTAATTTCCAACCCTCCAGAGTAAATATTTTCCCAAACTATAGGGATTTCCAGTTTTGAAGATGCTGTCACCTTAGCAGGCATTCTGGCTTAGTTTGCAGTAAAACTTCTTAGAGCATGAAAGCTCAAAAACAGTTCTCATCATTTAAATGATTTCTTGTGTTATTCTTGACTGGAAATCTTTTGGAAAATTTCCCGAACATTTTATATAAAAGTAGATTCTGAAAAGCCTTTGAGTGCAGAAGAATTAGAAGACATTTATTTTAATGCAAAAGCTAAATGTGAATATTGGAAGCACATTAATCAATCAAGTGTGCCATTGACAAGTTGAAGCCATGCTGATTCCAAACCATGCCCACTCATGAGGTGTTAGAATTTGTCTCAAGGACTTCATCACATAGAATTGCTATCATATGCAATTAATATGATCAGGGATAGCGCAACTTATCAGCATGGTGACCCCCAATAGTGCACTATTGCTGGTGTAGCACAACTGTGACACTTCAGGAGTGTGAAGCCCCATGTCTAGGCTTCTAGGGGACACATGTAACTCTGCCCTCCCATTCTGGGGGTCGGGACCCCTGGGGGGTTGCGAAGGGGTATCAGAGGGGTCATCAAAGACCTTCAGAAAACACAATATTTTCTGTTGGTCATTGGGGTTATGTGTGGGAAGTTTTGCCCAATTCTAACATTGGTGGGGTTCAGAATGCTCTTTGATTGTAGGTGAACTATAAATCCCAGCAACTACAACTCCCAAGTGTCAAGGTCTATTTTCCCCAAACTCTACCAGTGTTTACATTTGGGAATATTGTGTGTTTGTGCCAAGTTTGGTCCAGATCCATCATTGTTTGAGTCCACAGTGCTCTCTGGGTGTAGGTGAACTACAACTCTAAAACTCAAGGTCAGTGCCCACCAAACCCTTCCAGTATTTTCTGTTGGTCATGGGAGTTCTGTGTTCCAAGTTTGGTTCTATTCCATTCCAATGCTCTTTGATTGTAGGTGAACTATAAATCCCCACAACTACAACTCCCAAATGACAAAATCATTCCCCTCATCCCCACCAGTATTCAACTTTGGGCTAATCAGGTATTTGTACCAAATTTCATCCAGTGAATGGAAACATATCCTGCATATCAAATATTTACATTATGATTCATAACAGTAGCAAAATGGCAATTATGAAGTAGCAACGAAAATAATGTTATGGTTGGGGGTCACCACAACATGAACTGTATTAAGGGTTGTGGCATTACAATGGTTGAGAAACACTGCACTAGATAGATTGTGGCACCATGTCACAATCTGGGACTAGTCACAAATTTTGCCTATCAATATAAAAGGACTTCCTAAGAGATAACACACTGACAACAAATAAGGTATGGCATTGTGTGATAGGAACCATCACCAAAGGCTATGTTCCTGCTTCTATGTTGGTTTCCCAACTTCATCCAATAAAGTCCTAACATTGTGGCTATGTGTCATTGGTCTGGTAGAGGACCGGAACTATCATCATTGTCTCTTGCCTCACACGTCTCCATCTCTTCTTTTGAACTCAGAACTCAAGCTTACATCACAGGAAGTGAGCTGAGAACAAAGGGTGAATTTGGAAGAAGGAGAGCAAAACTGGGACAGTTGGAGAATATGAGATCTTAGCAAGTAGAACAGGTCTGCTGCTGGATTGATCTGCCGGCATATGCCTATCTTTACTTTCCGACATCCAATATATCTTCATACTGCTCGTCTCCACAGTAGATTAGAAGAATGGTACAACAAGGCAACTTGAAGCATTTAAAATGTTATAGTCAGCCCTCCATATATGTGCTGATGGCTTTTGTGGATTTGTATTCATTGATTTCTCATTTCCATGGCTGTTGTATTTCACAGGAATCAGAGTCTCGCCTGGTCTTCCCAGTCTCTCTACAAGTCTTGTGAGACTACACTGCAAGAGATTGAGAAGGCAAGTTTTGGACCGCCCTTCTACTTAGCAAGCCAGGTGAGAGAAAAAAGACTCCAAGTCCAGATGGGACTGGTGTATGTGTGTGTGTGTGTTTTTCGGGAATGAAGCAATCCAGTAATCCTGTCTTCAGGCATGATGAGGACACCCTGCCCAGATTGGGGAAAGGGGAAGGTGCAAGACCAGGTTTTGGAAAGGGCTTCCAGCCACCTTTCCATGCCCGAAGACAGAAGTAGTTTCCTGCTTTGGTTCTGACAACGTATACTTAATCCCTCTCATCCAATCTGGGAGGTTGCCCTTAACATATTGTCGAAGGCTTTCATGGCCGGAATCACTGGCTTGTTGTAGTTTTTTTCAGGCTATATGGCCATGTTCTAGAGGCATTCTCTCCTGACGTTTTGCCTGCATCTATGGCAAACATCCTCAGAGGTAGTGAGGTCTGCATCTATGGCAAGCATCCTCAGAGGTAGACCTCACTACCTTTGAGGATGCTTGTCATAGATGCAGGTGAAAAAACCTACAACAACCCAGTTGCCCTTCCAGAATAATGTACCCACTCCATGCTTCTGCCTTCATAAAAGCCCTTATATGCTCAATATACGCCTTTTTTGAATCTATGTCATGAATGGTATTAATACATGTGCCAATTCTAATGTTTATGTTCCAATACAATTAGTATAACACTATGATTAGCAGTTTTTTCTCTGTTTGATAACCATAAAATTGCTTTTTCTTAAAACAAACACAAAACTAGGCAGTTTGCAAAGGATATTTAGAGCCATCCAATCCAAACACATTCATTTGGATGCAAGCCCTACAGAATGCCAGAGAACTTACTTCTGGGCAAACATGAACTGACTGAGACTGCACACAGCATGATGCATTATTCTGTGAGACTCCTTGAAAAGAACTACAAAAAGATTGTTATGCATGGAGGAATGCGCATGTGAAAATACCCCAAGGAAGGAAATGTATTTTTAATCCTCTTTGTGAGAGCTACAGAAGATGAGCATCAACCGCCCACAAGAAGTCCATTGCAGGGCTGTATTCTTAGATGCATGTCAGAATGTAATGCTAGAGAAGAACTTTTGGAAAGGAGAAACATCCTTTCAGCGAGAAGCCCACTTCCTCCTATGGATCTATTCACATTTGCATGTTTTCAAACGGTTAGGTTGGTACAAGCTGGGGCTAACAATGGGAGCTCACCCTGCTCTGCAGATTCAAACCAGATTCAAACCACCGACCTTTTGGTCAGCAAGTTCCGCAGTTCCATGGTTTAACCGACTGCACCACCATGGCCCCTTGTTCTCTATAAGGACCTCTAAATCCTCCAGTGCGACTTTATGGTCAACTTCTGGAAGAGTCCTAAAGAGAACACTTTTCTAAAGCATTTGTTCGTCCTCCACCCCAGTCCTATGGTTAGCTTCTGGTGGAAGTGAATAATAGGGTTGAATTTGAAAACTTAGATATTCTTTTGGGCTAAAATGTGTTTTTATTTGCAATTTTCTCACTTTATAGGGGTCTTGCAGTCTTAAACCCTGTGAAAGTTGAAGGCCTTACTGAAGAGTCAACTGAGAGTGAAAAATAAGGTTTTGTGGCTCGGTCATGTGGGTGATCCCAGCTGCTCGGAGATGGATGCTCCCCTTTCAGGCATTAAATTGATCCCAGTAGCCTCTCTTTCCTGAGATATATATTCTACTTAAGAAACCAGTATCATCCTAAAGATTGATTTTTTAAAAAAGATTTCAGCAGCCAATCTGGGTTGTGAAAAATATATAAACAAAAGGAATATGGGCTAATTACTCAAACTTTGGGGAATCCTTTGAACCATTTGTAACAATAATCCTTCCCTGGGAACGTTTGTCTCTGTGTAAAAAATAAATGCTCAGTTTATAAAAATGTTAACATGCTATAGATAGTTTTATATTTCTTTTTGATATGCTGTTGAGAAGATGTAGTACATTACATCCCAAGGCACTACAGGTCCAAAACGTGTACCAAGAAAGCCAAGGAAAGTTTGCTTCAGTGCTGTGCCAGGTTGCCAACCTTCAGCCAATGGAATCTATTGTTCCAATTTCACACTCTGATTTGGGAAATCAGCTCTGAAATACTGCATACCCAAAAGCCAGGCTCAGTTAGGCAATTACCTTCATAGATGCAATCCAGATACGGAGCCAAATCCAATTTAAAAACCATAGTAGTGACAATGAAGTGAACCTATGCCAGAGACAACATTTCACGCCATTACACCAGCGGCGGCGGGAGAAGTGGAATGCCGTACACAGAAAGGCATTCATCGCTGCCGTTGCTCTATCCCTACCCTCGGCAGAAATAAAACTAAATGGCCACTGTTTTCATATAAATCTACTTTGGGGCGAAGGCTGCAGGGAAACAAAAGTCGCCATACATTCTCCACTAAACTATGCTGTGTTTCAATAGCAGTGCAGAGAAAATGGAGAAGCACTGGCAGAATATCACTGCAGAGTTTCTGTCCTGCCTCCAATGAAATAATTTTGAATTCTAGCAGTCATTGGCAGCAGAAAGGAATCAATTATATATACTTGAGTATAAGCCTAATTTTTCAGCCCCCTTTTTAGGCTGAAAAGGCCCTCTTTGGCTTATACTCGAGTCGAGGTTATTTATTATTTTACTCTGTTATTATTTCTTTTTTGAAACAGCAAACAAGATTACTATGCTGGTTGTTGTATTGGATCACAGGTCGTACTAATGTCTAGGACTATGTGATGTATTGGTGAATAATACGTAGTAGGGTGGCTTTTTGCAGCTGACAGATGGAAATTTTGTCAGTGCAGATTGTGTTTAAGTGCAGGCCAAGATCTTTAGGACTGCACCCAGTGTACCGATCACCACTGGGATCACCTTGACCGGCTTGTGCCAGAGTCTTATAATAATAATAATGATAATAAAATATAATAATATGTAATAATTATTAAATATAATAATAATATTACTTTTATTATCCAGGAGCCCCCGGTGGCACAGTGGGTTAAACCCCTTTGCCGGCAAGACTGAAGACCAACAGGTCACAGGTTCAAATCCAGGGAGAGTGCGGATGAGCTCCCTCTGTCAGCTCCAGCTCCTCATGCGGGGACATGAGAGAAGCCTTCCACAAGGATGATAAAACATCAAAACATCCGGCCGTCCCCTGCAGATGGCCAATACTCTCACACCAGAAGCGACTTGCAGTCTCCCATGTTGCTCCTGACATGACCAAAAAAACCCAAACATTTATTATTTTACTATTATTTATTATTTTAATCTAGTATTATTACTATTATTGCATTTCCATTATTTTACTCTATTATTATTATTTTTATTAAGGTAAAGGTAAAGATTTTCCCCTGACATTAAGTCCAGTCGTGTCTGACTCTGGGGTGTGGTGCTCATCTCCATTTCTAAGCCGAAGAGCCGGCATAGTCTGTAGACACACCCAAGGTCATGTGGCCAGCATGACTGCATGGAGCTCCGTTACATTTATTATTTTACTTTATTATTATTGGAAGACCATGTAAGCACACCTACATTGAAGAAGGTTAGAATAATAGTTGAACCAGAATTGGACAGTCTTATCTTAAATTACAGTTTTATGTAAATATTCAAAAACATTTAACCTACTGATGCCTCAATTAATGTAATTTTATTGGTATCTTTTTTAAACATTTACCAATAGCTGCTGCATTAGCCACCCTCAGCTTATACTTGAATCAATATGTTTTTCCAGTTTTTTTGTGGTAAAATTAGTTGCTTCAGCTTATATTCTGATCCGCTTACACTCGAGTATATACAGTATATGGCCAGGAGTCATTTGCAACTCGTGAGGCAAAGTGAGGCATTTTAAATAACTATTTTAGGGACAAAAACAAGCACTCGAAGCAGCTCTGACCTGCAATAATATTTTGCATGAAGCAAAAGTCGCAATGATTTCAAATGACATTCTGATGATACAGGAAGAAATAATAGGTATGATTACAGTATTCTGGAGTGCCAGCGGGTTAACCTCTATTCACATCCAGGGTTTCATCTTGGTGACTGGTAATAATTCAGCAACAAGAGGAAGATAAAAGAAGAAAGCCTCAGAGAGAGAGGAAACGTGAGGGATTTATAAGTGCATCTGAAAGGCAGTGCTTGATAGGTCAAGCAAGTTTCTCTGTTCAGCCGCAGAGTTCACAGAAATTCTTCAAACGGAGTATCATAGCTCAAGCATCAAAGAAAAATGTAGAGGAAAAGATGGAAGCCCTTTTTTCTCTTCCATTTCTGTCGTGTCGTTCTCACAGTCGGACAATATTTTTATTAGAACCAAACCATCACAGGACTGTCTCAACAGCGGTGTCCTCCAGAATTCTTCTCCAGAAGGATCGCCGAGCTTCAGTCCTTCAGTCTAGTTATTTCAGCCTTTTAATTTTGCAAATCTGACAAACCAAGATCAGTACGCCCACATTTGAGTACTGGTGGAGTTGGGATGTGATATTGATTTTGTCATTTGGGAGTTGTAGTTGCTGGGATTTATAGTTCACCTACAATCAGAGAGCATTCTGAACACCACCAACAATGGAATTGAACTATATTTGGCACACAGAACTCCCATGACCAACAGCAAACACTGGACGGGTTTGGTGGGCATTGGCCTTGATTTTTGGAGTTGTAGTTCACCTACATCCAGAGAGCACTGTGGACTCAAACAATGATGGATCTGAACCAAACGTGGCATGAATATTCAATATGCCCAAATGTGAACACTGGTGGAGTTTGGGGAAAATAGATCTTGACATTTGGGAGTTGTAGTTGCTGGGATTTATAGTTCACCAATCAAAGATCATTCTGAATTCCACCAATGATGAAATTAAACCAATCTTGGCACACAGAACTCCCATGATGAGTAGAAAATACTGGAAAGGTTTGATGGGCATAAACCTTGAGTTTTGGAGTTGTAGTGCACCAACATCTAGAGAGCAGGAGGAGGGCTTTTAGTGGGAGGATTTGCCGTCTCTTTCCAAAAAGGACCATCAGAAATACGTGTTTTCTGATGGTCTTTGGTGACCCCTTTAAAACCCCACACTACCCCCAGGTTGAGAAACATTGGATTAGACCCTAATTGATGGCACTGTGCTTGCAAAACAGAGTCCTTTTTAAAAGTTCTCTCTTCACTGCATGGTGCTACAAGAGGTTTTGTCTCTCTGGAAATAATTTCTCACACTCTGAGGCTTTTATTTGAAAAGCTTGTTTGTGCAAAAAACAAAAACCCTCCCAAACCCACCACTGTTCACATGCAAGTCCTTTTGTTTGTTAGGCGTCGTCAGTGCTATGCAGAACCTTTAAAAGGCCAATGTTGATCCTAAGCTGTATCCATAGGAATGGAATGTTTGGGTGGAGGATTTGTTCTGGATTGTCGGTGTCAGAAGGCCAGGAGAATGTCTCTTTTGTGACCCACTTCTGGTTCATTAGGAGATAGGGCAGTCTTTGTTGGGAGAGATTCCATTTCACAGGTGAGAAAGATGGAGCCGGGTGACTGCCCTTATCTTTCCCTGCAGCAAATGGTGTTTTGTTGCTGTGTTCTTTGGGGAACCGTGTTTATCCTCTTTGGCTATGCCATCTTCAGGATGTTAAAACATTGGACGTCCTGAAAGTCTCCTGAGGTTAGCAACTTCACAACATCTTTGAAGATCAAGTCAGTGAAGTCTTTTTGGTCAAAAGATGATAAGGATGAGTTCCTGAGATTTTGCTCTTCCCTGACATCTTCGGAGCTAAAAAGCAGGAGGTTCAGGTCCATGTTTCAGTGCAAGAACCCCTGTTCCTCCCTGAAATCACCAGGACCTCCTTGGAGTGGCACTTTCAGAGGCAGAAGGTGGAGCATGTTTGGAGCTTACCACAGCAAGTGCTGAGGTCATTGAAAAACCTTCTTCCACCATCACACTCACAAGGTTCCACCTTTCTTCCAGGAAAGGCTTTGCGGAGGAAGATTTGGATGGGGAAAGGGAACAAATGCACAAGAGATGTATAGTGATGGCTCCTTTCCAGGAAGTGGGTATCCCATTTCTCCAGGCTGAGGAAAAGGAAAAGCTGGAATGCCATATCCAGTGGAAGAAGCTTCAACACCAGTGGGGTCTTCCCACTACCATCCAAAGGTCTCTTCAGGCCTTCCTCTCATCCTCTCCACCTGTTACAATGCCAAAAGATCACCTGGTTGGCAGAGTCCAGGAAGTAGAGATCCAGACCAATGAGCCACCTTTCATCCCTGACCCGGTCCAGAAGGAACTGGAGGGCAGTGTGAAGAAGATGGCCATTTGGTGGCAGTGGGGGCTGCCCAAAAAGGTCCAAGATTCCATGCGGTCTTGCCTGCTGCCCCAGCTACAGTGGTCCCACCAGGAAGAAGCTGGATTGACAAAATCCACAACAGGAGGCCAGGGACATAAAATGGAAAGGACACCGCCAAGAAACGGTCCTCCTCAGACAAAGGAGGTCCAAAGTTTACCCAAACCACCAACAGCTCTTTCTTCTGCTGCCACTCAAGATCAGTCTCGAATGATTAGTACACTGGCATTCCATCTGGGAAGAAACTCAGTGTCTTAGAGGTCCTTAACTCTGCAGTAGCCTTCAACAAAACTGACCTCAAGACTCAGGTGAGCCCAGAGACCCCACAGGATGGAACTTTTGAGACCACAGAGGAAGAGGTATCTTCCTCAGAGGGAAGCCAAGGAATTGCAGTGGAATGGACTGATCAGAGTCCGCAAACATTGGACAAAGTGGATGCCAGAGATTTAGAAAGCCCATCAACCATCTCTGACAGCTATACCTCCTCACGGACCACAGAAGACCATGGAAACAAACCTGGATCTCCTCCAGCTCCGGCCAGCAAAGTGGAGAGTGGCTAGCTGTCCCTGGAGCCCAGTCCTGCAGACCGTGGCAGCAGCATCCAGGTGCCCTTAACAGCAGCGTTGAAGAGGTAATCTGCGACAAAAGAGAGTTTTTTGTAGCAGCTGGGACATGATGCCCAAGGTATGCAACAGAGCAGCCACTCTTCCCTGTCATGCTCTGTGGCTGGGGAACCCCCAAGGCCCCACTGGGAAGATCAGCAGGGTTCTCCCTCCCCCGCTGTCGTGCAATACACCTGCTTGTCCTCTGTTGATGACCAGAGAGGCCTCCTCCATCCTTGTTTCCCATCTGTAGCTAACAGAATTTCCCAGGAGAATCTCCACCGGCCCACAGGAGTAGCCATGCACCACCTGCACCGGACACGCATCTACCACCGAACTCAGGGGCCCTTTCTCCACCACGCTGACATTGTCTATGAAGAGCTGGTGGTAGGGCTGACTCAGAAAGCAGAGGCTAAGCTACAGAAAACAATACGCAGGAGAACCAGAGAGCAGGACCCGCAACTCTATGCTAGCAGGGGACCCAAAGAGGCACACACAGTCCTGGAAAGGAGTGTAACCCATCAAGGGCATCTAGACTGGAATGACACAGGCTATGAGCCTCTGGAATATGGCTATGCAAAGGTACAGGGAGAATCAATGCTTGGCTCCAGGGTGAAAGGCAAGGTCCCAAGGAAGGGCTCATCACAAGAAAGCCCCCATTTCTACACCGAGGGAAAGGGTCATGGCCCAAAGAAAGTCTTGTCGCAGGAGAGGCTCCACACTACCCATTCCTCCTCGCAAAAGTGCAAGGCGGGTGCCCGCTCACCAATAAAGGACCCTTCCCTGGATAGTTTCCTGCGGTCTTTGAGAGCCTCTCTTCACCTTTCTCTCCGAAACTTTTGGTCCCCCTTGTTCCCTGCATGTGTCAACCCCTCCTACCGTGACTACCAAGACCTGGAGGGTGGGCTGCCCCATCCAGCAAGGAAGAGGAGCCAGGAGAGAACTCCCAAAAGAGAGGCCGGGGAGATGGAATGACTGATAGGGACCCCCTAAAACCATCCAAGGAGCCAAAGGGAAGCTGGGTCCCTCAAGGTCAGGCAGGCCATAGGGGGACTCCAGGCAAAGGCCCCAAAGAGGTCCGGGGGGGGGGTGGGGGGTTCGGCCTCTGGCTTCAGAGAAGTCTCCATCTCAAGGACATCGAGTCAAAGGGCGAAGTACCTGTCTATGAAGTACTTGTCTATGAAAGAAAACCGTCCCTGTGGAAGTGGATAGCAATGTTTCTGCGAATCCAGTGGGGAAAGAAACCCAGCTCAAAAGAGCAACAGAGAAGCCACAAGGGAGAGCCCCCATTTATGGCAGCCAGTACAGGAAAGAAAACAGAGGAAGGGAGAGGAAAGGGGACCAGTTTGACCAGCAAGAGACCTGATCCATATGCAGGGAACCTCAGAAAGCAAGGAAGAGAAAGGCCTTGAACGTATTCCTATCCCAGTGATTTGGGAGGATACGTGTAAATAAGAGTGTATATAGTTCATAAGTAAATCAGTGTATATAGAATATATGTGGAGGGTACACAGAGTGTTTATGGAGTCAATATAGAGTATATATAGAGTGTATAATCATATTAAAGCTTTTTTCTTCTGGACACTGCCTGCTTTGCTTGGGTTTCTTTCATGCCATAGGAATTAACTGGCCACAGTTGGTCTGACCCCACCTTGGGACCCAAAGGCTGCCCCTCCCCTCTGTATGGAGAATGGGGCACCAGAAGCCCTCCACACCTGGATCCAAACCAACTCAAGAGTAGGGCGAGGGATTTCTTGGCTTTTGGATATTGAATTTTTCCCTGATAAAAAAGTAATACAGAGATGGTGGACAAATGGATTCTTCGTGTGATGGTTCCAAACGTGGGCAACAATGGGTGAACACACAAAGAGAGCAATGTGTGTGATGGGACAACAGAACTTGAAACAGGACAATTGGGCATCTAACAGTATGGAGTTCATCAGATGGGGCCTTCTGCTCACAGCAGCAACTGAAGCCCAATTATTCCTAATGGCAAGGCTGGGACACCCGTTGCTTTTCAACCCGCCTCTCTATGTTTCACCAGCCTGACACTGGCATCACACAAACAGAAGGGAGGTGCGCGCGCATCAATCCATGCTCAGTGGCTTCCGTTCATGCCTTGGGGCATATGATGAGGTCCTAAGATTTCCTTTACTAGACAGACAGTCTCCAATGCTTCTCAAGGCCCATGTGATGTATTGAAAGGGGATCAGACTGACATTTGTACATAGTATTGGTTTATCAGGGCAATGTCTTTGAATTCTACTCCATTGAATCCTAGAATTGGAAGAAACCCAAAGAACTGGAAGAAACCTCATCCATTCCAGCCCCATTCTGTCAAACAGAAAGACACAATCCAAGCACTCCTGACAGGTGGCCGCCTAGCCTCCACTCCAAAGAAGGAGACTCAGTCAGCACTGTCAATATGTTCTTCTAAACCTTTAGGTGGAAACTTTTGAATCCCTTGCTCCATTGTAGATTTACCATTTCATCACATTGAAGCAAGGAAGTGTTTGGTAGAGTATGAAATGGATGATTTTCCTACCTTCACCACTGTAACCTTCTTCACACCAGAGAATGAATCTACTTTAAATCTGGTTTCTGCCTCTTGCAGAATTCTGGGGTTTGTAGTTTAGTGAGGCTGTTAACGGCTCCTCTCTAAACTACAAACCTCAGAATTCTGCAGGAGGCAACAACCGGATTTAAAATGGATTCATTCTCTAGTGTGATGACGTTAAATCTATCCGAGTTGCTCAATTGTACTCAGTAGTCTTGTTGATTTGCCATCAGACTGTAGAGATTTGGCCCCACCCTCCCACTGCCCCTCCCCACTGTTTTTTGGTTAAAAAAACCCTCTTTGAAATCTTATGGTGGACGTTGCATACAATGCGGTTACTAGAAGGTATATCTTACCACTGGTTTTTGAGTTATGTTAATCCCACAAACAAACATTACATTTTTATTATATTTATATAGATTCCCCCCTCATTTTTGTGGGGGTCTTATGCCCCTAACTCCATCCAATGTGGTAGGCTGATTATATTAATGTAAAGTAGAAAGGGATTAATACCCAAATGTATATTTGCTTATCCTGATGTTTGTACATTTTTGATGCTGGTCATTGACTGTATACACACACACACACACACACACAGATTATCAAAGCAGATAATCCACATTATCTGCTTTAAATGGCATTTTATGAGACTATATACTGTCATATAATGTCTATTATATGGAAGTGAAGAAGGGGCTTACATTCCTACCCTTCCTTTGCTGGGTGTAATTCTGCTACCTATGTTTCAATGAAATTATAAGGGAGAACTTAAATAACATGTAATACAACTCTGTCTTCAACATGAATCTAATTAAACTGTAAGAAAGTAAAGGGATGACCAGAAGTAGGATACTCCTGATCCTAGTAGCTCAGAAGCTTAGCTATGCCTTGCTATTTTCTGACCCTCATGCCACCCCCAATAAAATGTGTGGGGCATGAAAAATAACCAGTTATAGACCCCAAAAGCCTTCAAGGTGCTTATGGGTAGGCCTGCTATAGCCATCAGTGAGCTCATAAACTAAATAGGAATTACCAAGTCTCAGTATTGTCCCATTCAAGCGCATACTCCCTCACTAGAGAGGTATTTGCATTTCTTTTTAAAATTACCTTTGACCGAAGAAAGAAACCAAGGTGACTAGAGAAAAGGATTGATGGGGAGACAGGAAAATACTGTCGCTTCCATCTCTCCTCCCCCAGCATCTTAAGATGAAAAGTGCATTTATCTTAATGCTGTGAGTCAGTGGAGCCTCCATGGGATCGTGTTCTCTGAAACTATTCAAAGCTGTTAAATGAGCGATCCCACAATAAAGTGCCAGGGAGCATGCCACGTGCAATCAAAACGGAGCCGCAAGCATCCAGCCTGTCATTTTCAGCATTTGATAGCTTTGCATCTTCTCCGTGGCTGCAGTCCAGTATAAACCAAATCATCTGCAAACAAGGACGAAAGAAACCACCATCCATTTTGAAGATTATAAGGCTTGCTGATGACTGGATTTTTCTTGCAAATCCCCTTGGCAGCCTGGCGGGGTAGCTCTCTAGGGCAGCAATCGTCTGTACCTCACACAACAGATACAAGACAAATCTATGTATATAATAAAAATAGATGTTTGTATGTGTGTAAGTGGCAGCTTTCTGATTGGCTCCCACTTCCACTGGCCACTGCGACCCCCATGAATGATGGACCTGGATCAAACTTGGCACACAGAATCCCCATGGCCCATTTTAAATCCTGGTGTGGTTTAGGGGAGGATGGACCACGGATGATGGAATTTGCAGTAATTTCAATCAGTTGGGCTCCCACAGAACACTGCGACCTCCACCAATGATGGAAAATGACAAAACTTGATACACAGACCCCCCCCCCCCCATGACCCAATTCACATGCTAGTGCACACAGGAAGAGAATGGACCATGGATGATGGGATTCGCAATACCTTCACTCAATCCCCAATCCCACAATGACCTCCACAAATGAAGACCTGGACCAAACTTGGCACACAGCGACCCCATGACCCACTCTACATCCTAGAGCGGTTTGGAGGAGGATGGACCATGGACAATGAGACTTGCATGTGGGAGTTGTAGTTCACCCGCACCCACTGAACCCAGCTGACATTTTTTTCTAGATTAAACTTAAAGCACAGACAAACAATGCCATTCTCAAATAACCCAGGCACTGCCAGGTCCTCAAGCACACTGAAAACAAAGGTTTTGAATGGGAAGCAGAACATGAAACAAAGTGTGTGTATGTACCTTGAACAATCGGAAAGAAAAGTGTCACTATCTCCGTCATGCATGAGGACAATTTTGGATATTAGAATTCCAGGTAAAGGATGCTCATCTGTCTGTCTGTCTGTCTGTCTGTCTATTTATCTATATCTGTTTTTAAAACCCTACGGAGCACACATCACAGCCCAAGGTTTGGTTTCTGAAGAGGAGACATTCCATTTACAAACACATTGCTTTTTGGCATAGTGAAATAATGACAGGGAATGATGACTACCGTACTCATTCTCTGCCTCTGAGGCCCCTTCTACACTCCAGAAGATAATCCAGTTTATCTTCTTTAAACTGGATTATTTGAGTCTACAAATATAATCATTGAGTTGGAAGAGGCCTTGTGGTTTTCTGGGGGTTTTTTTGGTGGGAGTGTGGACACAAATCCGCTTTTGTGCAGATTTCAGTACTATCTGGAAGCACCTAAAGTGAATTGTACTGCAACACTGGTTCTATCAGCACTTTGTCTTTGCTTATCATTTATGTTTGTTTTTTTTTGTTTTTTTTTAAAAAGCATCACAAAAGCAGAGAAAGAGAAAAAACAAGAACAGAAAAATCTGACCAGCATCTCATGGAGGAATAGAAGTTATTTAAAAAATAATCTCACCTTGCAAGTTGGCTCCTGGGTTGGAGAAACTGCATGCAGCCTTTTATTACAGCAGAGGGAAGTGGTAGTAATGGTGGTTGGACTACTGCTCCCAAAACTCGGCTGCTAACATGATAACAGGGGAATTTGGGAGCTATAATTTTAAAAAAGGCCTTTCCTTGTCTTTGTATCTTGTCAAGATTAGAAGGTAAGCTAGTAAGAATGGTCTTTTTGCATTCCAGTGTCAGGACCTGGAAACCTCAAGCGTTTCTTGTCTTCATCACACTAGACATGCAAGTGTGGAGAAGAGCAAACCACTGACCACCTGCTGCAATGCAACCTGAGCCCTGCCACATGCACAATGGAGGACCTTCTTGCAGCAACACCAGAAGCACTCCAAGTGGCCAGATACTGGTCAAAGGACATTTAATCAACTACCAAACTCACACATTTGTATTTTGTCTGTTTGCTTGCTTTGTTCTGTTAGAAATGTAATATAATCGACTGGTTGCCCTGACACGATAAATAAATAAAATAAATAAATCACACTAGAGAATGAATCCACTTAAAATCCTGTTTCTGCCTCCTGTAGAATTCTGGGGTTTGTGGTTTACTGAGGCTGTTAAAGGCTCCTCCCAAAACTACAAACCCCAGAATTCTGCAGGAGGCAGAAACCGGATTTAAAGTGGATTCATTCTCTAGTGTGATGCGGTTATAACTCAAAGAGACGAAGGCTTCTTCTCCTGCTCATTAAGTACAAATGTAGCCAAAGTAATAAAAGTTTGATTGCAGAGTAAGGCCATCAAATGCAGTCATTATGTGGTTGTAAATTCTTCCTGATGTCTCTTGCAAAACAAGGTTACACTGACATCTAGTGGAGAAGCAGTCATTTTTGGATGAAATCCCCCCTCCCAAAAAAGTGGCAATTGAATAAAGAAAACCAGAGATAAACCAGTCTAGAGGCCATTAAACTTTCACATAACATCTATCCCAAAACTGACATGGAATAGTTTTAGAAAAAAGAAAATGCCCCTGGATGTGATTTAAATATTGTTGTTTTGTGTTGTGTTTTATTATTTTGCATGCCAATCAATTTGCATGGCATAGGAAAAAGCAGGACATGAGGATGTCAAACTTATGAGTTAACAGACTTTGCTTTCAGTACTCTCTCTCTATATATATATATATCAATCACAGGCTCAGATGTGGAGTGGGCAAATCAAAAGACAACCTGGCAAAATGGCACTACCTAAAAGAATCCCACACCTTGTGTGACTGTGGAGCAGAGCAGACAACTCCGCATCTGTATGCATGTCCACTATGCGCTGCCTCATGTACAAAGGAAGAATTGTTGGAGGCTACAGACAATGCGATCGCTGTTGCCTCTTTTTGGTCACAAGATATTTAGCCACCTGCGCTTCTTCTATTTTTATCCGTTTTATACTAATTTATGCAATGCTTTTGATACAAAATAATAAAAAATACCATATTTTAGTGGAAGGCACTGACAAAACTACCTTTGCCTTAGAAAACCCTAGAAAAATCATGAGTTGCCATAAACCAATGACTTGAGCTTCCAGAATCCTTGAGCATTGGCCAAAGCAGCTGAGACCTCTAGAAGTTGAAGTCCAAAGCACCCGGAAGGCTGAAGTTTGCCCATGCCTGCTCTAAAGCATGCATCAGGAATAGCATCACAGATCATAATAGCTAATTGTCTTATCTAGAAAGAGACATGATAGAGATTGAGATACTGTATAATTTTTAAGATGACTCCTTTCTTATGTAACTGCTGAATTGCTAGTGGAACGAATCATTTCGGAGAATGCCTGTTGAATCAGTGTCCCCTTTCCCTTATTTTTGACAGGTTCACATAATAAAACATGACTGATTCACATGTTCTATTTTTACTTGTTTTGTGTCCAGATCATGTACTTTTGCCTGAAACTCGAGAGTGTTCTGTTGAAGAGGTGATTTTGCATGATTTTAACCGTCTTGCTTGATGAGGCCTGTGGAGCTCAAAAGCATGCATGATTTATTTTGTGTTTTTAAGTTAATCTAAAGAGCACGAATTGATTTTGCTGCATGACCCTGAATATCTTCGTAGTCTGTTTGCAAAAACTCCTTGGTCATGTCCATCAAGAGCTATATGGCCCCGTGTTGACTAGGGCTGTGCAAAATTTTGTTTGTGCCTCATTTATCATATCTATTTTGTAAGATCTGTACATACAATGCAAACGTGAGGGGTGCCCATGCAAAAAACCTTAAGATTCAAAACACTGACCTATGATTTTTCAGAAAAAGAAATGGAGCCCACAAATTTGAAGCTTGCAAAGATTAACTAATTTTAGTGTCAAAGGCTTTCATGGCCGGAATCACTGGATTGCTGTGAGCTTTCCGGGCTGTATGGCCATGTTCTAGAAGCATTCTCTCCTGACGTTTCGCCTACTTCTATGGCACACATCTTCAGAGATTGTGAGTTATGCAAGTCTCGTAAATAGCTCCAGGTCTCTGTCAAGGGGACCACTTCTCCCCCAAAAGGGCTTGGTTTGGTTCCCCCAAAGGCAGGGGCAGCTCAACCCATTACGCAAAGTAAGAATTTGCTGTATAGTTGATTTTGCCCAGGGGCGCTCTTGGGGGAAAATAGACCTTGACATATGCGAGTTGTAGTTACTGGGATGTATACAGAAGTCTGAGAAAGAAGTAGGCCTGAGATACCATCTGACCGCAGGGAGCGTCCCAAAATTTAATTGGATTCAGATGGAACAGTTCCCTGTGTATTTTGTTTGAACATGCAGGGCTACCCAAAACCCAATAAGTTCATCCACAGTGTATCTATGAGCCCTGATAATAAAATACAATAATAATTTTAGTTTTGTATCCCACCACCATCTCCACGAAGGGACTCGGGGCAGCTTCCATGGGGACCAAGCCTAGTGTATCTATGGGAATAGTGTATCTGTAAATACATCCACAGAGTATCTATAGTTACTTTGAATAGTAACATGTTGACTTCTTAGGAAAAGGCTACCAAATAATCCAGACTGCATAACAGATGCATTAATATGCCACACCACTATATCTCCTTGCATTCCAGCCATCTCATGGAAATATTAGCAGCCTGTTTAGTCCCAAAGTCCATTGCATGTAGGCCAATCCAACAGGAATTGCCTCTCCAAAACTCAGTTCATGTTGACTCAACTTAAAGCTCCCAGTAATGAATGTCATTGCATTATGATGCTTCTATGCAGATCTGTAGTGACTAGTGTTAGTAGCTTCATCAACTTTTATGTCAGGTCTGGAGAAACATTTGGCCTGGGTTGTTGTAGGTTTTTCGGGCTATATGGCCATGTTCTAGAAGCATTCTCTCCTGATGTTTTGCCTGCATCTAGGACAAGCATCTCTCAGAGGCTGTGACCTCACAACCTCTGAGGATGCTTGCCATAGATGCAAGCGAAATGTCAGGAGAGAATGCTTCTAGAACATGGCCATATAGCCCGAAAACCTACAACAACCCAGTGATTCCAGCCATGAAAGCCTTCAACAAAATATTTGGCCTGTTGAATATTCTTCAAAGCAATGGTTGAAGACCTTTGGTTCTCCAGGTATTTTGGACTTCAATTCCTTGAAATGCCAGTGAACATGATAGGTAGGCACTGTCAAAGTTACAGTGAAAACATCTGGAAGATCAGTTTCCCCATCTTCGATTTCTGTGGACATCCAGGACCTTTTGTAGGCTTTGGATAATTATGGTAGTTACCTCATTTTCTGTCTTCCTGAGAATATAACATGTTTTAGTTTGGCTTTCACATTTCAAAAAAAAAAGCTTACAGAAACTCAGAGCCAGGAATACCCGAAGAAAACAGGCACACATTATGATTTAACAACTAATTGATTTATTATTATTATTATTTAACAATACAAATTTCTTTCTACCGCTCGGTGTAAGCAGAGAAACAAAAGTAAGGTTTTTTTTTCCATTTTAAGTTTAAATGTATACACAAAAAAATCCCCAACCTCTTACTTCAGTCAATATAAAATTTACAGACAAAAAAAAACTACATTAAAAAGAAGTTTGTGACAAACCAATGATAGGGAGGGACTTTAGATGCAATAATCAAATGTTTAGTAAAGAAGGAAAAAAGAAGCAAGCATTGAGAAGGCATCCCACTTATATACCAAGGTTTCTGAGGTGCAATAGGAAACATTAGTACATTACAAACAAGAGTAAAATTTTTAAAATTATACGTTGTGATACAAACATTTTAAAGCTTTGTAGGTCACGTATTCCGTATGTAAAACAGACATTTTGCCCCTTATTTGTACATTTGTACCTGAAAGGTTGGATTAATTTGGCCAGCATATGGGGACAACAAAATCCCTTTCCATTCACACTTACTTGTTCTCATTTTTCACAATTTATTCCTGAACTCCATGAAGGGTGAGTAAGGTGTAATTTTTATTCCCTGAAATTAGTGTCCACGAACTTTAAGAACTACAATTGCCAGAATAGCCACAGCAGTCAGGGGACTCAGAGGCCCCTTCTATACTGTCACATAATCCACATTATCAAAGCAGATAATCCACATTATCTGCTTTGAACTGGATTATATGAGTCTACACTGCTAATCTGGATTTTATATGGCAGTGTAGGTGAGGCCTAAGTGTTATAGTAAAAACCCATCCTCCTATCCTTTCTTTTCAGTCATTGCAAAGCAGGCATGGGCAAACTTTTGCCCTCCAGGTGTTTTGGACTTCAACTCCCACAATTCCTAACAGAATTGTGGGAATTGAAGTCCAAAACACTTGGAGGGCAAAAGTTTGCCCTTGCCTGCTGTAAAGGGCACGTGACAAATATGTCCTACAGATTACATGTTATGTTTTCAAAGCCATGTCCTGTCTCTGTTGCAAAACTGAATGTTTACAAATTATTACAAATTATAGAAGATGACATGGCTGAAGGCTCCTCCATAGGAAACAATAGCAGCAGCGGCCCAAGTAAAACCTAGCATGTTAAGGACAAGACAGGACTAGATCTCTTCCTTCTGAATTTAGGCATTTTATTTTTTTAAGACATAGCAATATTAATCTGAAATATCAATATGCAAACAGGTCTTGTAGCACCTTTGAGACTAATTGAGAGAAGCTGGAAGTCTAAGCTTTCACAGATGGACGTCTACTTTAGATGCATGGAGTGAAGTGCCTTGGGACAGACCTATAGAGCTGTGAAGGAGCAGGTGGTACATGGGAATAGCAATGGAAATGCAAAACTTGTGGGTATGGTGATGAAATGACACACACGATGGTCCTTAGGGGACAAAGGTGAGGGGAAAGATAAAACCAGGTTGAGTACGTAACCTAAAGAATGGTGAAGGGAGAAATTGGGATGTAAAGCGGTGCTGGCTGCGAACTAGAAAGGAAATGTGAAAAGCTGGCCAAAAAATCCCCAATGTGGCCAAGGTGTTCACTAGTGTTATAACATGTGTGGTGAACCAGGAAACCATTGTCACTGTTGAACATATTGAGCATGTTGAAAACATAACACATTACAACTCTAGTTATCACTCCAGCCTCATGAGACTTTCTTTTTCTCAGTTAGTATCAAAGGTGCTATAAGATCTTTGAATTTATTATTTTACATGATGGAATACTCAAATAACAATGGTCTTTACTGGGAGTTTCCGGTGGTGCAATGGTTTAAACCAGGGGTCCTCAAACTTTTTAAACAGAGGGCCAGGCCACAGACCCTCAAACTGTTGGAGGGCCGGATTATAATTTGAAAAAAAGAAGAAGAAGAATGAATTCCTATGCACAATGCACATATCTTATTTGTAGTGCAAAAAACACTTGAAAACAACACAATAATTAAAATGAAGAACAATTTTAACAAATATAAATTTATTAGTATTTCAATGGGAAGTGTGGACCTGCTTTTGGCTGATGGGATAGAATTGTTGTTGTTGTTGTGTGTTTTCAAGTTGTTTCAGACTTAGGCTGACCCTGAAAGAAGGCCAGGTAAATGACCTTAGAAGGCCGTATCCGGCCCCTGGGCCTTAGTTTGAGGACCTCTGGTTTAAACCCTTGTGCTGGCAGGACTGCTGACCAAAAGGTTGGTGGTTCAAATCCAGGGAGCGGGTTGAGCTCCCATCTGTCTGCTCTAGCTTCCTGTGCAGGGACATGAGAGAAGCCTCCTAGTAAAGTAATGGTAAAGGTTGTCCCCTGACATTAAGTCCAGTCATGTCTGACTCTGGGGTGTGGTGCTCATCTCCATTTCTAAGCCGAAGAGTTGGTGTTGTCCATAGACACCTTCAAGGTCATGTGGCCGGCATGACTGTATGGAGTGCTGTTACCTTCCCGCTGGAGCGGTACCTATTGATCTACTCACATTTGCATGTTTTTGAACTGCTAGGTTGGCAGAAGCTAGGGCTGACAGCGGAAGCTCACGCCGCTCCCCGGAATTGAACCTGCGACCTTTTCAGTCAACAAGCTCAGCAGTTCAGGGCTTTAACTCACTGTGCCACCAGGGCCTCCTATAGGATAGTAAAACATCTAGGCATTCCCTGGGCAACGTCTTTGCAGACGACCAATTCTCTCACATCAGAAGTGACTTGGAGTTTCTCAGGTTGCTCCTGACACGGGGAAAAAAACCTGGGAGATCAATAAAGTACAGTCCAGAAACAGCTTTGCTTACTTCAATGAGAACCAGGCTATAGTGAGAAACAGCAGATTGTTTCTTAGTTAACCAAACCTTGGAAGTAGCCAATAGATATACTAAATGGGGGATTCTAGGAATGATATTTCCAATAATAAGTATATCTGAGTTTTCCAACTAAGTAGTAAGCAGTTGACTGTATCACATAGTGAAAATAAATCAGGAACTAAAATAGGACTGAAGGTGTTAAGAAACCCACTCAAGTAACAAGAGAAAAGGGATTTTGCCTGAGTGAAAAATGGGTAACTTGCCATTTGTAGCACTTCTCATGCTATGTAGCACAACCTTCCATGTTAAAAAATAGCATTTTGATATCACTTTAATTGTCATGCGTTCATGTCATGGAAGCTTTCATAAGGGATTGGAAATTATCTATCTGTGAGAAGCTCTAGTGCAGTGGGGTTTTCAACCTGTGGGTCCCCAGATGTTTTGGCCTTCAACTCCCAGAAATCGTAACAGCTGGGATTTCTGGGATTTGTAGGCCAAAACACCTGGAAGACCCACAGGTTGAGAATCACTGCTATAGTGCTTTCCTAGGGCCCTTCCACGCAGCCATATAACCCAGAATATCAAGGTGGAAAATCCCACAATATCTGCTTTGAATTGGGTTATCTGAGTCCACATGGCCATATAACCCAGTTCAAAGTAGATAATGTGGGATTTTATTCAGCTGTGTGGAAGGAGCCCCAAACTACATATCCTGGGCTTCCATAAGACATGGCCATGGCAGATAAAGTTGCATCCAAATGCTGCAATTGTGTAATATGAGAGGCTTGGGTATTAACATACTGAAATTTAAAAATCAATGAATGTAAAGCACAGAATTGTTGGACCAAAAATGCACAGAAGCTCTAAAGTTATAGGACCTAAGAGTCATAAATCAATGTAGGATTTTCCATTTTAGAAATGTGTTTATCACTCTAAAGTTATAGGGAGCATAACATAAATAAACCAGGTAGCTAGACCTCAAGGCTGTCTTGGTCCCCAATCCAGATATCATCCTACTGGAGGCATAGTTTGCATTGGTGACGAATGGATGTTGGATTGCATGGCTCATTTCCAAGGCAGGATCAGTAACCTGAGCATAGAGAGAAGGGCCGCTGATGTGGAAAGCACCACTGCCATTTATGCTGTTCACAAGATGTAAACATCAAGGTGAAATCAATCAGGGCAGGAAGGAAGAGGACTGGACCCAAATCATGCTGTAAAAGTAACTTATGAATCCAGCCTTCCTTACAAAGTAAGATTGTTTTATGTGCTCCCCTGAGTCCTGCTGATGGAAGATCCCATTAGGGGTTGTGCACATCGTCCCACTAGATTGTATTCCAAACTACTATATTAAATTTGCATACAAAATTGCATTATGCCTTGGTAGTGTTTCCTTCTGTCTTTCATGCTGTATTTCCAGATCAATAGGATGCTACCTATTGCATCCAGAGAGAGGCTAGTAAACAGAAGACGCAGCCCTGCTGTTTTGGAATGAACACTAACCTGATTACGTTGGTTTAAACTCTAAATCTATATCGAATGCTTGGAACTCCCCATACTCTGATTCAAGTTAAGGAAATACTGGCAAAATCCATACTAAACGAAATTGAGCCCACAAGTTTGAACCTTGCAAAGATTAACTCACTTTATTGTCGAAGGCTTTCGTGGCCGGAATCACTGGGTTGCTGTGAGCTTTCCAGGCTGTATGGCCATGTTCAAGAAACATTCTCTCCTGACGTTTTGCCTGCATCTGTGCCAGGCTTCCTCAGAGGTTGTGAGGTCTGTTGGAAACTAGGAAAATGGAGTTTATATACCTGTGGAATGTCCAGGGTGGGAGAAAGAACTCTTGCCTGCTTGAGGAAAGTGTGAATGTTGCAATTGGCCACCTTGATTAGCATTTAATGGCCTAGCACTTTCAAGGTCTGGGTTCTTACTGCTGGGGAAAATTCTTTGTTGGGAGGTGATTATCTGGCCCTGATTGTTTCTTGTCTTGAATTCCCTTGTTTTTTTAATGTTGTTCTTTGTCTGTTTGAGGAAGGTGTGACTGTTGCAATTGGCTACCTTGATTAGCATTTAATGGCCTTGTAGCTTCAAAGTCTGGCTGCCTGCTGCCTGGGGGGCCTCAAGCAGAAAAGAGTTCTTTTTCCCACTCTGGGCATTCCAAAGATATATAAACCTCACTTGCCTAGTTAATTGCCTAGCAGTTTCAAGGTCTGGCTTCTTACTGCCTGGGGAAATCCTTTGTTGGGAGATGATTAGCTGGCCTTGATTGTTTCTCATCTAGAATTCCCCTGTTTTTGAGTGTTGTTCTTTATTTACTGTTATGTTTTTGGAGTTTTTAAAATAGTGACAGCTAGATTTTCTCCCACTCTGGACATTCCACAGTTATATAAACTCTATTTTCCAACAGACCTCACAACCTCTGAGCATGCCTGCCATACATGCTGGTGAAACATCAGAAGAGAATGCTTCTGGAATATGGCCATACAGCCTGGAAAACTCATAACAAGCCATTAACTCACTTATTTGGCAAGGCGATATTGAATTTGTCAAATCCAGAATGTGGCTGCATTTTCTGGGACTGCAACTCCTAGATCTTCCAACACTGCTTATTCTGAAGAGGGGGATTCGGTGAACTGTAGTCCACAAAAAAGTCCCCACGCTTCTGACAAAATCCTATTGGACATCAAGCTAGCTGGGCATGAGATTGTATTCCCAAAGATCCTTTACCTTCATTGGTTTTCTCATTTAGCAAGAACTAATTAGCAATGAGGTATATGGAACCATTCCATTAGCTGGTTGTATAGATAGTTCCATTCAATTTTTTTAAGGTTAAAAAACACAAAAATCCTTATGTACATGTCCCTGTTTTCCTGTCCGGGTATATAAGTGTGCTAAGAGTGTCCTAGACAAATAGAAATCAATAGCTTCTCGGGTTCCTAAGTGTATGTCTGGCAAAGAGCCATCTCTACTCTTCCCTTGTTGTGCTAAGCCTGAAGGCCATTAAGCACCAATTGCTCCACAGCCTTCTCACAGATCATTTAAGGAGAACCGAGGGTCAAACTGTACATGACATTAGATGAGCTGCTGGCATTTGCATGCAGGGTTGGTAAACAGCAGGCACAGAATAGGGTTAGTTCAGGGAATCACAGGATAGCTGGCTTCATCAGTCTGGAAAATATACTTTTATTCTCCAGAAGGTAACTTTCCAAACTCTGGATTTAAATCTTTCTCACTTGATGTGATTCCAACATGACCTAAAATGGAGTGAGATGAGGAAATATCCCTCAGGGCTGGACTACTTGTGGCCCTTCAAATGTTGTTGGATTACCACTCCCATAATTCTTCATAATTGACTATGTTGCAGTCCAACAACATCAGGAGGGCCATAGGTTTCTCGTTCCTGCTTTGAATGCCCATGTTTTGCATCACACAAATTTTTGCTCTCAGAAGCCCTGATCCCAGGCAAGATGCAAGTCTAAGCTACACACAGTCTAGAATTGAGATCTGACTTCCTGCATGCTATTTTTCCGCAGGGATTTGTCTGGAATCAATCCTATAAGGGTTGAATGAAAAGTAATGCCTACACCTTCGTAATACCTCAACAGATGGCAGTACTGGGATGCGGCAGGTACTGGTTTGTTCAGTAGACTCTCCTCTACAGTTCCATTTTGGCAGGAAGCCTTAGCATTGAACAGTTGTGTTGTTAAAGTGAAAAGTATGGAACCCTGCGCAAATGGTCGGTCAATGCGAATTAAGCAACGAGCAGTCATTGAATTCTTGACAGAAAAGGTGTCACCTCAACATCTTTAAACTTACTCACCCAACAATGCACAGTATTATTTATGTATTTATGTTATTTACTATATTTCTATACCGTCGTTCTCAGCCCGGGGGCAACTCATGGCGGTTTACAGAATGGCACAATTTGATGCCCATAACAATATAAAAATGGCTAAAACATTGATAGAAATTTCACTAAATAATAACATCAATAAAAACATAACAAAACAATAAATCCTCTGCATTTCATTACCAAATGATCATCCAGTCGCATTGTCCTGCCATTCCGAGATCAGAGTTTATCTGCTACACTGCATTTGGGAAAGCCTGCTCAAATAGCCAGGTTTTGACTCTTTTACAAAACATTAAGAGGGTGGGGCCGATCTAATGTCCCTGGGGAGTGCATTCCGCAGCCGAGGGGCCACCACTGAGAAGGCCCTGTCTCTCATCCCTGCCAGCCGAACCTGTGAAGATGGTAGGATCGAGAGCAGGGCTTCCCCAGAACTTAAGTTCCTGGATGGTTCATAAGGAGAGATATGTTCGGACAGATAAGCAGGGCCGGAACCTTTTAGGGCCTTATAGGTCAAAGCCAGCACTTTGAATTTGAAAACACTTTGAAAACAGTACTCACATCAACACAAGCACCACAAACTGCTTGCATTCTCTGACAAATCTCCTTTGGGGTGACACCTTCTGCTGTCAAGAATTCAATGACTGCATGTTTCTTAAGTCGCACTGACCGACTGTCTGCGCAGGGGTCCATACTTTGCACTTTGACAACACAACTGTTCAATGCTAAGGCTTCCCGCCAAAATGGAGCTGTAGAGGAGAGTCTACTGAACAAGCCAGTACCTGCCGCATACCAGTACCGCCATCTGTTGGGGAGTTACGAAGGTGGAGGCATTACTTTTCATTCAACCCTCGTACATCCTGATCTATATCTGTATGCTCCAACCTCAAAGTCAAATAGGAAAACAGAGAAGCTCTTCCTTGGGGAACATATTTATTGTGTTTGAGATGATACACTGGATGCTCTTGGAGCTACAAAGTAGGTGGCGATGGGAGGGAAGGGTGGGGTTGGGGGGGAGAAAAGGAATCCCTTTCATTACAAACTGACAAAGGTAAAAGTTTAAAACAGTTTTCACAACAGCATGTACCACATATCGGAAATAGATCTGGGCTTAATACAAATGACGTAATTCCTAGTCATCTACAGCTACCTTTAATAACTTCATACAGATAATGAATTAGGCTAAAATGCACTATAATATTTGGTTGACTTCAGGAACGGTATCCTTAGTTACATCACAAAATACATTTTGATATCCCAAAGAAGCAAGACTTGCAAGTAGGCATTTTAAACATAACTAATCTACAGCTACAAAGTTCTACTCTTGATAGCGTTTTACCTTTTGGGGCGGATGGGGAGATCTCGAGGGGGGTGGGGAAGGGGTGGAGGGAGGGAGAAGGGAAGGAAAGCCGTATCCCAGTCTTCAAAAGGATAAAAGCAGAGAGTAGAATCAGTATAACATATACACAGAAGTCCGTATTGTAAAGGCTATAAAGATTAGTTGCACACCGCAAAGCTGCATCGCCGCACCTTCGCACTGCACAAGGTCGTTGGTGTCGCTTATGTTGCGTATCTCTTGGTCCACTGTCTGGCTATCCTGTCATGTTCGGCTCTGTTGGTCAGGTACTGAGTGGCTATGCTTCCCACCAGAGGATCAGCTGCGAGGGTTCAGCAGAGGGTGGCAAAGCAGGGGGAAAAAGGCAAAGAGATGTGATCAAAGCAAATCTATATTTACGGTCAGCAAACAGGATACAATCCCACCTTATATTCATCCCTCTACAGCAGTGTTTACATTAGGTTAGGATATTAATAAAAATTTAACACCATTATAAAAGATACTTAGAAAATTCTACTGTTGACAATAGTTTTCGAAAAGATAACTTGGGGACCTTCCACACAGCAGGAAAGGAATATCAAGGCAGGAAATCCCACATTATTTGAGTGTGGGCACAGATAACCCAGTTCAAAGCAGATATTGTGGGATTTTCTGACTTGATATTCTGGGATTCAGGGCTGTGGGGAAGGGACCTTAGACCTTAAAACTATGTCATGTTAAAAAAAGACCTCAGCCCATACTGACTAGATATCACTTCTTATTTTTACAAATTGATGCACTGAAGTAGGTTATTAATCTTGTAATTTTGAGGTCACTGCCCATCTATATAAATAAAAATGTAGTGTTCGTTTGTGGAATTAACATAACTCAAAAACCACTGGAAATGACACCAAATTTGGACACAAGACACCTTATAGACCTTTAGATCTTAAAACTATACCACATTAAAAAAAAGACCTCAGCCCATACTGACTGGATGTCACTTTATTTTTACAAATTGATGCACAGAAGTGGCTCATTAATCTTGTAATTCTGAGGTCACCACCCATTAACATCTATCTATATAAATAAAAATGTAATGTTCATTTGTGGGATTAATATAACTAAAAAAAACGGGATGAATTGACACAAAATTTGGACGCAAAACACCTATGAGGACAAGGAGTGACTATCACTCATAAAAACACTGAAAAACACAACAAAAGAGACTTAAAAAGCACCCCCCCAAAAAAACATTACAACGCATGCGCAACCCCCCCCCCCCCACACAGACACATATATATACACAAACACACATATACACAAATATATATACACACACAAAAAACACATATACACAGACTGGGCCACAGCAACGCGTGGGAAGGGACAGCTAGCATCTATATAAATAAAAATGTAATGTTCATTCGTGGGCTTAACATAACTCAAAAACCACTGGATGAATTGATACCAAATTTGGACACAATATACCTATCAGGTCAACAAGTGACAATCACTCATAAAAACACTGAAAAACACAGAAATGGTTCATTTGGAATCAGTCTGTTAACAGACATGACCTTCACCACACTTCATTTTTTTCTGCACACATTTCCCACTTTTGCTACACAACTCCACTAAAGAGATCCCTGAGTGTGCTTATGGCATACGTTAGTCTACACTAGAGGTGGAGAACTTTTGGCTCTACAATTCCTCTTTTCCTTGGAGTGTCAGTTTGAGGGACCTGCAGACAGACACCTACGTTCTGATGTTGAGAATTTTCCTGCCATCATTAAGAGGAATCGAGTCATTTTGCAAAGCTTGGCAATGCTAACCATGTTCAGTTCCACAACCTGATAATTTGAGTAGCTGCTATTTTGGGTTGACATTTGAAGGTAACACATATTTTGCATGTTTTCCTCTGGTTTTTTTTTTTTTAATTTTGCTATATATTCTTTTTGGCTGATTGCAGAATTCCCATTAAGAACAAATGGATTGGATTTATAGCATTTATCTGAGAAGATGCCTTCATGGGACAAGGATTTCCCACCTCCTCCCCACTATAATTTTGCATACTCCCCAACCACCCTTTTCGGAGAGTCAAGATATGAATCCCTCTGCGATCGGAAGAGGGAGCTGGTGGAAAATTGCGTGGTGGCACTGCATTAGCTGAGTTATGGATCCAAGACAGTTATAGTATTTGTTATAAGATGAATGGGAACCATGTTGGGATGGATAGCTGGATTTTCTCCATCCGATATAGTCTTTAATAGGCCAGGGAATACCTGGGGACATAGCTAAGGACCACCTGACATCAGGTGGTCCTTAGCTGAAGTGGAGCTTCATAATTCTTCCAAGGCAGAGAAGGGGGATGAGGACTGAAATGGCTATGACCCAGGTCATATAAGTCCTGAGACTAAAATGGAAATAAGGTTCACATGCAGTCTGAACCTCTATAGTCATCACTAGGAATAAGCAAAAAGGCAGAAATTCGTTCTGTTTCCATTTTGAATTTCAGGTCCCCCCCCCCCCCCCCCCATTATGTTTTGGAAGATTCTTCCTGAAATAGAACTCTGGATCCTGAATTATGAATCCTAATCTCCTGAAATCTTCCCAAAAACAGACCGGGGGGGGGGGGGGGGGCTTGTTAGGCGATTCCTTATACTCCGAGTAGGATTGTCTTCCAAGATTGGTGTGCTGGCGGTGGGTCCATAGGGGACTGTGGAGCCCTATTTTTGATCTGCATGTTCTCATGCAGTGATGGCATTGGTTTCCAGGTGGAAGGTGGTCCGGGTTGGGGTTGGCTTGACACGCCTTCCTCTTGGCATGTTTCTCTCATTCATAGAATCATAGAATCAAAGAGTTGGAAGAGTCCTCATGGGCCATCCAGTCCAAACCCCCGCCAAGAAGCAGGAATATTGCATTCAAAGCTCCCCTGACAGATGGCCATCCAGCCTCTGTTTAAAAGCTTCCAAAGAAGGAGCCTCCACCACACTCCGGGGCAGAGAGTTCCACTGCTGAACGGCTCTCACAGTCAGGAAGTTCTTCCTCATGTTCAGATGGAATCTCCTTTCTTGTCGTTTGAAGCCATTGTTCCGTGTCCTAGTCTCCAGGAAAGCAGTAAACAAGCTTGCTCCCTCCTCCCTGTGGCTTCCTCTCACATATTTATACATGGCTATCATATCCCCTCTCAGCCTTCTCTTCTTTAGGCTAAACATGCCCAGCTCCATTCATGCCTCTTCAAATTCTACAGCACTGCTAGTCACAGCTGACCTCCAGCTGGAGCGCTCAAGAGCCAGGGCTTCCCAGTTCTCAGTGTCTATGCCAGAGTTTTTAAGGTTGGCTTTGAGCCCATCGGGGTGGAGCAAAAACAGAAAGAAAGCAGAAAGTATTTCTCGCATTTCACACACCTCCATTATTGCCAGTCCTTGTGATCATCTCCAATTGCTCACTGGGAAGATTCCTGTACTCCGACAGCTCTGGTGTGGCATAACTTCAGCATGACTAATTTAAACCTCTTGAAACAAATCTTTCCCCTTCATATAATCTAGATAAGTGTTTCTAAATCTATCTGATGTGAGGTTTTTCTTCAATATGCCAAGGACTGGCACCATATTTGTGCTCACTATCTTTCCAGAAAACTCGCTGTGGAAGGCAACATTCATGGAACAGCACCGGACCACAGTCATCAGTCTAAAACAGGGGTCCTCAAACTTTGTAAACAGAGGGCCAGGTCAGAGTCCCTCAAACTGTTGGAGGGCCGGATTATAATTTGAAAAAAAATATGAATGAATTCCTATGTACCCTGCACATATCTTATTTGTAGTGCAAAAACACTTAAAAACAATACAATAATTAAAATGAAGAACAATTTTAACAAATATAAATGTATTAGTATTTCAATAGGAATGGTGGCCTGCTTTGGGCTGATGAGATAGGATTGTTGTTGTTGTTGTTGTGTGCTTTCAAGTTGTTTCAGACTTAGGTTGATCCTGAGTGAGGGCCGGGTAAATGACCTTGGAGGGCCGTATCTGGCCCTCGGGCCTTAGTTTGAGGACCCCTGGTCTAAAACATAGCAAATCAGAAATGGTATACAGTCCAAGAGGGACTACTTCAGACTGCAAAGGCTGAAGCTCTCCTCAAAAATTGAAAGCTAGATTGACAGGACAAAGTGGTCTTTTGTGAATGACAACATTCATTTAATTTATATTCTACCGTTCAACATGGTTCAATGGTTAGTTTATGGCAAATCCCTGCTGTTTGAAAGTGTAAAGATAACATAACCCTGATCTGCAATAGCGTGAAAGCTAAACAATCCTGGTTTGAGATCCCACATTTGGCAAGCATTATGTTTTGTGTTTACCCAATCAATAGTATGTTTGAACCATTTTTGATAACCAAAAGCAACAGTGGTTTCAGCTCTGTTTGCGCTATGTATAATTAGTAACACTTGTTTCAGGTTTAAAATAAAAATCAGTGCCTTACCAGGATTGCAGTCTGTCAAGAGGGAACAAATAGACAGCAAAACCTTTGAAATAGTCAAAGCAGGGCTCCAGTTGTCTTTCAGAATATCCAGACAGATGACTCCCTGACTGTTGATGTTGCAGTGATAGATCCGAGTGCGGAAAGTAACCTAACGACAGGAGAGCAAAAAGGTGGAGGTAAGGGTGGGAGGGTTAAATCATTCCAGTCGCAATTCATGCAGTTTGTTCCCAGCCTTTTGAAACCTGCTTTCAATCATTCACTCTCAGCAAGAGATTTCTTTTTACACAGACTTTTATTTTTTTGTTGTTGCTCATTTTACAGAGATTCAATTCCCTCCCCACCAACCACTTTGCAAGCATATTCAAGTCTAGCAGAATTATGTGGCACATTCTGGCAAAACTTTAGAAAGCCTATGTTCAGTATTCACATATGTGTTGGTGCATGCACCCTTCTATCATGGCTACATTGGGCAAGATCCTGACCATGGGTGTTTTTGCTGTACTATCTACACTACACAGTTACAACAGATTGATCCCAATTTAACTGTGATGGTTTATGTGATGGTTTTATGAGATAAATTCCGGCAAAACTTCAGTATACACATGTCATTTATTATTATTTATTACCCTACCTTTCTCAACCCCGGGGGAACTCAAGGGGCTCACAAATCCAGCAAAAATTCAATGTTGCACAGGCAAACAATCAAACACATCACATCAAAATATAAAGCAATCTAAACATATAGCAATTAAAATACATGTCAATCAATCAAACAAATTAAAACCATATAAAATGGCATAGAAGGGTGCATGTTGGTGCATACACCCTTTTATCATGGCTACATATGGCCATAGAGCTTTAGCAAAATGGACTCTGACAAATTGGTATAAGTATATTGTTCATATGTTAAATGTGTAAATAACAAATTGCAAACGGAACAATATAGATAAAATTGAAAAGGTTACAATAATTAAGTGGATGTGGGAACTGGTTAGGAATGATTTAGATAATGTGCTAAGATGTGGAGTGGAAAAATTAAGATTGAGATTGATATTTCAAATGTTTATTTATTTATTTCGTATCAAAAGCATTGCATAAATTAGTATTTCTAATGTAACTTCTTTGCTGTATAAATTGCATGTACAAGGAGGGGAGGGTGGGAGCGGGATAAAACAATAAAAATGGAGCTTTAGCAACCTCCTGGTCGTCACTTTGCTGTACTTGTTATCTACATTACACATTTACAGCAGGTTGATCCTAATTTAACTGTGATGGTTCTCTATCTCTGGCAGACAGCTATAGTTCTTATAATTCTCTGCTAGAGTCAGTGTTGTAGTGCTGGTAGTCCAGGCAAATGAATTAGAACATATTTTTCTAAGTGTCTCACCAGGATTTCACTGGATGAAGTGATATGAAACTGGTGTAATACTGTACTGCACCATGACTGTGGCGCAGCTGGCTCGGAGTCAGTTGCATTAAGATCACTACTGACCAAAAGGTCGTGAGTTCGAAGCCAGCCCGAGTCGGAGTGAGCTTCCGATCAATTTGTATAGCTTGCTGTTGACCTTTGCAGCCCAAAAGACAGTTGCATCTGTCAAGTAGGAAATTTAGGTACCACTTATGTGGGGAGGCTAATTTACAATGCCATAAAAATCTCCAGCAAGCATGCAAAGAATGAGGAAGTACTTCATCAGTGTCACAAATGGACGGTGAAGCGACAGCTCCCCTGGTAGCCAGAATACCCTCATGAAAAAGCTGGAATGTTAAATAGCCTCTGTGTGTCTGTCTATATATGTTGTGTGTCTATGGCATTGAATGTTTGCCATGTATATGTACATTGTAATCCGCCCTGAGTCCCCTGATCTGCAAGGGCAGAATATAAATACTGTAAATAATACTGTAGATGCACTCTATGGCAGAGATCCTATATAGCACAGTGTACCATCATAATTCTGCATGTGAAACTATGCTACACTCAATACTCACTATTCAGGCTCATTTTTATATGTGCACATACACATAGGAATTGTACAATTGCTGGAGAGCAGAAAAGATCAGAGAAGTGTCTGGATATACTGCTATAGCCAGGCATGGATATAGAAGACCAGCTAATGATGACACCACTTTGTTTAAACCAGGGACCTGATGTAATCTCTGTGTGTATTGACATGTGGAAGGCGGATTGTCCACCTTGTCTCTGCATACAGAGATCCTCACATCTGTGTCTCTCCATAACATCATTCTAAATTAAGGGAATTCTGGAACTGCTCTATTCATTGGATTCTAAGACACACTTTCCCCCCATATAAACATATAAAAATGGGATGCGTCTTAGAATCACAGGTGCTTTTCTGTCGGTGGTATGGAAATTAGTATGTCTTACAATAAATGGCATCTTAGAATGGAAGAAATACAGTATGACTTATAGAACCTGTACTTCAGCAATGATAAGGTCACAGCCTGAATTCTCTTGGAAGTCCACTGACGGGGATTGAGTATTATTTCATTTTTAAGCCATTATCCTACAGCCGCCCTGTTAGATAAGAAGCTTGACTTGAATTGCTGTCATTATTCTGTTCTGAATGATTAATATTTTGTACATAGTAGCTCAACATTCAATTCATTAGTTACAGAAGGAATTCTGTGTGGGACAAAACTAATCTATATCTCAATGGTGCCAAATGCCGGAAACAAATACCCTCTGAATGCGTGAGAAAGTGAAAACGTGTTTAGGGAACACCCATCCTTGTGTGGATTTGTGGAACTCTAAATTCAAGACAAAGTTGTTTGGGATTTTTTAATTTAATTGTACTCATTGGATCGTGGAATGCTATTTTAAACAAGTAGCTGGTCAGTCCTCCATGATCGTTGGCGTTAGGGAGCAGAACCACTTCAAAAGAGGAACAAACATGAATAAATACACTAGGAATCTCTCTATGATTCTTTAAGTCTTCTAGAATGGCTCTATTCTCAGCTTCCACTAGGAACTGACCACAGAATAATACTAGAGGATGTACAAATGTCAATAGGAGTGGGTTGCTGTGAGTTTCCCAGGCGGTATGGCCATGTTCCAGCCGTTTCAAAATCTGGCTTCTTACTACCAGGGGGAATCCTTTGTTGGGAGGTGATTCGCTGGCCCCGATTGTTTCTTGTCTAGAATTCCCCTGTTTTTGAGTATTCCAGAAGAACTCTCTCCTGAAGTTCCAGAAGCATTCTCTCCTGAAGTTCCAGAAGCATTCCCTCCTGAAGTTTCACCCACATCTGAGGCAGGCATCCTCAGAGGTTGTGAGGTCTGTTAGAAACTAGGCAAGTGAGGTGTATACATGGGCAGAGGTTGAGATAGAGTGGGATATAAAAGACTGAAATAATAAATAAATAAATAATCTGTGGAATGTCCAGGATGGGAGAAAGAGCTCTTGTCTGTTTGAGGCAGGTGTGACTGTTGCAACTGACCACCTTGATTAGCACTGAATGGCCTTGCAGCTTCAAAGCTTGGCTGATTTCTGCCTGGGGGGCCTCAAGCAGATAAGAGTTCTTTCTCCCACCCTGGGCATTTCAAAGATATATAGATCTCAATTGCCTAGTTAATGGCCTAGCCGTTTCAAAGTCTGGCTGCTTACAGCCTGGGGGCAGGCCCGTAGCCAGGATTTCGTTTCGGGGGGGGGGGGGCTAAAAATTTTCAGGGGGGGGGAGCTGAGTCTGAGTGAAAGAGGGTCTACCCTAGCAAACCTTTTGTATCATTACCCCAATACCCCCATGCATATGGGATATATTGAGTATGGTGATCAGATCATGATATGAATAAACATAACAGTTTAAATAATGCACCAGTAAGGCCTTCTCGCGAACCACCATGAGAATTTGGGGGGGGGGGGGCTGAAGCCCCTCAAGCCCCCCCCCCCCGGCTACATGCCTGCCTGGGGGTATCCTTTGTTGGGAGGTGATTAGCTGGCCCTGATTGTTTCTTGTCTAGAATTCCCCTGTTTTTGAGAGTTGTTCTTTATTTACTGTTATGATTTTGGAGTTTTTTATAATATCGATAGACAGATTTTCTCCCACTCTGGACATTCCACAGTTATATAAACTCAATTTTCCTGGTTTCCAACACACCTCACAACCTCTGAGGATGTCTGCCATAGATGTGGGTGAAATGTCAGGAGAGAATGCTTCTGGAACATGGCCATACAGCCCAAAAAACTCACAGCAACCCAGTGATTCCAGCCATGAAAGCCTTCAACAACATGCCTATAGGAGTGTTTGCTCTCTAGGAATCTAGATCCTCTAGCACACACTTCTGGCAGAGTTGACCGCATTGAAGAATGTAAAGATTCCTAGAAAGAACGTATTATTCAAATCCGTGAATAATCAAAACAAGAAATGCCAAAGAAAACCATACGAACTTTGTGAGTTTGACATAAGTCACCGAAGTGACCTGAAGGCACATATACACATCTACATCTAAAGCAGCTATTTATAACTGGTATTTTTGGCATTGTCTTGGGATAACGGTTTGGAGGGGACAAGATGTAGTATCCCAAGAAATGGTAAATGGTACACATAAAAAAAACAACACATAAGAACACGCTGTAATGTAGTTTTCTATTTTCCATAGTATCAAAACCAGAAGCTTTTTGGATGCCCACAAAAAGATGATGAACTCAACAGCACATCAAAAGGAAGCTATGTGTGTGCTATTTCCCCCCAAACTCCATGCAACACAATAACAGCTTTTGAAACTAACAAAAACTTGAAAAGCAGCATGTGACCCAGTTTGAGAATTTGTGGTTTGTTTGTTTATTTAAGAGAAAAGTCCCAAATTCAATGGGGCCTGCCCAATCCCCTTGGGCTTGTTGAAAAATAGCTCTCTGGATCCACGCCAGTACATACAACTTGTTAGACAAGGAAGGGGGGGGGGGAGAGACACCCCTCTCACGCTTGATTTCTATAGCATGTGCTCAAGAGCTTAACCAGCTTTGTAAACCCAACATTTGGTCTATTTGTTCAACAGCATATTCTGAATCTTGTTCATCAAACATCTGCTACACAGCTGCATTTTCAAACAAACATTTATGCTGGCATAAATATTCCGTATACTATAAGCAAATACATGAAATTTAGCTTACGTTTGGAGCATTACATTTGGCATGCCTCTTCTAAAGCAACAAGGTCAAAGAAGCCAGTAAGAACACACAGAGTTTTCCAAATGATAACTCTCTCACTGAATTTTCATTTGGTGGAACATTATCAGTGTCAACACAGTGGCTTCTTTCCAATTTCTTATAGCTTTGCCTAATAAATGTATATGTGTAACAGTGTAAATGTTAATCTTGCTTATTTTCTTAATGGTTGAATCTCTTTTTAACATTTATATTTTGTGACCTGTGAGATGCTTTGAATCCTGGTAGAAAATAACAATAATAACATCAACAGCACAGTTTCTGAAAATAGATATTTCCTTCCATTGAACTTTGCTTTTTGATTACACTATGTAACACATTTTTTGTTCCTGGGTTATAAATGTTATTTCCTAATTGGTTCTATCATAAAAACATGGAAAAAGCTTATTAAATTGCAAAAAATTTGGTTTTGCAGGACATTGCGCAGCACAATTTTTTATAGTTTCTCAATGAATATCATTGAGTTTCAACCAATTCAACATATTATTTCATCACACTAGAGTTGCTTCTGGTGTGAGAGAATTGGCCGTCTGCAAGGACGTTGCCCAGGGGACACCTGGATGATTTGATGTTTTTATATTTTGTGGGAGGCTTCTCTCATGTCCCTGCATGAGGAGCTGGAGCTGATAGACGGAGCTCATCTGCCTCTCCCCGGATATGAACCTGCGACCTGTCGGTCTTCAGTCCTGCCGGCACAGGGGTTTAACCCACTGCGCCACCGGGGGCTCCCTGCAGTTTCTCAAGTCGCTCCTGACACGACAAAAAAAAAAAAATCACACTAGAGAAAGGATCAACTTTATATATGGTTTCTGCCTCCTGCAGAATGCTGGGGTTTGTAGTTTAGTGAGGCTGTTAAAGGTTCCTCCATAAACTACAAAACCCAGAATTCTGCAGGAGGCAGCAACAGGATTTAAAGTGGATCCGTTCTCTAGTATGATGAGGTCCATAGTTTGTGGCAGCCACAAAAATGAAGTTTCTGGAATATAACAACTATTTTCAAGTACCACACAATTTAAGAGGAATAACGCTTTCAAACTAGGAACATTTTTTTCAGATATTGTTAAATGGCGTTATTTAATGTTCTGCAAAAATCGATCAGATCTGCACAATCTGGAATCAACAGTAGAAAAGGAGCTTATTTCATTCATCAAAGTAATAATGATTATACAGGTCCTAATTCAAAGTGAAAGGGGAGTTGGAGTTGCTTCTCAGCAGCTGAACTGGACTATTTCCCAAACCAGGACACAAAGAATAATCTAGTTTCTTAAAACTTTGCTTTTTCTTGTTTGGTTAACTTACTTCTCTAAACAACCAATCTAGCCATTCAGTGGAGAATATTTTAAGTTCATATTTGAACTACTTAAATAGTACAAATGGGTAATTACTTGGGATGTGTAATTGATTAAAAATGTTTCAAAAATGTTTACAAAGTAGGGGTGGGTGGGTGTCGCTGGTGATTTTGTTACTCTTTTGTTATAGCAATTGTGCATAATTAAATTACCATAATTGGGGAAACTTCATGGGCTCCTTTCTCCCTCATTTTTACAGCTATTGGGGTAAAATTTGCTACAATGGTAGAACACATTCATCATTGTTAGCACACCAAATTTCAGAATTTTTCACTTCTCCACAGATTTGTGGCAAATTTTCAAGGCTTTTCTAAGCAACATTTTTAATAAGAAAAAAAAATAGCGAATCATGAAGAATAGTTCCATAACACAAAATAATTTAAATAGCATGGTTCATTATATATTTTATATAGACTTAATTAAATCAATTTAATGTTTGCTTCTCATAGATTTAGCATGGCGGATTTGGTTAACCAGTTAAGTCATGAGTAAACCAGTTTTTTTTAAAACCTGAAAAATTTGAACCCCTACATCACTCCAGGGTGTCACCAAACATCTTGTCATGTTGAGTTAAGCATAATGCTTGGCACTGTAGAGATGAAAGTTGCTTTCTACATTTGGAGGAGTTCCCTTTTTGGACCATTAAAACTGGGAGATTTTGAGAGCTGATGTCTTCATGGTTGGGGAGAACTTCCCTAACCTCAACCCCATCAGGATATTTATCCACGCAAGAATGAAACTGGACTGTGAAAGAGATGCACACGAATGAATGCATGCATATCTTTGGGTATTCACATGAATGTTCCTGGGCACTATTTCAAAATGGCAAATGGCTAGCTGAAGGAATGCATGACTATATAAATATCATCTATCTGCATCAATATATAGCTGTAGCCTTACCTTTGGTGGTTTAAATGGATAATCGGATGAAAATGTAATATCCAGGAAAAAGACGCCACCTTCGTATACAGAACCTGGAGGACCAAGGATAGTAGATCTCCATTCATAAATGTTATCACCTTTAGGCCCAGCACTATTGAAGTAAGAGAAAGGAGGAGACAGAAAGTGAGACAGATGGCTTTGTGAGGGTTTACAACATTAATTCCTAATTTGTTTCTCAGTTCTGCTGCTTATATGCAGGTTGGTGTTTTTTTATGTGCCTGCTTGGAGCAAAAACAAGGCACATGAACTCTGTTCCTGCCAACCTTTCCAACACAAGGACCACCTTTATCTTTTGTAGACTTTTCTACATTGGTCTTTCTAGTGGTATGAGGAATACAACAAAGAAGAATAAAATGCTTCAATTGGAAGGCAGAGTTAAGAATACTTCAGAAGACTATTCCTCATCCCATCACACATACATCCTACTAGATTTTCAAGAAGCAGTGTATGTGGGGTTACTCTAAGAGGTCCTCACAAGCCTATGAAAATATGAGAAAAGTGTCTCTTTTTTTTGGCCTACAGTTCCTAGAATCCCTCTGCCCACATTAATAGTGGCCACTAAGTGGACTTCATATTGGAATAAAGAGGTGAACCATATATTTTTGCAAATTGGGACAAATTCTTTCAAAAATTGAAGTGAAATGAAATTCCTACTCCTGGGAATTGGCCAAATTCAACAGGTACTGTGAGACTGGTGATAAAGACGGAGTGACTTTTCAGAACAGAGGTGCCAATCCTCATTCAGACCTAACATGGTTAAACATACAGAGATTCAATACAGATTTTACTGAGTAAAACACTCAAAGCCAAGGACCTAGATGGATACATATGTCTCTTTTGGTTTCTCTTGCTTACACACATATTATAAACACACTGACATCCGCACACATTTTCATTGCAAGTATGGGGGAATTTGCAAATCTGAGTTACTATGTTTAAAAATGAATTGACATGAAAAATTAACCCACCACTAAACTCAGTTTAGACATTCCCAATCACATCCCAAAGCTTTATCCACCAAGTCTGTGGTTCGAACATTTCTCTTGCAATATCAGTTTGAGTAAGTAATCTTTGGGGGGCTACAACTCCCAGAATTCGCCTAGCCAGTGTGAGTCAAGGTCATGTTGGCTGGGGGATTCTGGGAGTAATGGTCCAAAAAAAAAGTAATCTCCCTAGGCTTTAGGAATTGAGACCTACATAATGAAACACAGTTCTAAGACACGTATGCTCAGCTGCTGAGAGGAGTCCTCAGGACACACAGTTGAGTTTACAGCACAACTACTACATCCCGATGTAAATTCTGTCTATGGAACACAAAATTTACTCTGAAACTTCCTGAAAGCAATGGAATGATCCTACAATTGTGGAGGTATGGACAAGGTTGGATCTGCTCCTATCCACTGTCTTCACCACCAACAGATTCACCACTCTACTCCTCAGATCCCCCAGGCAGGAATCAGCCAGACTTTGAAGCTGCAAAGCCATTAAATGCTAATCAAGTTGGCAAATTGTAACATTCACACTTGCCTCCAGCAGACAAAAGTTCTTTCTCCCACCTTAGACATTCCACAGATATATAAACTCCACTTGCCTAGTTTCCAACAGACACCACAACCTCTGAGGGTGCCTGCCATAGATGTGGGTGAAACGCTCGGAGAGAATGCTTCTGGAACATGGCCATACAGCCCAGAAAACTCACAACAATCCAGTGTTTCCGGTCATGAAAGCCTTCGACAACAGAATCTATTATTGCTTGAACATCATCAAAATTAGTCAACAGACTCAAGAGTGAGGGATTGTGTGAGTTATCAATAGACTGGAAAATAATTCAGTCACCTTTCTATTGCAATATTTCTTTGCCTTTGCCTTCTTCTGAAGTAGAGAGAATGTGACTTGACCAAGACAGGTGTCCATGGCGGTACAAGGATTCAAACCCTGATATTCCAAAGTTATTCCAAAGATATTGTAAAGATACTGAATGGGGGACGCCTGGCTTGACAGTAGTATGTGTGAAAAAGATCTTAGAGTCCTTGTGGACGGGAAGGTGAACATGAGCCAGGAATGTAATGCGGTGGCAAAAAAAGCCAATGGGATTTTGGCTTGCATCAATAGGAGTATAGTGTCTAGATCCAAGGAAGTCCTGCTACCCCTCTATTCTGCCTTGGTCAGACCACACCTGGAATCACACTGTGTCCAATTCAGGGCACCACAATAGAAGGGAGATGTTGACAAGCTGGAATGTGTTCAGAGAAGGGCGACTAAAATGATCAAGTATCTAGAGAACAAGCCCTATGAGGAGCGGCTTAAAGAGCTGGGCATGTTTAGCCTTCAGAAGATAAGGCCGAGGGGAGACATGATGTGGGCCATGCATAAATATTGGAGAAGTCATAGGGAGGAGAGTGCAAACTTGTTTTCTGCTGCTCTGAAGACTAGGACGCGGAGCAATGGCTTCAAACTACAGGAAAGGAGATTCCATCTGAACATTAGGAAGAACTTCCTGACTGTGAGAGCTGTTCAGCAGTGGAACTCTCTGCCCCAGAGTGTGGTGGAGGCTCCTTCTTTGGAGGCTTTTAAGCAGAGGCTGAATGGTTATTTGTCAAGGGTGCTTTGAATGCCATTTTCCTGCTTCTTGGAAGAATGGGGTTGGACTGGATGGCCCATGAGGTCTCTTCCAACTCTATAATTCATAGTTCAATGCTCAAATCAGTACATCATGATGGCTCCATGTATATGTGTTGACACATACATATAGCATAGACCTATGGGAGATTGTGAGGCCCAAGTGTCAGTATTATATAGTGGGCCATTTTTATACATTTGAAGTGTTATTCATTTATTATCTCTTTCCTTTCTCTTTTTAATGGATGGCTTTTACAACAAAGCAGCATCAATGATACTGCCATTAAATAAAATTCCTTCTCCCCTTGAAAACCAGCTGACAGAAGAATTATCGCTTTATAAATGTGGCTGCTAAGAAAGCAATAAATATACTTATAGGTCAACACTGTAAGATAATGTCTGCATTTGTAAATCTATGAAAGGGGAGTCTGTTATTTTCCTCTTCTTTAAAAAAACTTCCTATTAAAGAAACCACTTCTGACAGACTTATCTCACCTCCAAGCAAACAGCAACCATTTCATTTTGGGATATAGCCTTTAAAGGAACATTTATCACAGATTTTATACAGAAACATCAAGACAGCCTTAAGAAACTCTCTGTTTGCATATATTTTATTATGATTTTCAGCAGCAACAAGAAGAAAGCTGTTTTACAGCTGCAGAATTTAAGCAGCTCAATTCCGGGAGGACTTTCAAGTATGCTAAAAAGGGCCTCTTATCAAATTGACAGCAAAAATGGAGACAAAGAAATCTGGAATAGCAAAAAAAGAGGAAGAGAGATAAATATCTTTCTTGAAAGTGGAGTGAGATGCATCTCCAAGCTTTAGCTTCATGGGCTTGTTTAGACCTCCCTTAATCTCACTTGGGGATGCAAGTAGGGAAAAGAGTGAGGCACGAATCTCATACAAGAGACTTTCGGAACATGTTGTTCCACAGACATTCAACAGGTGCCCTTGGTGGTCCCTCCCATAACACAACGTTAAGGCTATAAAAGCTCAAATACATCTGGTAATATTGCAAACACAAGCTTTTTGAATCTGCGTTCCATTTACAAATAAACATTAGTGAGAAAAGACAAGAGATCACCGAGCCAAAGTCGTTTACAAGGACCTCACAAGTCATTATCTTCAATTATTTGCAAAGTGATGTAAAAACGACACAATGTTTTTTTAATTTAAAGCTCTTGGGTTTCATCCCTGGACTGCACAAGTCTCCAGTCCTTAATGAGTAGCTAGTCTAGTTTTTTCCCCTGTGTCAAAAGAAGAAACTGCAAGTCACTTCTGGTGTGAAAGAATTGGCCATCTGCAAGGATGTTGCCCTGGGGATGCCTGGATGTTTTGATGTTTTACCATCCTTGTGGGAGGCTTCTCTCATGGCCCCTCATGGGGAGCTGGAGCTGACAGAGGGAGCTCATCTGCTCTCTCCCCAGATTCGAACCTCTGACCAACACTATTTATTTGAATCATGTTTAAGATGGAAAGAAATATCTAAGAAACTGTGTAGAAGCTTTTTTTCATGTTAGGAGCGACTTGAAAAACTGCAAGTCGCTTCTGGTGTGAGAGAATTGGCCATCTGCAAGGATGTTGCTGTGGGGAAGCCTAGATGTTTTTGATGTTTTACCATCCTTGTAGGAGGCTTCTCTCATGTCCCCACATGGGGAGCTAGCGCTGACAGAGGGAGCTCATCCACGCTCTCCCCGAATTCGGTTTTCAGTCCTGCCGGCACAAGGGTTTAACCCACTGTGCCACTAGGGGTTCCTAGCTAGACTAGCTAGGATTAGAGTGAGGGATCCCCCCCCCCCCATTCCTATGTATGCATATCCTGGAAGGGGCTTTGTCTTTACTCTTTTCGCTTGTCACTATCTCCTCCCCTTTTGAAGATGTAGCAATGGACTCTCTGTGAGGTATGAGGTACTTCATCTTTAAAGGTATTTTTTATTGCCCTGGGGTTTGGCCATGTGGTCATTCTCCATTGCCCTTTCTCTCTACCTTTGTCTTCCTTCCACTGAGGACGCATTTTGCCATTCTTCAGGCAAAATATAGCTGCTTGGATACTTTTGATATTTTATCCTTTTTACCTTCTCTAGAAGACGAGCTTAGTAAGCTAGTTAGCTCCAAGACCCTTTTCTATCTAGAATGGATTTCATTTTACTTTAATAAATATTTTGAACCTAAACTTGCGACTCTGCAATCCTGTGCCATCCTGTTGAATGGAAGCTAATCCTGACTCACCACATGTATGTTTCTGCTGGTTATGAAGTGTGCTTCTGGCACGGCTATATTTTTGGTGGAATCACCCAAAAAGAGGGCTATTTTTGAGCCTAACAGCTCTGATTCCCAACAAAAGCGATCACACAAACATTCGAAACAAGGTAGAAAATAATTCAAACTCCTGGGTAGACCATTGGGTGCTCTGATTAACATCCATTACGTACATGTCACTTAATTAGCATTAGGGCTTAAAAGTCAAATTCTGCTGGAACAATTCAGTTCTGGCACAGGTTTCCTTAATGGCCATTTTATAGTTTAATGCAAGGGTTAAAGTGCTCCTATATCATCTGTCAGCTACCTTTCCTTCAAACAAGGCTAATAGCTGGATGCAATTCAATCAGTTTAATGAAACAGCTGAATTGACTTAGCAACATATTTCAGGCAAATTAATCAGTCACAATTAAGGTTACAGCCACTAGCTGTGTGCCAAACTACCTGGTAATCACTCAAAAGAGTCCGAACAAGGGCATCTATCAATTACACAGTCAAACATCTCAGGGCAATAATTCCTAAGTTACTATTTACAATCATCTACTGCACTGCCATTACTGCCATTTAACATCACAAGCCGTATTTCCCAGAGGGTGGGAGAATCCAATGGAACATTTCACATGTCCTGGAAATGAAAAACTCATTCTGTAGAAAACTTGACACTTGGACCTAGCAACAGACTCCTCTCATGGGCAATACATGTGTGACCAGATACTTTGCAAATTTTGGAGCAATGACATCCAGCTTGAAATGAAGTAAAGCTAGCCATCTTTACCCACAGATTCTACATCCACAGATTCAATTACTCATGGCTTGAAATGCCCCCTCCTCTGGATTTGTAAAGACTTTTGAACCATTTTTAATTGTTCACAAATCCCTAATAATTACCAATTTGTATATTTAAATACTGTAAATGTGAACTGAAAATATTCTCCACTGAATGGCTAAATTGGTTGCTTAGAGAAGTAAGTTAACCAAACAAGAGAAAGCAAAGTACAGGGTTAGTCAAAATGCATAGGCCAATAAGCCATTCAATTGAATGGCTTATTGGCCTATGCATTTTGACTAACCCTGTATTAAGAAACTAGATTATTATTTGCATCTTGGTTTGGTAAATAGTCGAATTCAGCTGCTGAGAAGCAACTCTAACTCCCCTTTCACCTTGAGTTATGTCCTATATAATTATTATTACTTTGATGAATGAAATCTGCTTCTTTCCCACTGTTAATTCCAGCTGTGGTTGTGCAAATCTGATCATATTTTTTGCAGAATATTAAATAACACCATGTAACAAAATTTGAAAATTTTTCTGTTCTTAGTTTGAAAGTGCTATGCTTGTTTAATCGTGCGATACTTACTCTGAAAGTAGTTGTTATACTCCAGAAACTCCACAAACAATATTGAATAGGTTGAGACTCAATGAGATAGTCATTGAAAAACTACAGCAAAATGTGCTGCAGGATGCCCCGCAAAAACAAAGGTTTTTGCAATTTAATAAATCTTTTCCCACGTTTTTATGATCAGGAAATGACATAGTGTCA